>NC_143552.1:77615000-77926562 GCF_054136105.1 Typopeltis vanoorti | reverse complement strand
CAGTTTTTGCGGCCCTTCCCAGGGAGACTGTAGCATCAGCTTGTTCGAGGTTCCGAAGCAGAATTGAAGCTGTGATCGATGCTAATGGTGGTTATTTTGAGTAAATCTTGTTGATAGTATTGTAATTAACTCTGCCTGTAATGTTTTTTTGTCAATTCATTAAATTTAATAGATACAAAGAAGATTTTCTTTTTCCTTACGAAAGCCTGTAATGTTTTTTTGTCAATTCATTAAATTTAATAGATACAAAGAAGATTTTCTTTTTCCTTACGAAACTGTCAAATTTATCCCGAACACCCTGTGTGTATGTATATATATATATATATATATATATATTGTCAAGTTTTACTCTATGCACATTCACCATCAATCCTTCTTCCACCATACCATCTATGCTTCAGCTTCTCATCATGTTGCATCCACAAGGAGGAAATACCTTAATAAACTGCTCATAGTTCTTCGGTTGTATCCTCTTCAGCAGTTACCAAACTATCATTGTCATCATCATTCTTATCAAAACTCACTAGGATTTTTCTTGGCTTGATAGGATAATTTCTGCTCATATTGCACTTTTGCATTTTATCAACTGAGTCCTCTTTCTGTCCTGTTCCTTGCACTCTTCATGCAACTGAACATTACCATTATTCATCTTGTGCTGCCTCCACAGTACCTTCTGTTACCTTCTGCAGATTGTATGCTTAATTCCTTCATTCATCCATTTTACTGGATGTGTGACGAGTAGTGCAAGTTTGTGAATATGTGGTGTGTATTTGAGGGAAGGGTGGATTTGTACAAAAGTGACTGATGGCACTTAAATGGGTTTGGTGTGAGTCAGTTGGAGAGACCATTGCCAGAAGGAAAGAAAGCAATGAATGATATAACCAAGAAATCAGAGTAAGGTGAAGTGAAAAATTAGGAAAAGCAGAATGGATGAAACTGAAGTGCTTGTTAATGGAAATAGCAATGTGAGAGATTATAATTGAACAGAAGTGCAAAATGGATAGGAACAATGGTGGAAGGACTCTTAGGAGGACAGGTTGTTGGAAGCAGCAATAGTAAATTTTTGTGTGTGTGTACGAGGATGGTTGGCATAGAGGTTGATGGAATGTATTCAGGGAAGAAGAGTTGAGTCTGAATAGATATACATGGGGTAAGTGGTGATAAATGCATTTGGGTGTAGACATTTGTGGGGAAATCAATCATACTCCTACTCATGCCACCTGTTGGTTACCACCTATTTCTGGTGTCTTCATGCCACATGAAGATACCAGAAATAAGCGTGATGAAATTGTTTCACTGATTTGTTTTGTCCAGAAATTGTTGGAATCAGTGAAAGATGATACCTCTCAGGAATAGAAATGAAAGTATGTTTTTTTTTTTTTTTTTTGCAAAAATAGAAAGGTGGGGGGGTGGATGCTGCTGATAAGAGCAGGGGATTAAGAGAGAAATAATGATGGTTTAGAGGTAATATGGTATGAGATAGAGTTGACAAATGGATACTCAGATTTTGCTATTGGCCAGGGGATAAGAAGCAACTTGGGTTAGTGAACAAGAGAATGATGATTTTAATTATAGTAATATAGACTGGAATAAGAAAAATGAATTTTTTGAGAAAGATTCAAGGCAGTATGTAAAGAAGGGCACTCAATGCTCAAGAGTCTTCAATCTCATTATTTCATCAGAGTATCCAATTGTGAGTAAGGTGTCACATTTTTCTCCAGCTTGAGTGATCATGAAGTGATCACCTGGGTGGTGGCCAGCCACATGAAGACTTTTTTTTTGAGGAATGTGTGTGTAATTACAAAGTTGGTGATTATGAAAGGCTTAAGAGACAGCTTGGAGCTATACCATGGAATGAAGAGGTAAACAGGAAGACAATAAATGCTGCTTAGGCACTGAATATCAATGTGATGGATGTATTCTAAAGGTCAAAAGACTGAATAAAGTAGGTGTCAAGTGGATGAATGAAGAGATTAATCATGTAAGAAATCGAAAGTGGCACCGTGGAGGCATAACAGCAGTATTTTTTGTGATTATCGGCATCGTGTGATAACGGGAGGTCACGACAAGCCGACAAATGCATTGGAAAATGGAGATCTTTATTTTGAAGGCATTTGATAGATAGTCACATAACAAGTTGATAATTGGAACAGATGGGATTTTTGGGGCCATTGTTGTTAATTACACTCTAACTTTGACTCATGCAAAGTACTGACATACCCTCTAGATCATATGCTTCCCTATGTATGAAACAATGTACCCAATTCGTATATTAATGACATTGAGGTAGGTTTAAATGGAGATGAACAGTTGTTTGCAGGTGATGCAGAATTGTGGGGAGAATGATTAGGAGTCAAGATGTGACCTTTACAGGAGGACTTGAATGGATTGTGTGTATGGACAAGAGTGGAACTGTAAGTTCAGTGCAAAGTGTAAGATTCTGAAATTTGGTGGAAGAGACAAGAGGTCTGGAGTGGTGGTGGACAAGGATCTGATTCAGGACCATCTTGTACTCTTCACGAGTTACGAAGTCATCACATTAGATTATGGCAATGATGCAGAGGATCTTGATAGGCAGTAATAAAGAGGTTAGGGTTCCATTGTATGAGGCCTCATATGGATTGTTGTACACATATTGGTCACCAATTTTCATGGTGATGAGGAATGCATTAGAAAGGGTGCAGAGAATATTGACTGATGTAGTAATGGTCTTTGGAATGTGGGATATCAAGACTGATTGAGAGAATGTAATTTGCAAAGTCTCTTGAATAGGAGGAGAAGAAGAAGCAAAGGGTATGATTGAGGCATATAAGTTAGTAAGAGGTTGTTATTGGATTAATGCAGAAAAATTTTTTTATTGAATGAAATAAGTAGTAGAAGAGGCCATCTGTGGAAACTGTGTAAGGAAGGTGTGAGCATGGAAGTGAAGAGCAGGTTCTTTATATGGAGAGTGGTTGGCAAGTAGAATGCATTTCCTGCCAGTGTGGTGAATGTAAAACATGTTGAATAAGTTTAAGCACAGTTTGAGCTCTTTTTTTTGTTTGTGTGTGTGAGAGACAGTGTATATCTTTTATGATGAATCGTTTGACTTCACAAAGGTATGTGTTAACAATAAAATATCTCTTAATCAGTACCCAAGCAGCATCTCTCTCCTTTCCATCCAGTTTCTCTCTCCATGATGTAGAGACTGGTCCTGTAGTTCCACAAATGTCCCCATCCTCACAGAAGTTCTGATATGATTGGCTACAACCTGGGTAGTCACCTTAGGGTCACTCTCACCAACTGGAGGAAGATTTGACACTCCATTCATAACATCCTCTGATGATATGATTGAATGTAAGAATCTTCTTGTACCCTCTGTTACATATCGACTATGGTAGTTGTCCCTTAAGAATTCAAGAAGTGTATTCTTCTTATTCCCTGATGCTGTCTTCATTCCAGTTGGTATCACTGTGGGTTGAAATCACCATGATCATTCATCTTGCTCACTAAGTCAGTTTGCTTATGCATTCTTTTGTCTCTGCCCTCCACATTCTCCAGCCTATAGCAACACCAAGCTGAACATTTCATCCTACTAACATCCACCTTGCACCACACTGCTTGAAACTACTGCTGCTATCAAAATTGTGTTTACTGTCAAAAACAGTAAACACAATTTTTCCTGCTATCATCAGTGGCATCCCTCCTTTGCCCTTCCTATTCTCATACAAAATATCATGCCCTTCCATTTCTATTCATCAAGATATCATTCTCATCCAACTATCTTTCACTTATTTTAACTATTTTTGAGTGAGTAACTGAATCAATGCAACATTTTTTTTAAATCTTCATTATTTCTGATACTCCTGACATTAGATAATTCATTTATTGGTCTCTAACTAGTCCTACCCATGCCACCTATCATCTTGGACTGTGTTTCTCTGGGCTCACCTTCATAACACTTTAGCCAATATATCTGCCCATATAATGACTTTATTACTGCTACATTTTGATGCATACATTCATTATTGCTTCCAGAGTCCATTTCTCTGTCTAGCTTGCATTCCTGTTCTCTCATACTTGCTTTCTCTACACTATTATTCTCCTCTCCATTCTCAAACACTTTGGTCTCACCTTATTCACTCCCATTGCTTGTTCACAATGCCTCTAATCCTTTGTTTGCATCACTCATGAACTTCCTTCTAGTAACAGTTTGTCTCCATTTAGTCCACACCAAATCTATTTAAATGCAATCCATCTCTTATAAAATTCCTTTTGCCCTTCAAATGCAACAAACTGCATCCCTTTTTGTTTGCTGTTCCAACTCATCATTTTCATACTTTGCAACCAATACAAACTACTCTTCATACCACACTATTGTCTTTCACTCTCCTCATTCTCCTGATATCTTTGAGATTCATCTTGTAAAGGAACGATACCTCTCCTTTAGTATTCCTGTTTTTTCTGTCCATGAGTTTGTCAATAGGACCTTTTTTTCAGGTTCCATTTTTTGTATTATAATCATTTCGTGAAAGGATAAGAGGTTTTTTTTTAGATGGTCGGGATGTTGCATGAAGATGTCTTCCCGTGTGCATTAATTTTCTGTAGAGCAAACGTGAGTTTATTTATTTATTTATTTATTTTTGGTGATCTTCAGCAGAGGTTTCTTAAAAGAGGCAAGGATTTGTTTTTGAATTTAACAGTGAACTTTATGCCGGGATGAATGTTGTTAAGATGATTAGTCAGAGGTCTAATTGTTTTGACAAACCAGGCCATATTATTAATACATCATCCACATGGCATCGCTTTAGACTATGAAAATTATGATTTCTGTTGATTCATAAACAGGTTTAAAAAGCAGAGCGATTCCTAGGTCTTCTTTCTGGGAGTAGGCAAGGCCGCTTTAGCCCCATCTAACTTTTGGAGACTGAGTGGGCAGTTCAATCTCCACTGGTAGCCAATCAGAGATAGCTGGCCCAAGGCTGTCACTACTTAAGCAGTACAGTGAAGGGGTGGTTCAACAAGTTCCGACATCTCGTGGTCCCTAACAATATTTTTAATGTCTGAAATAGTGTGGGTTCTACGGTCAATTTTCTTGACTTTACGGAATGAAAAACCGAAGTTTCTGGGAGAAGAAATCCACTTGTCCATGCCAGAGATCGACTAACTCTGGGACCGGTCGAAAAAAGGTTTAGAAAAATTTCCTAGTCGATAGAGTCGAAAGCAAGTCTTTCTTCATGCAGTCAAGCGCTGTGGTGTGCAAATGCCACATCCACTGAGCTACATAGGCTCACAGAATTAGAAGAATGTGTTGTAGATGCAGTATTCGAATAGTGTCATAATGTGTAAATGTATTAGTTCTGTAGTTTGTTTGATATCCAGGGTTGCTGGTAGGTAACAAGTATTATAATATCCGTTTTTTTCGGTGGAGTGCACAGGCAAACCCACCACAAGAATGCATGCAATTCACAGACAATGCAGATAGGATTACCTACTCTATAAGCAGTAATCAGGTACCAAGTTACTTGGCTGTGACATGACAGTGATCCTGACATCACAAGGAAGATGAGATGTACGAGTTGTTTTTTACATAGGTAAAACCTCTGCTCTAAAATACCTCACTATGCGAAGTATTTAGAGAAGAGGCAGGTGAACATCTTGCATCCACTTTGGGCCACAGCGGTACATCTGGCATATATATTTTTACGGCTCCATAAATTCTGAGTGTTGATTAGAAGTAAGGTATCCTTGGTCTGGTTTATAAGGTCTTCAAGTCAATTCTTGGTGTACGTGTGCTATGTATGGCTTTTTTTTAAAGAAACATTTCTGGTTTGTAACACTTCATATCCTTTAGATTGCCAACATTTTTCAAACGTTAAATTACTGTCAATTTAAGTTTTATCTAGATATATAAAATCGGTCTTTTCTTTTCCCTGAAACGGCGTATTGCTCTCAAATACTGCATTCTAAATAAAACTGTCACTTCTCTCCATGATTAGTTTCCTTTTATTATGTTGACTTTTTGAAACAAAATCCCATTTCATTAAGTATTCTCCTTAGTTTCTCTTTTCCAAAGAAAATTATTTTTTTTCTTTCAGCACCGGAATCAATTTAGATAGGAACAGTTGGCACATTTTTCTCAACAGCGTAAAATTCGTGGCCGAGAAAAAAAAAAAAATCATTGAAAACTACGTTTTCGATGGTTTTCTTTCTCTGGCGCTTTTTAGGATATTTAAATTTTTGCTTATCTTCTCATTTTGATTCCCTACGAATTCTTTTAACAGTCGACTCCAGTACGGCGCAGTTTCACTTGCACGTTTTGTGTGTGGCCTGAGAAATTGGAACAAGGAGCTTCGAACGATTCTTTTTTGCAGAATATTAGCACATTATGCAGTATTCTTTTGCAAGCTCTACTGAAAGGTTTAACACCAGTACTTGTCAGTACTGGATCCAAATTAAAATAAATACGAAAAGAATCAGTGCAATAAAGCGAGGACAAAAATCAAGCTAGTACAGCAACAGACAAGAAAGCACGTGATTTCGCTTGTTGGTAACGAATCGTTACCAGCAAGCGAAACCAAAACCATGATTTCAACATGAATTGACTTCTTGGCACTCTGCCAGCTACAGTTCTCAACTGTAGGCAGACCGTATATACATCCACAACTATCGGTCGAATCTTGGTCGAATAAAGCATTAACGATGGCAGGATTACGTGCTCGAAATATGCACCTAGGCTTTCAAGATAAGTTTCGTAGGGCATGAGAAGATTCTGTCACCTTGGAGAACAAGGGGTGGGATATCTGCTGGACATATCCTGCAATTTTATCCCTTAGTTCAAGGTTTGAAGGCGGGTCATGGTGGAATACCCATCCCTTCAACATACCCTGAACAAAGGCATCAAGTGATGTGAGATCAGGAAAACGTAAAAGGGTACTGGTGAACGGAACCAACACATTCTTGATGAAGCGTTTCGCTATTCAAGGTCACGATTACGCCACCCTCTTCAGTGAAGTAGGACCCAATTGTGCCATGCCGTGATCTTATCGCTGTGAAGAGGTTTCTCTTGATTCGTATGTTTATATGGCCAATTTAATGGAAATATGCTTTGTCCAAGAACCAGATTTAATGGAAGTATGCTTCGTCCAAGAACCAGACATGAAGGAAAGACTAGGCTGACCATACGTACCGTTTTGAACGGGACAGTTCCTTTTTTATATATATATATTTGCCGCCCGTTCCGTCGTTTTAATAAAAATGTCAGTTTTGTCCCGTTTTTAATAAAAACTATAAATATAAGTAATGTCAATTTTTCAGTTGCTCATGGAGGCAGAAGCGACATCTACACGTAGCCAGAAGACATCAGCTCGTTTATGGTTACAGTGAAAGCGATAAAATTTCAGAAAGTGAGGCTCTTGTTGCTTATCATACTGTGCGTCACGGCCAAAGTTTTCGCGCAAATGACTGCTTGTCGACATTGATAAAGAAAATTTATGAACTGAAAATGTTAGCAGATTCAGGAGAAATTAATTATGTCAACAAGTGGAAGTGCAGTTTAGGAAACACTGAGAAGGTCAAGTGGGTGCTACTAGGGAAGGTACCTGAATGGAAAGAAATACAGGACAGCATGAACGAGAAACTCATCACACGCACACAAACAGAAGAAACTCGTGTATTCGATCAGTGGGCTATCATAAAATCTATAATTCTGAGGCAGTTGGATAGATGGAATAAAGAAAACATTCCTGTACCTGATAGATGGGGTACAGATTTTTTCTGAAATGAGCGAAAAACGCCTAGGCTTTTAAGACTTGTAATATTGTAGAGTTTATTCTTTGTCTTCCAGGAAGTATAGCACCTGTTGAGATAATATTTTCTGTTATGAACAGTATATGGTCAAAGGAGAAATCTAGATTAAGTGCTGAGACAATGAGGGCTATGTTAGTTGTAAGACAAAATCGTGTCAATGGAGTGTGAGAAGTTTTATGATAAGGTGTTGAATGACCGAAATTTGCTGCGTAAGATTACTTCATTGGAGAAATATTCATGGTACGATTGTGGTGAAATACAGCCCCCCCCTCTACATCTACCTAAATTTTTGTATTGGTTCTGTCACTGAAGAATAATGGTAAGCTCAATATATTTATGTAATAAAACTTTTATCGTCTTACTTTACATAACCTCCGTCCCGTTTTTGTCTCAAGGAAATATGGTCAGCCTAGGAAAGACGGATCTTTTGTAGATAGTCAGCACGCGTGCACAGTATTCTCGCTGTATGAACAAAAATAATGCTCAACAATAAATGTATTTTCTTTCAACGTCAACACTTGCTACAGTTAAATATAATAGCGTACTCTACACATGCTCCTCTATTATGTGCATGTGGTCGAACTCCATATCATTATTCGTGTACTGAAGGGGTATCGAAGTTCAGTACTTTTTTTTTTCTTGCTATAATGTATTTTCTTAAGTGTTGACCATTCTATTTTTGTGATATTTCTGTGTGGTTCTTTGGCCTTGAGTATAATTATTGGATGCGAAAGGTACTGCTCTTTCTTAGCTAAAAAGTACTTGAATTTTCTTAGTCTGCTCTTATTGCTGTAGGAATTCAGGAAGCCTTGTTTGAGAAAAGTATTTATGTCCTAGAATTGTGTAGAGAGTGAATAAGTATGTTTATTGATTTGGGATAATTGAGACCTGGTAGAATTTAGATGCTACTTGAGAAGGGGAATTTCTGTTTATTGGTAGTTATAAGATGCTTGCTCAGGATTAAAGTTATGGTTTATAATCTTATAAATCTCGGGATCATGCAATTATCTCTATATCTGATGCACGTTGAGTGTTGAACATATTTGCTTCATGTGCAGCCTTTCAATTTAGTCACTTTAAAGTAACACCAACTACTGCTTTGAAGATTTCTGCAGATGAATAACAATTTCAAATATGAAAATTGACGCACCTCGAGAAGGTTGGGTTGGCGACTGGAAAAAAGCTATATAGCGCTTACCACCAACTCGTTAGTGTACAGTAATAATAAAAGAAAGTGATAGGTTTTATCCTAGTTGCGAACTGGAGGATCTATCTCTTTCCCGTTTTTTCCAGCTTGTTCGGAAAAAATAGAGCCTTGGTGCAGTTCTGTTTTCCAGAAACTCAGAAATTTATTTTCACAACTCAGGAGGAAAAAACAAACAAACATAAGATATGAATAGAAATTCATGGACAAGTATCGTTGAAACGTTAACTGTGTTAATGATGAATTGTCATGTAGTGCATTGCTCTTTCGATTATCGTCATTTTAGAATTTTTTTCCCGCCTGATTTATTTTTTGATAATTGATGTTTTGTTGATTATTTATTTATTTTTCGAATAACTCAGTTTTCAACAATTGCTGTTTGTCGAGGTCAGTGAATGGTCTTTGTGGGATTTTTACGTTACTCTTTGCGGTAATTTTCATGAAACTAAACAAACTGTAGTTGGGATGCAAATTTTGGCTGGTAGAGGAAAGGTAAACACGTGGACAATGACACTGCTGTTGCAAGTGAAACGTCATTTGGCATAGTAACTCTTCTACGAGATATTTTGGTGAAAAGTGAAATCAAAGTTATTAGTATTTTATAATGTCAAAAAAAAAGTTAAATCTTGACTAATTTTATCAAAGATTATCATCAGAAAAGTGCTACTTTTGAAATGTACCATATGGATAGGCCTTTATATGAGATTATTACAATTATTATTATGTGGCACTTCTAAGGACTCATCGCAGGAGAGCACTCTATTCTAATCTTCTACACATCTCCCCGTTTTCCCTACTACTGAATTCTCCAAATACACACAATGATACCACTGCTACCATCTACTATCGATCAGCAGTATTTTTGTCTGTAAATTGCATGTGTTCTCATGGCTGATTTGCTTGTGTGCTGGATGCAAAACCCTAGTTGACGGGAGAAAAAAAATCGTTATCTCCGTATGGGATCGGCTAACTCACCTTCAGTTATAAAAGCCCATATAAATATTCTCATCATAACGAGAATCGAAATCAGATCCCTTTCCAATCAAAAAGCACAATGTTCCATCGTTCTTCTATTTGCGCTACGGATGGTTATTTCAGAAGTTCTGCACACAGCGCATAAATGTCCAGTAAGATGATAAAACATGCGTCTTCGCGTCAGTTAAAATCAATACAACACACACACAAAACGTGCCTCTTTTCTGGTGTTCTGTGAAATATGACTAAAATGAGAAAGGATCCGACCAAGATGGGATATGTGATTAGGAGTCATTTTGCATGAAAATAGGGATCATAAGGTTCACATGAATCATGTGATTTTACGGAAAGTATGGGTGGCAAGTGTTGTTTTACTCCCCCAGCCCTTAATCCTGACACGAGGACTCCAATCGAATCTGTTCCCAAAGGCGGTGAAAATAAGCATTCCCGGATAATGCTTCGCCACTAATGAGATTCTGCTGAACTTACTTGCCTAAACAAACGAGCAGAGGTTTCCAAACGTTGAAACAGTTCATAGGCTGATTATGTTGATGATCTACACTCAGTAGCGCACTCAGGATTTGATCTTTTTGTGTGTGTGTGTGTGGGGGGGGGGGGTTGCCGAGTTGAGTAGACAATTTGAGAATACACACTAGCATTGCATACGACCTATGACTGAGCATCTGCAATGATCGCTAATTTATAAGTATAGAAATAGAAGACACGACACAACATAAATATAAAAAAAAAAAAATTTTAATTAGGAAACGATTTTTGAAAATTTTTCTAGTGTTTTTTCCCTTTTTCTCTGGGAGGGCCTTTCCCCTATGGGTGCGCCACTGTCTACACTTATCTGTTAAATGATTGTTTAACAACAGGAGTAGTGTACAGAATGTTCCTCACTGTGCTCCTGTTAAATTTACACACAACATTCAAGTGCAACTAATAATAAACTAATAGCATTTCATTGTATGCTGACTCATTAAATATGAATTATTGTTATGCTATATATGTACCTGACACACATTGTTTCCCCAAAGGGAGTAGAAAGAGCGCCTTTAGCTCTAATTTTTTTGAAAACAATTTGGACAGCTGGTCTTTTTATTTCAGTGAGAGCTCATGCTATCAACGAACCTAATTGTTCAGGAGAGTATGGCAGACAACTACCGCCATCTCTTACTACTAAACCCAACACTTGTTCACCAATCGATCGCAATCATTGTCACCAATGAGTGCGATCGATTTTTTGAACTACAGAGTTAAAAGCCATAATTTCTTGGAGAGAAAACCTACTTGTCTCTGCCAAAGTTCATCTAAGGACATGTTGAAGAAAAGATTCTAGTCAGCAACTAGAATTGAATC
Source organism: Typopeltis vanoorti (assembly GCF_054136105.1). Taxonomy (NCBI): domain Eukaryota; kingdom Metazoa; phylum Arthropoda; class Arachnida; order Uropygi; family Thelyphonidae; genus Typopeltis; species Typopeltis vanoorti. Next base: position 77,915,233 of record NC_143552.1, on the reverse strand, counting down.
AATAACGATCATTCACAGGGATACACAGGCACCTTGGAAAAAAAATTGCACCTTTTAGTTTTATTTTCACGCTCACATTAGAATATTATTTGCAGTTCTAGTGATATTTTCTTCACCTGTAATGAAGTAGTGAATCTATAACATTCCTAATTACTCGAGGATTGCATTTGCCATCAAGTAGAGAAAAAGTCTGCAGTGATTTTTATAAGGCGTTTAGCCGAAAGAACTATTGCTTAGCTTCAACTCAGATTTCTCTTGGACATATTTGTAGCCTTTCTTGACAAACACGTTTACATACATAACCTTTTCAGGCTTAAAAGAAAAAAAAAGGGGGGGGGCATCATTTCTGCCGAAGATCCTACGACTTACAACTGCTAATACTACATAAATCCCATATCCACCCAACATAATTTTCATTTTTGGGATGATGCACTAAAAAAAAAAAAAAAAAAATGCAAAAATGCTTTTAATTTTGTTTAGAAGAGTGGTTGTTGATTGTCCCCCCCCCCTTGCAGTCACTTTCTCTTAGACGTTAGATGTCCTACCTTATTTGACTCCCACAAAACTGGCAGAAGAAGAAGCAGTTAACTAATGTAATATGGCCAGTCATGATTTAGATACTGCGGTCATAATTCCAACTAAGTATCTTCCGACTGCTATAGTTATTTTTATGAGTATTGTTTACTGAACTAGCACTATCATTTCTCCATTTTGCTTCCATATTGTAAAAGAAGTTGCTAATTAACATCCGTTGATAATGAAGTTTGAAATTCACTGAACCACTCACTGAACTCATCGTCTTTGATTTCAGCTGTGTGTATTCTATGGAACATAGGGTCATCATGCATATATATGGTTTGTATAACAATTTTCTTTTGGTAAGAAGCGGGTTCAAATCTTGTAGGAACCTTTATATGGAATTTTCAAATAAAAACGATTAGCCGGTCTCATGTGGCACTGTCATATTTTATTCATACAAACTCCTATAAAACTGAAGAGTAGTGTAATAATAGGATTACCTGCTTTATTCACAGCATAAATTCTGTTCATGAAAGCCAAGTTACTTTTTTTTCTCCTAATAGGCAGTTGATCTTAATGCATGAATGAAATATGGCAACCAGAGAAAGAAAAGGCAAGGGGGGGGGGGCAGTTATTAATCTGTTTTTTTTTTTTTTTTTTATAATTCCAGGTTGTAATGGCACCAACAAAAAATATGAATGATTATGTTGTATAGTTGCACAGACTTTGATCTTTCAATCTCAATGTAAAGTTTTTGTTGCACTTCTAAACAGCAGAGTAGAAACGAATACTTGAACAAATTAAAAAAAAAAAAAAAAAGGTAAGTACTTGCTGAATTATAGTAATATAAGCCAGGGGTTGTGCCACTAGCAAAAAAAGTATCCGATCAACGACTGAAGCACTAATATTGTGTATATATTAGGATTTATTTTTCCTCAATACACAAATTGTTCAAATTGAATAGTTATGAATATAAATACGATTAACAAAGAAATAAAATTTATTACAAAAAAAATTTATAATAAGTTTAGTTTAATCCTTTATCCAAGTGTGAGCAAACAAAGTTTGCGCCTGAAAGTATCTTCAGGACTGGGGTAAGGTGGTGCAACACCAGGCAACTCGTTGCAAAGGTGGAGAAACTTTTGGAGAGTTTCTCCACCTTTGCAACGAGTTTCCTGGTGTTGCACCACCTTACCCCAGTCCTGAAGATACTTTCAGGCGCAAACTTTGTTTGCTCACACTTGGATAAAGGATTAAACTAAACTTATTATAGTCTAACCAAGTGAAAAATAAACTCTCAACATCTTTCTCTGAATCCGGAGTAATTTAATAATAAGGTTGCACACCCTTTGGCAACTCCCATAGGTTTGGATGACCTCTCATTGCTTCTGCCTTTGTATCTCCACTACTGGGCCTGGCTCCCACTGACGAGACCTCAATAAAGGTCGAAACTGGTATGGGTAATGGCCCTTGCCTTAATAGCATTACACATATCCGCAAGGAGATGTGCTTTGCATTATGGGAGATAGTGAGATAGGAGTGATGAGAGCTTTCTCCACCTTTGCAACGAGTTGCTTGGTGTTGCACTACCTTACCCCAGTCCTGAAGATACTTTCAGGCGCAAACTTTGTTTGCTCACACTTGGATAAAGGATTAAACTAAATTTATTATAGTCTAACCAAGTGAAAAATAAACAACAAAAAAATTTTATAATTACTTTTAACTAGAAATTAGGTGAATGGAAAATCAAACACTGAAGAAAAACTTATACGAACATTCTTTGATCGGAAATATAAATATCCGATCTACTGTTGCCAAAGGAAAATTACTAAAAACAGCTAAATCTTTTTCTTTTTTTTTTTTTTAAAGCAAGAAAAGAGCTTAAAAAGGAGTTGAAAATAAAAATTTGAAGCTAAAATTTTAAAATGTAGTAGCAGATACTTTTCAGTTACTTACTTTACTCAATATGAAGTGGTACTTGCATTTAACTGGCTAAAGACATCTTCCAAGTGATCTTCTGTGCTTAATTCACCCATAGATTTTCAGCTTTACTTTATTAGATGCGGGTCACTTGTTGTTACGCCTGAGGCCATACTTGACTGACAAAATAGCTGTGAGCATTGGCAATTCTGTCTTGTTTCTTAATTTAAACTAAAAAAAAATTAACTTAAATCTGTGAAGCTCAGTGGAAGTGGTGTTTGCATTCCTCAGTAATAAACCTCCCGAATATAGACTTCGAGTTCAAGTCTAGTCGCCGACTAGAGGAACTTTTAGTAAGCCCTTTTTTTTTTGGCCGGCCTGATTGGCCGAATGGTTAGCGTATCCGCTCTTCTGCCAAAAGGCTGTGGGTTCGAATCCTGCTGTGGGCATGTTTGTTGTGATTGTCTGTGAAAATAATAGTAGTGATGGCGTTGGTGGATTGAGTGGTGGAGAGAGATTTGTAGAATAGGTGTTCTCCCTCGATGAGTCTGGGACTCCCTGTAGTTAAGTAATAATTTAGTTTTAACTACATTCATGGAACTAAAAATTCGTTCAATTTCTGTATTAGAATTTGGCAGTATTAATAAATTTATTGTACACCGAGCAATTTCTTTAAATGGATTCATTCCAGATGCATCTTTGTATTCTCGTACTCAAGCCAGATAACTCATTATATTTGTCTTTATTTAAGTGGATAGTAATGTACTGGTATTCAGCAGCGGCAACATATTTTCCTGTTTTCACCATTATTTCTAAGATGGGAGTAAGAGATTCTTTTATATATTTTAGGGTATTGTGAACAGAAAAACAAGAGATTATTCTTAAAATATTCAAGTTTTCAGGCAACATTTGCTTAAGCTGTTTAAAGAGACCAAGAAGAAACTGTCGTGCTCTATTTCTAAGATTGTGCTCACATTTTGTGTTATTTTCTTTTGTATCATTCAGCTCTGATATTTTTCTTTCAAATCTATGGCCAAGATTTGGTTTGGTATCCAAATAGTCATCAATCTCTGACTAGAGGGTCGACTGTGGATGATGGTAGCACTAACGTATTAGCAAAGAGCAAATCAAACGAGAAAGGTCTTCCATTAATCTCGTCTTCTCCGCACTGTTAGATTCGAAAATTTTGTTAACTTGCTGAACTTGAACTAGAAGAGGATGCAAAAATAAAAGGTACAACAGATTCCTTTCATCTTTGTACATCCCCCAGAAAATTGGAGCTTTGTAACATTTCTCAGTCACATTCACGACTTCGAAATGTGTTTTTTTAATTCCAACCACTGCAGAGAATTCTGTCTACTGGACAGCCTTCTATGGAACTGCAGCGAGATGTTTCTTAGTTTCACTATGTTTACAAGCTGACTATATTTAGCAGCTATATCACATCTGCAAAACTTACAGTGGCCTTTTGTAGCTTCACCAGGAACTTCACACAACCATTTACTAAACATTCCCAATTGCAACCACTCCCTCCTAAATTTTTACTTGTAAGCTTTACAGGGTGTTCGGGATAAATTTGACATATTTATAATTAATTATATTTTTCCGTAAGTTACATGTATTAACACACACTTCTCTTCATTTAAAAGTTTGGACCCTTCTTCATTCATATACAAGATGTCAGAAAGGATGGATAGCTGGAACCCACCTGAATCATGGAAGAGAATAACTTGTATCATGATGATTCGTGCCCGCCATCAAAATAAGGATATTACGACTGCTGCCCAATGCTCCCTGAATACAGTAAAAACAATCAGGCATGAACTAGAGACTTGCAATGGTGACTACGAGGATGTAGCAAGAAGAAAGATCCCTAGCAGACGATCTGATTGCGTTCGTACAGCAGAATTCCTCGCAAATCTGCAGGAACAGGTGTTGAAGAACCCTGGCATTGGAATTCGGGCTTTGTTCGTGGAGTTGCTAACTGTAGTCAAGCCCTGGATAACAAGGGTAGCCAATGGTAGGCCGTATGTATGGCAGCAGGATTCGGCCCCTTGCCACACCTCTGGGAAAAGTCAAAAATGGTTGTCTGAAAATTTCTACGACTTCACCAGTCCAAATGTTTGGCCTCCAAACTCCCCAGACCTTAACCCCATGGATTATTTTGTATGGGGCGCAGTTGAAAAAGACACCAATCGCACTTCCAGTAATACAAAAGCCCAGTTAATGGATAAAATTAAAACAGTTTTTGCGGCCCTTCCCAGGGAGACTGTAGCATCAGCTTGTTCGAGGTTCTGAAGCAGAATTGAAGCTGTGATCGATGCTGATGGTGGTTATTTTGAGTAAATCTTGTTGATAGTATTGTAATTAACTCTGCCTGTAATGTTTTTTTGTCAATTCATTAAATTTAATAGATACAAAGAAGATTTTCTTTTTCCTTACGAAACTGTCAAATTTATCCCGAACACCCTGTATTTGTCTCTTTGCTCATTTTTGAAGAAGGGTGTGCAACTCTTTACTGCAACGAATTGCGATCAGTCTGAAAACTTCCCACACGCTATCGTAACTACCAACCAGAACACTGGTTGGTACTTGCAATAGTTGAAACAGACTAACTTGTAGCTGTGTTATCAACTTCAAGGCAGCATAACGGCAGACTGTTGAGCCATGTGACTGACTGACGTCTCGCGTGTGTGAAACCTGTATGATACTCGCACCAAACATGCAATACAATTCTTTATCAAATGCGAATATCTGGAAAACTTAAAACAATTTCTTTAAGAGTAGATTATAAAAACAACTAAAAAGCGCTGAAACAAGTTCTGGAGGAGTTACATTTGGAGCTAGGTTGCTTGATTAAATTGTTTGAAACTAGAGAAGGAAAAAAGGAGCTAGATCTAACTCCAAAAAAGCTAAATTAGCAACAATAATTCGTATTTAGCCCGAATGATGGCTTTCATCCTTTGTGGCATGGACTCAATAAGACTTTGACAGTCAATTGGCAGAATTTTACTCCAGCTTTCCGTGATTGCTTGACATAATTCGACGACGTCTGTGGGCCTTTTGGTGTCAATTTTAGATATTCCAAACATTTTCGATCGTATTAAAGTCCTGGCTTTCGAAGGCCAAGTCATAGCTTTAATTGGAGTGCTTTCGTTGTTTCACAGATAGTTCTTGATTCGTCTGCTGCGATTACAAGATGCATTATTATTATCTGACACCTCCAAGAAGTCCAAAGACTCATCGGAGGAGGACACCTACTCACAATCTGTCTCCAACTACAACGAAACGCAACTATCATCATCTACATCAACGCCATCTACCGCCCACCACTAGTATTTTCACAGACAATCGCAAACATCCATGCCCACGGAGGGATTCGAACTCGGCCTTTTGGCTGGAGAGCGGATATGCTAACTACTCGGCCAACCAGATATTATCATTTTGAAAAATGAAGTCATTGGAATACTGGAACCATTTTTCGATACTAGGAATCAAAAAGTGCTCTAAAATTTCTTCGTAGACCGGAGTTGACTGTAGGTAACATGATACATAGTTTTCCAACACACCTTGTGATGTCATCAACCCCAAACGGTAAATGAGGTTGAAAATTTAGCCTTGGTATTAATGCTTTCATTGGAGAACTTTGCACCAACTCTTCTCCATACAAAGATACCATTATTTTCACCGGTTCGAAGGCAAATTCAAGATTCGTCACTCAAAATGGCTTTTTTTCCAGTCATCAAATTCCCAATTTAAATGATTTTACACCATTGGAAACACGCATTTTTGTGTTGTTTTGTCAAAAAAGGTTTTGTTTTTGCTTTTCAAAAATGAAATCTTGACTATTCAGCATTAAGTTGTTTGGATGTTGAACGTCGCATGATCTTCGCAAGTTCCGCCATTTTTCTGTGCTCTCTGCATGAGGTGGCACGTGGACATCAACTTCGAGTCATGTTTTTTACACTATTAGTCGAACGATATTTTTTCCAAATGTCACAGTATTTTGAGCATATTTTAATAATCTAGCTACTTGTCTTTGAGACATTCCATCTTTCAGATATTCAATCATTCTGCTTTTAAAATTGCTTGAGGGGTTCTATCACAGAAACCACTGTAGATAGATTTCAGATTTTGCACTCACGATTCTACTCCTTATAAACGTTTTCTTTACGCGTGCACAAACAATTGTAGATTTGCATATTGGGAAATGATACACGTTTGTTTCCTCAGCGATCGTTTACCTTTTTTCTTTTTTCCCCAACTGTCAGCTTGATCGGATACTTTTTTCTAACACAGATAATTTATTTTCTTTAAATTAGCCTTTAAATCTTTGAATCATACAAGACTTTTCTTTTTATACTTTAAGTGAGTTATTTCATTTCTTGCATGCTAAACTTTATATTAAACATTCCAAGAAATATATAGTATATATTGCAGTCGTCATAGTGATAACAACATTGATTGGATACTTTTTGCCAGGAGTTGTAATACCATTCTGCAATATGAGGATGTGCCCAAACTCAGGTGAATTAAAAACAAAGAATACGAAAGGGGTGACCGTGATTGCGGATGTGATATAGGAAGTGATAACCATTTAGTTCTGAGTAAAAAAATAGTATACTGAAAAGAAAATATACAAGATGGTCAATATTCAAGTATTCCTGTTCAAGGCTATGTGGAGCGCCACTCACTGATCCAACTGTAAAACTTTGCAGGAATGCAATATGCGGCATGCGGATGAGATACTTGAGAAAACAAGTTCCAAAATTCTTCACGAGGGGAGTTGAAGGATGCTTCAGCTCCCCAAGTGTGTGTGTGTGTGCAAGGAGAAAAGCAACACTGTACATAACATTTCTTTTCACTTCCTTTATGCATTCACAGGCGGTACTGTTTAATGTGCTGCCCTTCCCGGTATGCCACAAACTGCATTCTTTGGACAGTATTCAACTGCAGAACGCAGCTGGTTGGGACCGTTGTTGCGCATATACTACATTATGCTGTCTTTCAGCGCTGGCACGTTATCAGGATTATCTCGATAAACACTAAGAAATTATCAGAGCTAGAAGGAGCATGGTATCATATCAAGTGAACTAGGCGACCCTGTAGTGGGAAAAGCACAGCTGATCTCTGTGGCTTCAGTGAAATGATTTCGAATAACCTCCTGCACGGACCGACCGATATGTGGCAGCAACAGCATATTTCAATTGTTTAGGTAGTACGGCTTCACGAGCAAAGCAAATTGGGACAAGTTTAGTGTCATTACTGTGGACAGTATTAACAAAGTTGTAAAATTCAACACTAAGAGCGCTGTAAACACCAAATGCATGGAATTTTCATAACATGCAACTCTCCAGGAGGATTTACAAAGATAGACGAGATTTATCCCTTCATTCTGGTTTGTTAATACCGTCCACACTAATGGCCCTAACATTGCCCCCAACGTGCTTTGCTCGTGAACCTGTACTACCTAAACAATTGCAGTGCTGTTGCTGCAGTCCACGAATTTTGTCACCTGAAGAAATGCTGATGAGATCCACTTATACATGTGCTCTGCGACGAATAATTAGTGGTTTTGAAGAAACGGAATCGTTACGAGTTTGACCTGGCAGAGGTCATAAACTAATCATTCACAAGTGAATGAAGTTGTTACTGTCGTTGTGGAGCAGGCTGTGAATAACAGTTGGTTTGTGCTGTATCAAGACACATGGATTTTCCTTACGCTACTGTCTGAATGTGCATGGAAGATTCTGCATTTCTACCGTTTCAAGATAACTCGGACACAGAAGTTGCGCCGCAGGACTTTGAAAGTCGACTGACATTCGCTTTAACATTTCCTGCTCGAGTAGAGTTGGACACTACATGTCTGGAGATGATTTTGTGGGAAAGTGAGGCTCACTTTCACCTGAACGGAGTTGTGAATACCACAATTTCCGTGTATGGGATACGCAAAACCCGCATGCAATCCAACAAATTCCTTTGCATTCACCCAAAGCTACTGTCTGGTACGAGTTTACAGCTTCGTTTATCATTGGGCAATTTTTCTTTGAGGACATTCGCCAGTCATGTCCTGTGACTTTCTCAGTTCTTAATAAACATTTTGTTGTGCCACAGCTACAGACGCGCCTGTATAGGATTCAGTCATTTTCATTCAGAATGGGGTTCTTCCACGCATCGGTCGAACCTCAGTACAGGAGGTTCTTCGACAACATTTCACTGAAGCCAGGGTGATCAGTCGTGCATTTTCCACTGTATGCCGGCTGGTTCACCTGAACTAACCTTCCCTGCGCCTTCTGGCTCTGGAGATTTCTTAAAGACAGGATTTATCGGGATCATACTGGTAACTTCCCAGTGCTGAAAGATAGCATAACGCAGCATGTCCTGACTGTTGTGTTCTCTCATTGAATAGACTGTGTAAAGATGTAGTTTGTGGCATACCGGGAAGGGTAGAACACTGAACAGTACAGCCCGTGAATGCATTATGCTTGTGTCGCTTTTCTTCTTCTTACAAAGAAAAAATCACTACATCTACATAGGGGTCATCATACAGTGCCCCTGGTGGTGATTTTGAAACAGTTTTCTTCAAAATGTATTCCTGCAAAGTTTGGCAGCATTTGGATCACTTGGTGATGTCCCACAAGACTTTAAACAGGGATACTTTGATTTTGATCACCTTTTGTATTTTGATAAAATTTATGAACCTTAATTTTCTGAAATTACAGCGTGCTGAATAGTAGAACTAAGAAACAGTTCCAAGTTTAAAGAAATTGTTCCTGTAAAAAAATATAACTAAGTAAAACGTTACAAAGGATGACTGTGCAGTCGTATGGTAATATTTCTTATTGCATGATGCTAGACATGAAGAAAGACTATAAGTTACATACTATTCGCCGAGTGGAGGTGCTTTTTTTATTCGGTTTACACCCTAGTCAATCTTTAAAGCAGGCACGCAGGTCAGTCCTATCGAAAATTCGCTTTTAACCTACTACTCAGGAAAATTGACGGTGAAATTCACTCTTACAGAAGATGCTACACTATCTACCAATAATTTTCCTGACACCTCTGTTATATGAAATTATGGAACATTCCAGGTTTGTTAATAATATAAAAACCGGTATACATGTAGTAGGAACAGAGTATCTCATCGTTGTAGTTGAATACAGGTGGTAAGGCAACACGACATAAATTCAGTGACTTCGAGAGAGTTGTCATCTTGTGCTGTCACATTGGTGGCATGTCGATACGTGCCACTGCCGCTCAACTGGAGCATCCACAATCAATGGATGGCGATGTGATCAACAAATGGAGATGTTCTGGGATTACTAGTGCAGGAAAACACCCAGGGCGCCCGCCGAAAATAATCGACAGGGACAGGAGGATATTAAAACGTGCGGCACGCAAAAACCGGCTGCAATCGATACAGACCATCCGTGATGTGTTTCAGAGCGCCAGTAACACCATGGTGAGTTCTAATACTGTACGAAAAGAACTCCGTTTACTGAATTCCACAGAAGAGCAGGAGCAAACAAGCCGAACATTACAACAACAAACAAGGTCTGGTACAAAGAGTGAACTGGACAGTGGAAAACGCCACTTTGTAGCGAAGAATGAATATTCATCTGTTTCCAGTCTGATGGCAAGGTGTAGGTGTGGAGGCAGCCTGGTGAACACTTATTACCACAGTGTGTTGTACCGACAAAGTTTGGTTGTGGGGAGTAATGATGTTGCATGCATTCAACTGGTTTGGAGTGGTACTACTGGTCGCTGTCTGTGGTTCCATAAAGGCAGCTCAGTACGTTGATATTCTGGATAATCAGGTGCTCCCTACACTATGGAGATTTTATGGAACAGGCTGTGTTTCCATGAAGATGACAATTCCCCATACCACAAAGCTGCAGCTATTATGGAATGGTATGAAGAATGGGCATAAAGACTGTCCTGACCTAAACAGAATGCTGACCTCAACCCTATCGAACACCTATGGAATGAATTGGATTATCCAGAGCATCACCTGGATCTATTGCTCAACTCAGTGCTACTTCGGTGGAGGAATGGAGACAAATTCCACCTGATGTCTGCCGCACATTGATGGAAAGCCTCCTTCAAAGGATGCAGGAGGTGATCAAAGCCAAAGATGGACATGCCTAATATTAAAGTTCACCTGCTGGTATGAATTCTAAATTGCTAGTGTCTGGACAATTATATTGGTAGATAGTGTATACCACTAAGGATTTAGGAATACAAAATGGCGGTCGGCGTTATCCATACTCTTTCTCTCTCTCTCTTTCTGTGAAGCATCGATAGCTCTGACCTTAAGTTATATCGTCTCTACTCTTATTTTATGAAGGTAACAATTAAACATTATTATTATTATTACATGGGCACCTCTATGGAATATGTAGACTCATCGAGGGAGATCCTCAACTATGCTAAACATTATTCAATATTCGCGCATTATCTATCATACTTCGCTTTGCGGGGTAATAATAAAACGAAATTCCCATGAGAAAAAATGCAACTTGTCATACCAGAGGTCAAATAACTTGGTCAAAGAAAGTCTTAGAAAAAGTTCCCATTGTCGGTGACTAGAATGAAATTAGGACTGTCTTTATTCAGGCAGCCTAGGATATATGCAAACGCAATTACCATAAGGGTACTCAAGCCATATTAAACACACACACACATATATAAAGAATGAAAATATATTTACACGTATTATGGATCTAAGGCAGAGGTCAGTCAGATTTGGTGATTCATGCAGTGTAAGTCTAGCACTTATTCAAGTTATTGTCTTGAGCAGATACGTATACCAAGTTCGTTGGAGTCTAAAGAAGATATAGATGAGTTGCGGTTAGTGTATGGAGAGGCTAGCGGTGCCAGGGTAGGGTGTAGTGAAAAAGTGAGGAAAGAGTTTCATTTGAAGGTATATAAAATATTACTTTGATGAATTCAAGATATTTCTCCATGTGTGCCACGAAATATTTATGAGCTATCTGAGTATTATCAAGGGAAAGTTCAAGTGGAGTGATAATAACCTTACGAATTGCAATGCTATCAAATTACAATTGTAGTGAACTTGTTGACACCAATTTCATTACAACTTGTACTGATGGTTTTAATAGTGATTGAGAACTTTGAGTGAAATCAGAGATAATTGATTTAAAATCTATAAGAATTATTTCTGTTATTATTCGTTCTGCGAATGCGTTCGACGTGGAAAAGGAAATGGTAATCTGACCATGGAAATGAGGTATAGGTTATGGAAATCATTCCGTTTGGTAGTTTTGTAATGCCAAGGGAGATGGGAAGTGATTGATAACTTTTGTGTTCAAGAAATTTGGAAGAGGTTTTTGGTTTGTGTTATCAAGCCAATAAGTAGAGTTGCATCTACGTTGTATTTGGAAGGATAGCGGTTAGAGAAAAGGCATTAAATGAACTGTGAGGATTATCTGGTGTTCTCGTGGGTAGATTACTAGATGGGATACCTGTTATTTTGTTGCTAACGACAAATACCTCAACATCTCTGCCAGCTTGATCAACAGTACTGGAGTCAGGAAAGTTAAGTTGCGAACATTGAAAGTCCCCAAGGAAGATGATTTCTGTGCTTGTGTATGTAAGTACAAGGCAACTCGTGGTAAAGGTAGAATAAGCTCTAATCACTATTCTTAATATTTATCCTTAATGCAAAGCACATCTCCTGGAGGAGATGTATGATGCTATGTATTAAAGGCAAGGGGCCACTACCCAGACCGGTTTCGACCTTTATTTAGGTCTCATCAGTGGGAGCCAAATTTATTTCTAATTTAGAACATGATTTATATAAAATAAGACCCAATGCATATAAGATTTTGAAACACTTAAATACAGATACTAATGAAAGCATAAAAATAAACACCGAATTGAAATTAGAAGAATTTCTAAATTTCTATACAGAATTGTGGACAGATAAATATTTTAAAAAAGATAACTGGCAAACATTTAATGAAAATGAAAATAAAAGAAGAATTAGAAATCAGCCTGAAAGAAACAAGAAACGGAAAATCACCTGGGGAAGATGAGCTAGGTTCAGAACTATATAAATATACAGGAACAAGGTTCAAAGAAAGACTCCTGTTATTTTAAAATAAAATCTATTCGACTGGTAACCCCCCCCCCCCAATAGAATGGAAAAAACCAATTGTGATTCCTATCTTTAAAAAAAGATAGTAGAGATGACCCTAAAAATTATAGAGGTATAAGTATACTAATTCCTGTTACAAAATATAAATGTTGGAAAAGGACGATCATGTATAGACCCGGCCTTTTGCCTAAAATTAATCATAGAGAAAAGAAGAGAATACAATTTAGAAACAGATATTACATTTATTGACTTTGAAAAAGCATTTGACAAAGTTAAAAGAAGCATTTATTTAACATATTAAAAGGAGGACAAATACCAAATAATATCCTGCTGGTTCCGAGTTAGAAACAGATATTACATTTATTGACTTTGAAAAAGCATTTGACAAAGTTAAAAGAAGCATTTTATTTAACATATTAAAAGGAGGACAAATACCAAATAATATCCTGCTGGTTCCCGAGTTAGAAACAGATATTACATTTATTGACTTTGAAAAAGCATTTGACAAAGTTAAAAGAAGCATTTTATTTAACATATTAAAAGGAGGACAAATACCAAATAATATCCTGCTGGTTCCCGAGTTAGTCGATCTCTGGCACGGGCAAGCGAGTTTTTCCTCCGGGAAAGTCGGGTTTTTCGTCCCTTAAACTCAAGAAAATCGATCGTAGTACCCACATTATTACAGACAATAACATATCCTGTTAGGGTTAGGCACTAAGAGATGGCAGCACTTGGTTGCTATCTCTTCATCAGTAGCTGCCTATAATTAGTGATAGATATGGGCCAGCTATCTCTAATTGGCTACCGATCGAGATTGAACTGCCCACTCAGTCTCCAAAAGCTAGATAGGATATAATGGCCTCGCCTACTCCCTATTAGGGAATAAAAGGCATTAGCCGGTTTTTTTAATCCTAAGAGCTATAAGTATATATGAAAATAATCAAATATAAATAAGATTAAGTCATGTATCCTCATATCATACACGAGAGGGATAAACCAAGTAGTCCAACAGGGATGTCCCCCTCTCAGCAACGCTTTAATATTTACCTAAATGAAATAATAAAATGGAATAAAAATTTCCATCAAGGTATTAAACTTTCTCCTACTGTGAACGTAAACGCTCTCCTTTTTTGCTGATGACCAAATAATTGCAAATTCTGAAGATAACTTACAGAAAGCTATTTTAAATCTAAATGAGATAGCCAAAGATCATAATATGATACTATCAACAGAAAAATGAAAAACTATGGCCTTTAAAGGACAAGACCCAGTAAGAACTAAAATAGTAATAGATAATAAGATTTTACAATAGGTGAATTCATTTAACTACCCAGGTTGTATGGTTACATATGAAAAAGATATAAACCTAAAAATTGCAAAATATTTAAAAATAACAGGTATAATTTACTCTATATTTAAACCAAACCTAGTTGAAAAACAAACCAGACTAAAAGTATGCAATACATTAGCCTTACCAGTCCTAATATATGGAAGTGAAATCTCAACAATAACACAAAAAGACAAAGATTAATAATAGCTGAAATGAAGTTTATGAGAAAAAATGCAACTCTATTTGGTCACAAAAGAAAGGAAGAAATTATGAAAGAATTAAACCAGGAATCAGTAATGGAAAAAATTAAAAAATATAAACATAAATGGATGGAATACGTTGAAAGAATAAAACAGAAAGATTACCAAAACAAATCTTAAAGTACAAGCCTTTAGGAAAAAGAAAATCAGGATGTCCTCTTAAAAGATTCAGCATGACTTTTGAGGCTGGAACAGGCCTCAAATTCCTTGATATGCATGATGACGACGACTTAGTGTTTATATCAAAATCAAATCAGTTAATGCCTTTTATTCCCTTATAGGGAGTAGGTGAGGCCTTTATACCCTATCTAGCTTTTGGAGACTGAGTGGGCAGTTCATTCTCCACCGCTAGCCAATCAGAGATAGCTCGCCCATGTCTATCACTAATTATAGCAGCCACCGATGAAAAGGCTGGCAAACAAATGCTGCCATCTCTTGGTACCTATCCTTAACAAGATAGGTTACTATCTGAAATAACATGGGTACTACGGTCGATTTTCTTCAGTTTACGGGACGAAAAACCCGAGTTTCCGGGAGGAAAAATCCATGCGCCCGTGATCGACTAACTCGTGAACCGGTCGAACAAAGGCTTAGAAAAAGTTCCTCCAGTCGGCAACTAGACTTGAACTTAAGTCAAACTTCGAGCGACCAAGCGCCACTTCCACTGAGCTACACAGGCCTCCGACTGTTTTTATATATTTATTTTCATATAATTCTTGCATCATCCGACACTCTTCATCTTTTCTTCGCATATTCACTTTCAAATATGCGACAGATGTTATTCTTCTCTTGCAAAATTAGATTTTTACTTCTCCATTTCTCTGGAATATACTTTCATCAGCCACCCCCACCCCCTCTTACCTTTCCTCCATTACTGAAATGGAACAAATGAAATGATTGTCATAATTTCTACTCTTCATTCCCTTCATTTGATGAATCTTTTCATGGTACACTTGCTCTGACATAAGAAGTACGATATTTCTTGCTGTTATAAGGAATTTCAACCCTTATTCCCAATCCATTCTTGAACGCTGAAATTCTTTCCAGCGTTCAAGTCTCGGTTTTCAAGCGAGTGTATTCCTCATTCCAGGCAAAAAAAAAAAACTGCAGCTTTTCCATCACCTCACATTACAATTCCAAACAACATAAATCCATGTCCGACTTTAAAATGGACAAATGTAAAAAAATTTCCTCCTGCTAAAGAGACAGGTACTCCTTCCTAACACTAGCGAAGACTACTGGAGGAAATTTCTGCACCATGATTCAACAAACAAATTGCCTATATTAAAAACAGTTCATTGCATTTTTGTTTGTCTTTCTTCAGCAGGCTGCATCAGATGTACGAGGGTGGGCTGAAAAGTTCTGATAAACACCCAGAAAAAAAATGATATTAATGCCAGTGATATATACATGTGTATATATATATAGAACTTTTTCTAAGCCATTTCTCGACCGGTTCCCGAGTTAGTCGATCTCTGGCACGGGGTAGCGGGAGTTTTCTCCCGGAAACTCGGGTTTTTCGTCCCGTTAACACAAGAAAATCGGCCTTCGAACCCACACTATTTTCAGACATTAAAAATATTGTGTTAGGGTCTGGCTCCACGAGATGGCGGCACTTGCTAGCTGCCTTGTTCACTGCGTACCGATTAATTAGTGATAGCCTTGGGCCAGCTATCTCTGATTGGCTATCAGTTGAGATTGAACTGTCCGCTCAGTCTCCAAAAGTTAGATAGGGCTAAACGGCCTCGCCTGCTCCCTATATACGGGAACAAAAAGGTGTTAGCTGATTTATATATATATATATAAAAGAAGACATGTCAGAGGTTTTGATTATCACATGGTGATTATTACAACTGTTCAGGACACCCTTGTATTATCTTGGACAGAAGAATCACGAATAACTTGAAAAATTCGAAATCGTTTTTGGTGTTTGATGGTATGCTACCAAACTGTGCTTAGAATTTGTTCTGTCGAAACCAGCACCCGTTCTATATCAACAGCTCTCAATCATTTGTTTATCCTGCAGCATGTGGTGGTGGTGGTTTTTCTCCTGAGTCATTTCCAATCCTAGGTGACTTTGTAGGCTTTGTGTTCCTGGTGAGATATTTACAGGATAGTTCACCATTACTTTTCCCCCCCCCTAGTTTTTCCGGGCTCGGCTAACTCACTTTTCGTCGAAAGAGACCAGAAAAAGGTTTCTCATGTCACTGACGGGAATCGAACCCAGATCTTTTCGACCAAAGGGCTTCGTCCTTATTGACAGAGCTACGGAGGCTCCCTGTAGCATATAAGGAGCTTATGTTCAAAGACTTCCTAGAAATCGAGATACAAATTTATGATCAAACTATTATTCCATTGTCATCATCTTCTCTTTCTCAAAAATAATGGAAAAGCCCATGAACACTCAACTTCCTCACTACCCGTAGATCCATCACAGTTGATTTACATTGGATATCCTAGAAAATCTATGGTAAAAGATTGACGAAACATTCAGTTGCCCTTGTTATTTCCAAGTCATTTGATTAATTCTGGCATATAGCTCTACTCGCAAACTCACTCTCCTTTATGATCAACTGTCCATCTTTGGACGGTTGTCAATGAACATTAACACGTTCATTGACAATCACGCGATATCACGTGTTGCGAGTTCTCACCGAACGGCCGATTACGCGTAATCGCGTGGACGTCGCTAACTAAATAAAAAAATAAAATAAATAAAAAAAATTTGGCCACCACACGAAATTCCAATTTTCTGCTTGGCAATGAACGCGTTAAACAGTCTGATATGTGGTCGTTTACTGTGTATCATGATAGACGGTTTGCTCTTTTCATATTTCCATATGAGTGATATGATACAGGATCCCATACTTCCATCTTCTTCTCACACTACACACCTATTTCCACCATAAACTTCGAGATTTCGAAATTTTCTTTCATAAATCAATAAACTGACCGATCTCTTTGCATTTTCTCATTAGGCGATCTTTATCATCTTTACAGGTACCAAAATATCTTTTAGGGAAGTGAAGTCTTCCTTATAATACCTTGTAAGGAAGACTTCATTTGGCCCTCTCTCACCTTTGATAATACTACGGTTTCTCCACAGAATTATAATTCTCTCTTTGGACTGATATACGCCTGTCATTTTTCTAAAAAATTAAAAAATCCATACCTCATCCATAGTCTGATTAGCCTCCAAAGCCTGAGGACATTATTTTCTATTTAAGATGTAACTTCTTACGTGCATAACTTCAAACGCTGTACAATCCGAAATCAGTACAACCTTAAAATACTGCTCTCTGAAAGACAGTCTGGTTAATTCTCTCTCTCTCTGACACACACACACAAACGATTTCTTTTCTGTTCTTTAACTTTTCTATAAGATATCTTCATACTCTAAGGTCTATCGAACTGACTTCCATCTCTTTGTCAGATTTCTCTAAGCTCATAACCATATGTACTTGGTTAACATTCATTCGCATCCCAACTTCCAACCATAGAATTAATCACTCATTATTCTCTTAAATTTTATATACCTTTGCATTTTGGATAACCTCTCGCCCGCAAGCAGCACTAATGTCTTTTACAACCTCTTGTATAGAGATTTATATAAAAATACATAAAGTACCGGGCATCCAAGAAATGACAGTGTCGCTTTTGTTCCAAAGGCTTTTTTTTTTTTTTTTCACAGACATGCTATGACGATCTGGAATGACATTTCTAGAAACCCGCTAAAAATTCTTTACTAAATGCAACAAAGAGCAATTATGTTCTAACTAAGATGAAAAGCCAAACGGCTATTTTTTTCTGGCGAAGTTGATCAGTTAATGGGATAAAAATCCCTTATTGTTTTTCAGCCAGTAAGCGAAACAACGATCGAAAACTACGATCTGAAAGTTTCATGCCGACGAACTGTCAGCGTATCCAAGCGTAAGTGACCACTTGGTAGTGCCACACCACAGCAACTCGTTGCAAAGGTGGAGCAAGATCCCTCACTGTTCTTGATCTTTTCTTGCAATCGTATAGCAAAAGTATGTAAGTTCTTTTCACTTAAACTCTGATATTCTAGGTCTAGCTACTCACTGATGAGACCTCAAAAAAGGTTGAAACCGGTCTGGGTAGTGACCTCTCCTCATAATGTAAAACAGTATTACATCTCCTAAGAGCTGTGTGTTTTACATTATGAGAAAATATCAAGAACCGTGAGGGATCTTGCTCCACCTTTGCAACGAGTTGCCGTGGTGTGGCACTACCAAGTGGTCACTTACGCTTGGATACGCTGAAGTTCGTCGGCATGAAACGTTCAGATCGTAGTTTTCGATCGTTGTTTCGCTTACTGGCTGAAAAACAATAAGGGATTTTTATCCCATTAACTGAGCAATTATGTTCATTAATGACCGTCTGATATCGATTCACTCTACCACCTGTCATACACAAGTCCAATTTCTGCTGCAGACATATTCTACAAATAGTCCTATACCTTTTCATGAAAATTATCATAATTAATCCCTGAAGTTTCTTTAAAAGCCACTAAGAAATATATGGCAATGATTCATTAGCTATTCTTGGAAACGATTTCCTTTTGCAAATCATTCCTAAAGAGTATAACTTACCGTTTTCTAATCGAATAATAATATTTTTGAAATTCTTTTCGGCTGGGCTAGTGCATTGTATGTCGAATGGATCTAGTCTTATGTTGAAATCGCCATAGAAAATAATTATCTATATTATTATTATTATTATTATTATTATTTGACACCTCCAGGGAGTCCAAAGACTCATTGAGGGAGAATGTGGCAACAGCATCGAACGATTGGTCCCTTTCCAACTACTAACCGCGCTCAAACTTACTTAACTGAGCCATTATTAGCAGAGGCTCTACCAATCGACCAACCTTTGCCGACTATTTAAATGAATTATTATACTAGCCGTTGATAAGTGCAATGTGGTAAATTAATGTAAACAAAACTCTGTCTATTATTAGTGTGAAGCAAATGGAACTATTTATTATATATAGAGATAATAAAAAATAATATATTAATAAATTGTCTAACACGTTTTCATTTATCAATATCGTTAATAATTTCTTTGCGATAAAACTAAACTGTCCAATCATTTCTTACCAGTTCTCATTCCCCTTATTAAGTTTTCTTAACGCTCGAATTTCCAACCTACCTTCAAATCAATCTAGTTATGAACTTTGTAGAAGTCCGCGTGGTTAGCCTAGTGGCTTTGCGCTTCGCAACCATATGCCTGGGGCAGGGCCTCCCCTAGGAATTTTTCCGTCCCGTGCAGTAGCATATTTTGCCGCTCCTTCTCCCTTATTTTTTGTATAGTTTATGCCAACTGTGCCGCCCTCAAAAAAACTTGGCGTCAGTGCAGATGAACGTCTTTCACCGTCGGTAGAGCCGGCCCTGGCCTGGGGAAGGAGTGTCCTAGGTTCGATTCCCGTCGACGACGCGAGGAGCTTGAGGATCTTCCTCAGCCATAGCCAAGTTAGCCGGTCTTGGGCGTGGGCAGCAGGGTTTTTTTCCGCCAGTTTATCTGGGGTTTTTCATCCCTCAAGCAAGCAAACCGGTCTCGTGAACATACACGGATTACAGCCAGGAATACTGACTCAGCCATAGAGATAATAAAAAATTATCTCTATATATTATTTTCCGGAACCGGTATAGCCTAATTCGTCAGCTATACCGGTTCCGGAGCCCGGATAAAATTTGCCGGGACTAGATGGTGCCGTGCTTCCCCGTAAAAGGGGACTCGCGGTCATTGCACCATCACACGGAATTTATTTAACTTGTAGAAGATGACAGCTAACTGTAAATAATGAATGCCTACTGCTACACGATGTGAGACCACCGCGTCTCACGTAGGGGAACAGGGCAGTCCACACACACACACACACACACACACACATGAACTGATTTATTCCATAAGGTAGCATTCCCTTTAAAAATGTTTGCATTTTAAATAAAAAAAAATAAAAACCTCAACATTCTTTTAAAAAAGAAGATGAAATGTGAAAATGCATTTCACATTAGGTTACTAATTTAGCTTATTATTTCAGAATACGATAGTGAGATAATTATGTTCTTCCCAATTTACACTTACACGCAGACCCACACTTCATCGTGCAGCTGTTCGAAACCACATTTGCAGAATAGGTTAATCCTTACTTCCGAAATGTCTGTATATTGTGTGTGTTCTTCCGACCGATTGATTGGTATGCCTCTTTTGAGGGATGAAAAACCTGAGTTCCCAGGAGAAAAAACCCTCCACCTGCATGATACCGGCTAACTTTCAATCAAATTCACCATTTGATTGAAAACACCTGATAATGGTTCCTTGCGTCATAAAAAGGATTGAACCCGAGTCTTTCCAACTAAAGTGCTCGTCTAAATCAACTGAGCTATGGATACTCGTAATATGTTCACATTACAAAAATAAAAATAAATTACCTGAAAATTTTATAACAAAACTTTATGTATATTAAAGTGACCATTCATCCCTGATGTTCTGGGAGAGTTTCCGAAATAAGACTCATGGCACGGCTGATTATTTTTCTCCCTATTTTTATTTTATTTCGTCATTATTTGTACCTATTTTAACAGTTAAACACAAATATTTGCTTATCTTGTGAAGCATCAAGTCGGCGAATTCTGGTATAATGAAGGGGAATAGTTTCTTCCATAAAATAACCCACCTCTTACTTAACGAACCTAGATAATAGAGGTAAAAATCCATCTTTTATAAAAATTATATGTGCAAGTAAAATGAAGCAAAATGTTCGGGGAAAAAAAAAAAGACGTGTCATTTAAAAAATAGTTTTCTGTCTTCGAAATCGCCAAAAGGGGGAGGGAAAAGTTCACTGTAATATTAATATATATATACTACTATATAATATATGCTTTAAAAAAAAAAAAAAAAAAAAAAAAAATATATATATATATATATATATATATATATATATATATATATATATATATATATATATATATATATATATATGATGCGAAGAAACTATAAAGCTTTGCGACGAGAGGAATCGGTACAAGAGTATGAAATCATGTAAGATATGACCCATATTAAATCTTGAGTGTGAAAAATTATTTTAAAAGCAGTAACAGCTTTCTGGAATCTAAGTAGATAGATCAACGAGAATAATAGCAATAATAATTATTCGAGATTTTGTTGCTTTAAAAGAGTTTAATAAAGAATTTTTTTTTTTAAAAATTGATTGAAATTTTAATCCTATTAAAATTTAAAATTTGAATAAATATGATTAAAGATTTTTTTTTTAAAAAAAGTAATCAAATTCACCAGATTTTTGAATTTTGGTTTTATTGCGTTTAATCATCTAGTGATGGATTGCGTTCAATAAAATAAAAATTAAATAATTAAATAAATTACATAAAAAATTTTAATTAAATCACATGAAACTGCAACTCCCACCATTACTTACATTGAGGTAACACAAATTATTTACTAGACGAGTCTACTTGCGTGATTTGCCTTTTTTGAGGAGGGTGATAACATTTTCTTTTTGGTGTTGATTTTGAAAAAAGAAAAAAAAAGAAGAAGATGCAATTGCGTTTTGAATTTCTGTTGAAATAAATTAAATGCGATTCATTTAAACCACGGAATTTTCCCAGTATTTTCAAAACTGGCTTAAATATCAAATAATTTGTTAGATGAAGATTAAGCTGTTACAAATGCACATAAGGGATGCCATCGGAATCATTTACGTAAATAAATAAATAATAAAATAAAAATAAAATTATAAATTTTTCAAACATAGCTAATTACTAAGTAAATAATCAATATTCTAAGTAAATTTCTAGATAATTGCAAAAATGCCAACAACTTTCTTCTTCTTTCTACTTAATGTTCAACCACGTTACTATTGTACTGTATGACATATTTTGAATGCTTAGATATGTAAACAATCTTGCAATAAAAAAAATAAAAATAAAAATAAAAAAAATTGGTTTCAACTGACTTAAAATCTTTTTCTTTCGATAATTCAGTTTTTACAACAAACTATTTAAGTAATGAGAGAGTCATAAACTGTCACAAATTGCTGCGACACTTGGACGTCTCAAAACGTTTTTTTTTTTTTTTTTCCTCATCAGTTGTAAAATTTGGAACATATCCCGGAAAACACTCAATATAATATAATATAATATAATATAATATAATATAATATAATATAATAATCAAACAAAAATGGAACACTGATACAGAAGCAGATACCTATCCATAACAGGTTACTGCCACTCTCCCATAAGTTTCTTCTTCTTTGTACAGGAACTCTATCTGCTGGGCCAAGCTGTCAGTTAAGTCGCATTTAAACTGAAGTTTTAGTTCAGACTTATGAAACTAGAAGGTGAATGATCTTGCGAAACATGGATAATAACGCAGACACAGTGGGTCTCTTCAGATGAAATCTCCTTTTGAGAATGACGGACAACGCGTTTGGCTGAATATTAACGAAATTAACAAGACATGAAAAGGAACTTCATGTGCATATTGACTATTTACATTCTTTCCTTCTAAGTTTCAACTGGAAAAATTATGACAAGACCCACTCGCACGGGTTTGCAAAAATTATACTTTGGGTTTTGTTAATTTTAATATGTTACTTGGTGTATATGAATGACACACATTGTATGTGTGTGTGTGTGTGTGTGTGTGTGTGTGTGTGTGTGTTGAGAGGAGAGAGAGAGCTCTTTTGTAGTTCTTGAAGTAATTAATTAACTATTAATTAATAATAAGTGTTATCGTCATTTTTTAAATTTTATTTTTATTTATTTATTTTGTGTTTTAATTTATTTTTATATAACTAGGAAACCCTAGACAACAAAACATGGAACTTTTTCAAGCCACTTCAGGCCTCCTATAAGCCAGACGATGAAATTCATCTCCCACTTGAAGCCAATCACAAACATCCATGCTCCTGGTGGGATTTGAACCTGCAGCCTCTTAGCGGGAGAGCGAAGGTACCAACTACTCCGCCAACCAGACCATCAAATTGATCTCGATTTCATTTTATCTGAATCACCATTTTTACGACATGATTTTTTTAGATAACGTTGCGTTTAATTTTTTTAAATTTCTTTCAACCATGTCTTTTTCATTGTTCTGGATGAACAAAACAAATTAAAAAAAAATAATAAATAAATATAATTATAAATGAAACAAATAAATAACTCAATTAAAAAGAATGAAAGAAAATATCAGTAGAGATTTTTAATTTTATTTCTCATTTTATAATACAATAATTCATAAATTCTTGACTGAATATACTAGTGGGTTAATGCTTAATATATAACTCATTCAGAATGAAGATATATTGCTCAAAGGAAATTGAATTATGTGAAATATTCTTTTAAAAAAAAAGAATAAAAAAAAAAAGAGAAATATATTCTATAAATGCAGCTGAAAGTCCCACGTTTTTTCATTCTTAATTTCGAGTGGGATTTCATTTAAAAGCCATGGGTTATTTATTTCAGTATTATTCCTAAGTACAACTAATCATTTATTTGCTGTATATTAATATATATTACAAACAAGTAGTGTACCGGTTTAATCACATAAATATCAAACACTGAGTAAAAATAAATAAATAAATAATAATTAGTAAAAGATAACCAATATCAATGCTAAATAGAGATATCGAATAAGATATCTCTATTCGATATCTTATCGAATGCAAAATATCGAATGAGAACTAAACAGCACAGATGACTTACCTTTATTGAATCCTATTTTATTTCCAATGCTACCTGTATCGACCGGCCTGTTGGAGTGATATGAATGAGTGCTAGAGTTCAAGGCATTTGCTGCTGCTTCCCGCAACTGTCGAATAGATGGCGGGGAGCACAACGAGAGATTCGTTCAGGTTTCAACGACAACGAACATCCTATATATGAAAGTGTTCGTAAGTCGTAAAACCCGCACAATATCTCCCTAATACGTCACCATCCATCCATGCTAAATGTCTCTCAGATACAAGAATATTGTCATCATACTGTACCATATGTTATCCATTGTCTATTTCTCTGGCATCTTACCTTATTCTTTCACTGCGGTCTACAAAGAGAAAATCTTCCTTTTCCACCTGAGCAAGTCATGGTGATGATAAGAAATATATGCTCTATAAATAGGAATATTTTCTGATTTAGAAAACCATATACACACGTTTTATGTATAATCCCCTGAAAATCCGTCTTCTTTGCCCAGCAGTATTGTTATGAGGAATTGCTCGCCTACAGTTGCTATGAGGTCGCCATATCTTGCCGGTCGAAACTCCCTACATCCCTTCTCCGTGATGTCAGATGAAGCATAGAATCAGACGCAGCTTCACGCACGCGCTTGTGATACGCGCATACGACGGGGTGGGGATGGAGAATTGCAGGGGAGAAAGAGAGAGAGAGAGAGAGAGAGAGAAAGAGGAGCAAATAACAGAGATGGCCAAATACAAAATAAGCAAGGGATGGATAATGGATAAGGGAATAAACTACGGATCATCAGGCTTACAGCCAGCTGGCATCTCTCTCTCTCTCTCTCTCTCTCTCTCTCTCTCTCTCTCTTAGGATCACCTCTAGTGACGCTAAAGCACGAACCTGCTCTGCCGTTTTAGACGAGAGTAGCAACCTGTGGCGCGGTGGCACATGACGTCATTTGGTTGGAGTAATTTAGTCTGTGACAGCTTCCTTATGAAGAGACCTATTACTGAAGGTTCTTTTCATTGTTTGTCTATTCATCATTGCGGAGAGTCGAATAACAGCAAAATTATCACTAGCAGACGATATCTGATTTCGTCTGACTATAGAAATAGAGATAAAACGTAATAAAAAATTACAGAGATTAATGAGAAAAGGTGGTTAAGGGCCAGGGTGAGGCCAGACCAAGTGGTACAATAAATATCATAGGCGTTATGCAATGAAGTTAATAATAAATAAAACCATACTTATCGAAATTTGTTATCTGAGCATTTGGAGAAATATTGCCATTTCAGTACTTCTATGACATCATAATGTGATAATGTGATAATTTATTATATCAGTCTGGTATATCGATCAAATACACAGATGAAGTTTATCTCTGTGTGTGTGTGTATGTGTGTGTATGTGTGTGTGTGTGTGTGTTAATATATGTTTTGTCACTACCTTTTTTTTTTTTTTACTTTGTCAAGCGGTGGTCAAGACAAAAATTCTCAATCTAAGAGCGTACCGTTTCATTAGATAGTTAATTTTCCTAAATCCCTGCCTGAACTGCTACCAGGAGTTAACTTGGTAATGTAGGTTATGAAGATTAATTATTCGGTCTAAAGCGGTTTTGAATTGCTTTGAAAGGAGGGAGAGATCGATAGACTGATGAATAGATTATTAAAACGAAATGACAATGTTATATACATACGGGTATTACTTTTCAAGGATTTCTCTGAAATGAAGCAAAAAGTTTATATGTACAGTGATTACATGCTAAAGCAGTTACAAGATTAAAAAAAAATCTAAGTAAGGATTTCAAGATCTTCATTTATCCTTTGGCCTCTAGATCCTTCTACAGAGCGATTGTGCTTCAAATTGCAAAGTAAAGTGTGATAGTGTTAACCTATTCAGTCAATGACTTATCCTTTTCATTCCAGTGTTGATGGAGAAATTTACAGGTGTGTTTTCTTCACTGTGAGAGTGATGTTCGTGGAGAAGATAGCGTCTTACCCTCAGTTTCAAGGCTCGAAAAAGATGGATGGCTGCATATCACAGTGACGGTGTCGTGCTGCTTTCTCTAGTATGTTGGAGGTAATAATTCTAAACTTACTCATTTCACTGTGAAAACTAATAGTTGCAGACTGAGTTGGCTTCATAAATGTGCGTGGATGAGTTATTATTCTTCTGTGTGTAAACGTCCGCGGATCGAAGTTTCCCGAAACGAACGGATTGCTTTTTTGTTAACCGGATTCTCCAGGTAAATGCTTTTGTTTCTGTCACAGAAGAGGAAATTTCCAGTAGTTGTAGATGAAATGAAATTTATATATTATGATAGGGGAAAGGAGAGCATTGAGTCCCATTCGCCAGAATATGTCTCTACCAAGTTTGACTGCTTTATTCTTGCAAGGTGGATCCCAAAGGCGTTTGTTGAGAAGTGAAGAATTCTTTCATGAAGCTGCTTACTATGCATATTAGATGAATATTGAATGATATTATTCGTAGAGTCACCGAGTATTTTCAAATTTCAATGAATATAAAGGCATTGACTCTTCTGCTGTTGATTGACTTTTTGAGGCATGAATGACCACCTGAAAGGCCGCTTTCGTAGCTGACATCTCTTCGGTGTGGTTCCAATTTTCAAAGATTGCTATGGATTGCGGAAGCTCCCATGCAATGTTAGGGATAGGACGCCCCTATATGACTCTCAGTCACCAACTCCAACCAGGAAAGAAGAGCAGCTTATCTATGGTATGTTATGGCAGAGGGAGCGGTGACTTTTAATATTAGTATTAAATAGTATATAATATATAGTATATAGTGTATCCTATAGTATTGTGGAAGAGAGGCTGCGTGAGTGTTTGCTGCGTAAGCAAGCAAGAGAGAGAGAGAGAGAGAGAGAGAGATTTTTTAGCTATTATACAATCTACAGAAGTAGCCCGTAGTGTCACTACTGTCTGACTTTTATTTTTCAGAAGCTTTTATCTTCCCCGTAGCACGTTAACTTTAATGGCAAGTCACCACCAGAGTATTGTAATCTTAGTTCCCCCCCCCCCTTCTTTCTAATTCAAATCACAATAACAATCGAGTATCTTAGCTTCACAGAAATCTAATTACTGTTATGATAAAGCGCTATGTTAACCTGCTATATGCGTCAATTGCATGTATTCTCTTGCAAGTTTTTTTTCGCCAGGACCATCGGAACCCTCGTAATGGAAAATGCCATTTTAAAAATTGGTCTCCATTACAAATCGTGCTCTGTGAAGTCTCTAAAGACTTGTTGACGTAAAAAAATCCCTGAGTCAGAGGCGTACTTAGAAAGGGGGGGGGGGAGGTCCGCCCCGGGCGACACTTGGAACCTTTTAGAACTTTTGCAGTAAATTCTAAAATACTGTCTCGCGAACTCATTTCCAAATATTGTTATACTATTGCGAATTTTCCTCACAATTGCTATAAGTGTTGCTAGTTGTGAGAGGAATTTTTCTAAATTAAAATTGATTTTGCTAACAGAAAAGCAAGAAAAATAACATCTTAGAATGTTGAAATTAAAGGTTTACTTCAAAAATAAACATTGTGTTTTAATTTATTTCCCTATACGACGTTTGACTTTCGTAGTATTTTTTGGTGTGTATTGAGAGGGGCGACAAACTCAGGGACTGCCCCGAGAGGCAAAAGCTCTAGCTACACCACTGCCCTGAGTAAATATCTGTTATTCAATGAAAAGAACATTGAAAGGAGACTAGAAAATAACATGCATGCATCTCTTTTTTTTTTTTTTTTACCAAAGATCTTAATCCACAAAATAACACAGAGACACATTTTTTTTTAACCAATATTAATTCTTATTTTGTCGTCAGTAACCCTCTAAATTTCCAGAATCAACATACTAGAAGTTTACACAGCCGAGTAGAAATGAATGTGTATATTAGATGAAGAAAGAATGAGGAGTTTGTGAAGACTAAATTACCATCTTGACTATAAAGTTAAAGCCTATTTATATGCTCTCCAGGACATCGTAGGACTGAAACAACTGTAGCAAAAACCCCAAAATCTCTCTCTCTCTCTCTCTCTCTCTCTCTCTCGCTCGATAAAAAACAATCACTCAGTGAAACCCCCCCCCTTTGTTTCACTGATATCTGATCATCAGTTAGTGTCATCAGAATGCTTCGTTATGGGAGAAATCAGCATAAATATCACTGTCAGAGCGAGCCCAAAGGTGCATGGAAGGCATTGGAAAACACTAGATTTTTTGTAAGTAAAGTGAAAATCCTTATTTACTAAATGCTGATAAATTAATGATTCTTTTATTTATTTATATGTTGTTGTTGTTGTTGTATTGTGTGTGTATGTGTGTGTGTGTTTGTGTGTGCGCGCGTGCAGCGCCGGCCCGAGCAAATTTTTGAGTGTGTGTGTGTGTGTGCGTGCAAGATTTTTTCCCGCCCTTCGGTCGCAAAAAATTTTTTTTTTTACTGCCCTTCGGTTTCATATTTATATTATTCATTAA
The DNA here is from genome assembly GCF_054136105.1 of Typopeltis vanoorti. Classification (NCBI taxonomy): domain Eukaryota; kingdom Metazoa; phylum Arthropoda; class Arachnida; order Uropygi; family Thelyphonidae; genus Typopeltis; species Typopeltis vanoorti. The sequence continues at coordinate 77,886,870 of NC_143552.1, read as the reverse complement.
TATATCAAAATTTTTTATATTAAAATATTAAATTACTAAATAAAAATTTCCGATTAATTTTATTTTTTAAATAAAAAATATTCTATTTATAAGAGAATCAAATTTTTTCAATGATATTGGATCTAAATGTTTCTCCCAGGGATTATCAAAATAAAAATAATTATTTGGTGCTTCTTCATATATATATATGTATAAATTTAATATTTTTGAAATATATGATATATCCAATTTAATAAATTTTTTTATTTTTAATTTTTTCTGCCACAGTATAATTGTAACAAACCTTTGTAAGTTTTTCGTCCTTTTATTTTTCTGCCTGCGGCATCCGTCCATTCCGCCCCTGCCTTGAGTCGGGCCTGTGTGTGTGTGTGTGTGTGTGTGTGTGTGTGTGTGTGTGTGTGTGTGTGTGTGTGTGTGTGTGTGTGTGTGTGTGTGTGTGTGTGTGTGCGTGCGTGCGTGCGTGCGTGTTTTTATTGGGGGGAGGGGGGGTTTCCTCCCAGTAGTAACCCTACCAGGAGGTAATTTATTCCTACATGCTCCACTGCATTACAATGCTTATATTACATGTAGCTTACAAGTACTGATTAGCATTTACATTTATATTTTTGTATTAATTTTCATATTTACATTTATATTTTTATATATACATATATTAACACTTCTTCTTTTTCTTCTTCTTCTTCTTCTGCAGCTTCTCCCACTTAAGTGGGGTCACTGTTTATAATGAGTCTCCTCCACACTTTCCTGTCTTGGGCTGTCACCACATCCAAGTTCTTCATCCTCAAGTCCTCTTCTACCAGCTCCCTCCATCTCTTCTTTGGCTGCCCACGCTTACGCCTTCCTTGCACATCCATCTGCATGACCCTTCTTCCCACATATTCGTCCTCCCTCCTCATCACATGAGCAAACCATCTCAACCTCGCCTCCTGTATTTTCGCTCCTAAGTTCGTAACTTTCACTGTTCCCCTGACATAGTCATTTCTCAGACGATCCTTTCTGGTCACACCGCACATCCACCTAAGCATTCTCATCTCTGCTACTTCCATCCTGCTGATGTTATTTTTCCTCAGGGCCACAGTTTCTATAGCATATGTCATAGCTGGCCTCACTACTCCAGATTTTGCCTTTCAGATTGATCGGCACACCCTCTTATCGCATAACACTCCAGCCATCTCCCTCCAGTTCCTCCAACCCGCTTGTATCCTGCATCCCACTTCCTTCTCAGCTCCTGCATCTTCTTCCACTGTTGAACCTAAGTATCTAAAGTCTCTCACTTTCCTGATGACATTTCCTTCCAGCTCCAGATCTGTCTCCTGTCCGCCGCCCACTGTACAACACATATACTCTGTCTTACTTCTGCTCAGTCTCATACCTCTCTCTCTTCCAGTACTTTTCTCCATCTTTCCAGTTTAGTTCCCGCTTCTTCTCTTGAATCTACACACAGCAAGATGTCATCTGCATACAACATTGTGCAAGGTGCATCTTCTCTCACCTCCTCTGTTACCACCTCCATCACAATGTTAAACAGACTTAATGCTGACCCTTGATGCAAGCCAACTGTTACTTGAAAACTTTCTGTTTGTCCCAGACAGGTCCGAACACTTGTCTTCACATTTCTGTACATTTCCCGCAACAACCTAACATATTTCTCCGGTACGTTCTTCTCCCTCAGACACCTCCAGACTTCTTGCCTTGGCACTCTATCGTATGCTTTCTCCAGATCAATAAATGCTAGATGTAGCTCCCTTTGTTTCTCTCGATACTTTTCCGTCATCTGCCGTAACCCAAAGATAGCATCTGTTGTTGATCTACCAGGCATGAAGCCAAATTGTTCCTTTGCAATCTCCACCTCCTTCCTCAATCTACCATCAAGAACCCTTTCTAGGATTTTCATTGTGTGGGACATCAACTTTATTTCTCTGTAATTTTTCAGTCTTATGCATCCCCTTTACCCTTGTAGATGGGGACAAGAGTACTCTCTCCCTCCATTCCTCGGGTATATTTTCCTGTTGGCAAACTTTCGAACAGGTCCCATAGCAGGTCAATTCCCTCTTCCCCCAGTGCCTTCCATGCCTCCACTGGAATTCTGTCGGGGCCCACCGATTTTCCATTCCTCATCCTCTTCATGGCCTTCGTCACTTCCACTCTACTGATGTTCTGCACCATCCCCTCAGAAGGCTGCCCATCTCCTCTGTGAATCCTTGCATTTTCCTCATTCAAAAGTTCCTCAAAGTATATTTTCCATCTGTTTATATTAATATGTTTATACATATTAATTTATATGTTTATACATATATTAACACTATACAGTATAATTCATTAATATCAGTATTTATGTTAGATCACAAGGACTGGAAGTTGATTTTATTAGCAAATTTCATTAATTCTATGTAATACTTTTCGATAAGTCTCTGTTTTGACACTGGCCACTTGTCTCCGGAAATGATGACATGTTGTATTAGGGGCATCCGGATGGAGTTCAATAGCTGACAGTCGTAAAGTATGTGGTCAATCAACAGTCTGTTTAAGGTGTGGATTGCAGATGCATGTTGGTGATTCCAGGATATGGAATCTGTGTAGATAGTGTCTTAGTTTTCCGTGTCCCGTTAGTAGCGTGGTTAAACCTGCAGAAATGGCGTGTATTTTCAGCCGGAGTCTGTTTCTGATGCTAGGAAAGAATTCTTTTAGTTCTTGTTCTTCCCACATGTCTAGGCTTTTCTCTTCTGCAAGTGTTTTTATAGCAGATTTCGAGAATTTGTGATAACTTGTTTCTAGCCGTTCGTTTCTAGCTGCTTCTTTAGCCAACTGATCCGCTCTCTCGTTTCCTGCTATTCCAGTATGCGCTTTCACCCAGCAGAACTTGATTTCCTATCCCTCCAAAGTGAGATTTCGAACCAGATTTCTTGTCTGTTCTATTAATACAATATGGTTGTTCTGGTTTTTTATGCCGTCTATAGTGCTTCTACTATCACCGTAAATTGTTGCTGTCTTTTGCTGAGAGGTGTTGAGTTCTAATTCCTGGAGAAATGTAAGTGACTGAACTATAGCAAGTTGTTCTGCTTTGTTGTTGGAACAGAGAGGATGCAGTCTAGAGCTGCGTTCTTGTATAATGGACTGCACTGGCACGCCAAAGGTATTTGCCGCCCGGGTGCAAACTTTTATCGGTCGCCCCTAATATTGCATTGTATAATCCAAATTTGATATTAGCTACACAAAATGCCGCTCTATCAATGTTGCTGCCTGGGTGCACCATTGCACCCTCGGGTTGGCGCGGCCCTGATGGACTGTCTGTTGTATGCAGTGAAAGAACAACCGACGTTCCTTTGTTTTGCTTCCGTCAGTGTATATTTGGAATTCGTCACTTTCTGCAGTGAAGCAGACGTTCATAGCTATTTGGATCGATGTTGTAACTTTCGATATATCTTCCGGAAGTGACTTCATATACAAGTGAGAATTCTTGTATTTTCAGGCAGATCGGTGGTAGAGCTGCAATAACGCAAGCTGCCTCGAAAGATATTGTCCTGTATCCTTTAATTATGCTTATGGCTATAAGGCGTTGAACTCTGTTTAGTTTTTGTCGGTTTATCTTCGATTTTAGTGTATGTTTCCAGGCAGGTGCAGCATAAGATACCAGTGGTAGTATAGCACCGGTATATATCGTTTTCAGCGCTCGTTGGCCTAATCCCCACTTACTCCTTGCCGACTTAGCTAGAAGGTTTACTATTTGTAAACTTTTTTCGGCAACATATGAGATGTGCTTATTGAAGGTGAATTTTTCGTCTATTGTTACTCCTAGGTATTTTAGCTTACTGGCCACCTCGAGAACTTCTCCGTTTAGGAAGACTGTTACAGGTTGTTTTGATTTTTTTCGTGAGATGTGGAGCGCTTTAGATTTAGCGCTATTGAAAATCACTTTCTTCTCGCGTGCCCACTCTGCAATTTTAAAGAGTTCTTCGTTGGCCGTTACATCTAAATGCAAGCCGTCGCGTCCCCGAATCATTATCATCGCATCATCGGCGAAGGCTATGACTTCTGTTTCAGAAGTGACAGGACGTCTTAAAAACGAGTTGTACTGGATGTTCCAGAAACTGGGCCACAGCAGGAACCTTGCGGACAGCCTCGTTTGACTTTTTTCGTTATAGTTGTGGTTTTTAGTGTCATAGTTGCTCTTCTGTCTGAAAAATATTTTTTTGTAAGGTAGAGTAAGTTTTTAGGGCATTTTGAATCTATTAATTGATTGATTATGGCTGGCCACCACGCAGCATCGAAGGCTTCTTGTACATCGAGTGAGATCAGTAATACTTTTTTTTTTTTTGCTGTAAACTGTGTTCTGCGAATTTTTTCACCTCCATAATGGCTCAGTTAAGTAAGTTTGAGCGCGGTTAGTAGTTGGATGGGAACTAATCGTTCGATGCTGTTGGCACACTCTCCCTCGATGAGTCTTTGGACTCCTGGAGGTGTCAAATAATAATAATAATAATAATAATAATAATAATAATAATAATAATAATAATTGCATCTACTGTGCTGGACTGAGGTCTGAATGCGTACTGATTGCTACTTAATAAGTTTCTTGAGTAGACGTAGTGCATTATTCGGTTTATTAGAAGTTTTTCTAGTACCTTACCAGCAACGTTTATGAGGCTAACTGGTCTGTGTTTGTTAATTTCTTCGGATGTTTCTTTTCCTGGTTTGATTATAGGCATAATTTTTGAGTGTTTTCATATTGAAGGAAATCTCCCTCTTTTTTTAGGCATTTGTTGTAAACTGTTGTTATGAATTCGGGGAATTCGAGAAACGCCGTTAAGAGTATGTCGCTCCTTATTCCGTCTTCTCCAGGAGTTTTTCTTGGATCCATTGATCTTAATATCGACTCGATTTCATTAGTTGCAAATGAGTCGTCGTCAGGAAAGTCTATATCTGTTTCCATTCTTTGTCTGTAAGTTTTGTGGATTTCTTCATCTGTTGATTCATCATCATCGGGAATAAACTTCTATCATAATAGCTGCAGTTTCTGCTAAGTTTTTAGTGTAGGTGCCGTCTGTTTTCTTGATAGTTGATAGTATAGGTGTTGTCTTTTTCTTGTTTGTTGCTAATTTATATATGCAATTCCAAGGATTCGATACGGTTGAAACTGTACAAAATTTTTTCCACGATTCTGTTTTCGCGCTTGTAATTTTGGACTGATAGCTGTATTTGGCTTTATAGTAGTTCTGTCTTTTGCTTTCTCTTAAATCTTGGTTATTGTATGTTCTTTGGTATAGTCGCGTTAACACGTTTTCTTAGGACTGTTAGTTCGTCTTTCCCCACGGTACTGATTGTTTTCCATCGATGTTTAGCTTCTTGGTTGTTCTGAGTGTTTGATCTGGATTTTTTCAGCCCTGATGAAAGTGCAGAAGCAAGGAAGTCTATATATCGGTTTGTGCTGATGCCCAGATGGCTAGGTTTTTGTCTAAGCTGAGCTGTTTTTCGCTGTTCGCATTAAAGTGATTTTATGCGATTAAGCGTGAAAAATTCTCTTTTTAATGCTTTTATAAATTTCTCTAGGTTGGTTTTATTGGTGAAGTATTTGATTTTAATGCGGTAGTTTTTGTTGTCTATTCCATTTAAATTTTTGTTACTGATGATGAAACTTATTATGCGATGGTCAGAACAGCTTTCCTCTTCTTCGTATTTCCATTCAGAAACGCGGGGTAAAATAGCGTCGTTTGCCATCGTTAGATCGATGAAACTGTTTCCTCTGGTATTTTCGAATGATGGAGTGTTACAGTTGTCCTTTAGTATGTGTAGGGAATTTGATGCTATGAACTCTTCCAAATTTTCCCCTCTATTGTTTGTGTTTTCGTTAAACCATAATACCGAATGGGCGTTGCTATCTATTTCAAGTATTAGGCCGTGGTTGGTGGTAAACTCCGCGATGTTGCTCATTTTTTCTAAGTCGTGTTTTATGTTTGTGTGATAGTCGAATACATACTCGCAGCAAAAGTTTTAATTCCTCTGTACGTAATTTCAATAACACCGAGTCCTCTTTGCTGTGCTGTGAAATTAGTATTGCCTCGACTTCAGGGTTTACCACGAGTATTGCAGCTCCTTTCTTTTTGATCCTTTGGAAAATATTTTATAATTACTTAGAAAGCCGCATATTTTGTTGTTGATGTTGTAGGATTCTTGTATTAATGCTAGTCCTATATTTTTTTCTATTTATGAGTTCTGTTAGATTATTTACAGCCTTTATGGAGCGTTAAAGATTTATTTGAAGGCATGCCAGGCAAGTAGTGCTGTTTTTGCTAGCTCTATTATTGCTTTCCATAGTCTGTGCTTTGAATTTTGAGCTGTCTATAGTAGATGTATGTCGGCAGTCTTTGCTTAGTGCCATATGTTTGCAGTCGTTTTTGGTTTTGACATGCTTGTTGTAATTTTGGCAGTTTATGCAGTTCATCTCTGACTTATTTCGTAGGCACTCGCTGAACTTATGTTCTTTTGAGCAGAATGGACAGGTGGTTTCCCCCTGCAGTCTCGTGTGTGATGGTGGAATTCATTGCAGTTAAAGCACCTCAGAACGCTTATGTAGTCTGCACAATGGCAAATTCTCCACAACATTTTGACACCGGTTTTTAGCAATTTGGTCCTCACTATTGGATCGACTTCAATAATTAAGTTTCTCTTGTTCGTTTTTTTATTTGTCATGATGAATTTTTGCGTCAGCTTTGTATCGGTACTCAAGAGTTCTTCATTCTGCATGTGGATTGAATCAATTACATTGTTGGTGTCAGTTTCACTGGGTATATCATATACGAGTCTAATTAGTATAATAGTCTCGTATAATTAGTCTTGGAAGATATTTCGTACTCGGATTTGCTACTAACGTGACTTGGCATTCCTTCGTAATTTCGTTATGTAGCAAATCTATCTTGGTCTTTTCTTTTGATTCAATTAAGACTCCTCCGTTATGAATACTTTTCATTTTTGTGATTTCCATTTTGATTTTTCATTGGGTCGATTTTTTCTTTGATGATATTTTTAGTTTCCTCGCTGCTTAATCGAGCTATCGGTTTTATTATTAGTTTATAGCATGGGTTAGGTTCAGATTCGTCTTTGTTTTTAGAATTGTTTTTAACGGCCTGCGAATGTAGCTGAGTAGTCTGAACTGAGTTAGCCTGTTCTTGGTTGCTTGTAGCAGTCTGTTGTTCTATTGATACTTTAGTTTCGTTTTTCATTTTATTGAACACCTTCGTTAATTCACTTACTGCGGTTAGCATATCCTTTTTTAAATCGTTCCTTAAATTGCCGCTTACTTTGGCTACGTTTCTCAGCAAATCTAGGGCATTTTCGAATTCTAATTCGTCCCGTGCCGCCATTCTAATATTACTCGAAGTTGTAGTATTATGTCCTCCTATTGAACTGCTAACTTTTCTAATGTACAAAGTTCAAGAAAAATGTACTTACAGTTTTCCTGCTTGTTCCTAGAACTGACGCAGTTGGGAGGGTAGCAGCTTATCCTATTATGCAAGGATCGTTGTTTTGAGGTAGCTGAACGATAGATACAATCAGAACAGCAGTACCATAAAGATAGAATAAAATTCACTCATACGCGCTTAGTACTGTGAAACTATAGAGTAAGTTACTTACTGTTAGACAGAGAACTGTACAAGCTATCAGTCGATACCAGATATATCCAGTTATTCTGTTAGATACCGCACAAATCAAGGTAAAAGGAGGAGCGATTTCAGGCACTTCCGTTCGCATACGAGCCCAGTGTGTGTGTGTGTGTGTGTGTGTCAGCGAATCTGATGTTAAATTGAATTCCGCCTCCTTAGCGCAATTGGAAGAACAACGGGATATAGTGTCCTTCAATGCGGAGTAACTTGCAACAATGTCAGCTACTACACTTTTCATTGCTATCCATTATAAAGATTCCTCTTGTCACGATGAGGATCGAACTAGTCGTGGCGAGAGAAGAAGAAGAATCTTTATATGGGCTTTTTCATTTGAAGGTGAGTTAGTCAGTCTCATACGGTGGTAACATGGTTTCTCCTTCCCCTGGAAACGTTGGATTTTCATCCCGCTTACAGGGAAATAGGCCGGAGTACACACGCAATTTACAGACAAAAAATACCATTGATGGGCGGTATGTGTTGATGATGGACAGCAGCGTAGTGTGCAGATAGAGTGTTGTCGTTTGCTGGAGGATTAAATAGTGTACAGGGTGAATTGCGCGAATGCTTTCCAGCAATTAGTCCTTGGACTGGTTAGAGGTGTCGTGTAATATAATAATAATAATAATAATAATAACAATAATAATAATAATAGTGCTACAATCAAATTACTCAGATAATCCAGATTATATGAATTAACGATTTTTGATAATCTCTTACCGAGAAAACACGCAACATTTCAATTAAAAAATAACTAAAATGCGAACTACGAATTATTACGATTAGTTTGAATGATAAATTAAAACACACCTCATGACAGTGGCGAAAGAGCATTTTCAATCTATTCTTCCGACTGATGCTCATATGTGCTGAAAACAACAACAAAACAATAAAAATAAAATAAAATAATAAAATCGCTTCTTTACTTATAAATTACATACATATGCTACTATGGTTCAATGAAAGACGTGTGTTTACTGTAGGCATCCAGGGTTTTGGTAGATTAAGATTAATAAAAGCCATTTCGTCACGAGCACATATTCAGAGACTTTCATGAACCACTAGATTTTTCTGAAGGAAATGATAACAGTTTTTACTTCATAACTTTGCAAAAGAAAAAAAAAGCACAATTTATCTTTGATGATAAATAACAGAGATCTGCATTTGGCCAAATTTGAACAATAATATTTTGCCATATATATATATATATATATATGAAGTCTATATTTTATAATAGAAACAGTTCATGAATTTGGCTTTTAAAGTGAATGAAAGACATGAATGGAGCAAAATCATCAACACAAATGATGTGTCTATTGATGCTTAAATTATAATGTTCAGCTTATAAATTATAATTAAAATATTCGCGTGCTTCAAATCAATCTTAAAAAAAAAAAAAAAAGATCTCGTTGTGCCTATATGTAGCCTATCCAAAAAAACCTTATTTTTATTTATTTATTTTTGTAATTTAGGGGAACCTACTGATCTCCTGATGGCTAATTGAATTCCCCTCTCAGTCTCCAAAAGTTAGATAGGGCTATAAGCCTCGCTACTTCTGTAAGACAATAAACTCATACCAAGAAACCATTCTCCAGAAAAAAATTCAATATTAGTTTTAGCAACATATGAAACAGGTAACTTCTTGAGAATATGAATCTCACGAACAATTCAATACCGTCTTTCAAAACAACGCGAAAGAAAATTAAACCATAGTGTATCATATAAATTGGAAATGACTGAAATGTGAAGCTTTGAGATGGAAAAAGTAAAAAAAAAAAAAAATTGTGAACATATTGCTGTAGTTTATTGGAAATGTATTTAAAATCTAACTACATTGTATAACAGTTACCGATTTGGTCTACAAAGCGATACCAGGCGTGCTCTTATCCGAAAAGAACCATGGATTTTTATCCCTCTAATAGCCACGAAAGGGACACAAATGGAGAAGGTAGTATGATGGTTTGAAGAGGCATCTCGTTGTTCGGATACTTAGTAAGTGCTTCCTATCGGAACAATGAATACTGCAACTTAGCGAAGAGGTCCTAGCCCTATATTCGTCCGTATGCAGATGCAATAGAGGAAAAATTTATCCTACGTACGACATTTCCAAATTTCCTATGTTACAGTCTCTTCTTGAATATATTAATCCATGAGCTTCAATATATTAATATATTCAAGAAGAGACTGTAGTACAATATACATAGGAAATGGCCACCAGGTCTCCTTATTTTAATACTATTTGCGCATGTAACCTTGAAGACCTTAAGAGAGCTTTGCAGAAGTAATAGTTGTTATTACTAACTGATCTCCTGATTCGTTGGTAATAACAAAATAACAATCATTATAAGCAGCATGAAACATATTTGTGAGCACTGTTGCTGTGAGGGATGAGCACATTCCTTAATGAATCGCTTTGACAATCTCTCACCTTGACCACTTCTTTTTAATCATTGTTTTCATGCACTCATCTATTACTGGATGATACTATATACAATTTTATGGGTGTTTCTTACATATCTCATATCATACTGGTTTTCACCGAATTGCATAAAAAATCCATCATACAGTTTTTGAGTTATCGTGATTTTTCTCTTTGTTCCTTAATTTATGGAAACCAGTGTAATTGTATTCTAGAAGTAATAATTGTTTTGAATTACAGTCGAAGCAAATAAAGTTATGAAGCCATCATTACGTTTGTTAATGCTTATGTTCTTCAGGCAAGATTGTCTATTTTGCAGGATGAAAAAACTCGACTTTACCAGAGTAGGGGAACTCTGTATGGACCTGCTAACTCACTTTCTGTTGAAAAGCTCTTATAAAGGTTTTTCCTAGAAGGATTTCATACCCAGTTTTTGAAGGGCATTGTCGATACCAACTGAGCTACAGAGGCTCAGGAGTAAAGAAGAAACACAAATCTTACGATGCTGTGCAATGAAAAAAAAAATTGGCTAATGCCTTTTATTCCATATAGGGAGTAGGCCAGGCCGTTTTAGCCCTATCTAACTTTTGGAGACTGAGTGGGCAGTTCAATCTCCAGTGATATCCAATCAAAGATAGCTGGCCCAAGGCTATGACTAATTAAGCGGCACGCAGTGAAGAGAGGCGGCTCAACAAGTGCCGCCATCTCATGGTCCCTAACACAATATATTTAATGTCTAAAATAGTGTGGGTTCTGTGGTCGATTTTCTTGAGTTTACGGGATGAAAAAACCCGAGTTTCCGGGAGAAAAAACCCGCTTGCCCATACCAGAAATTGACTAACTCTGGAACCGGTCGAAAAATGGCTTAGAAAAATTTCCTCTAGTCGCCGACTAGATTCGAAACCAAGAAGTCTTCCTTCGTGCTGTCAAGCGCCGTGGTATGCAAACGTCACATCCACTGAGTTACACAGGCTCCTGCTGTGCAATATCCTCTTGTTTTTACCCATGAGGTAACGAAAGCTATTTTTTCAGCATTAAACAAATAAGTCTTACTCTGCACACCACGGCGCTTAACCGCACGAAGGAAGACTTTGTTTCGAGTCTAGTCGGCGACTAGAGGAAATTTTTCTAAGCCTTTTTTCGACCGGTTCCCGAGTTAGTCGATCTCTGGCATGGGAAAGCGGGTTTTTTCTCCCGGAAACTCGGGTTTTTCGTCCCGTAAACTCAAGAAAATCGACTGTAGAACCCACATTATTTCAGACATTAAATATATTGTGTTATGGTTAGGGACAACGAGATTGCGGCACTTGTGCCGTCTCTCTCTCTTCACTGCGTGCCACTTAATTAGTGATGGCCTTGGGCCAGCTATCTCTGATTGGCTGCCATTGGAGATTGAACTTCCCACTCAGTCTCCAGATGTTAGATAGGGTAAACGGCCTCGCCTACTCCCTATGGAGGGAACAAAAAGGCGGTAGCGGACTTACTAAATAGCTAACAGATGAAAAAAGATATGCCTAAAAAAGACTTTTCGTGCCTATGGAATAATGTTGAGCGATTACGAAAACCACATCTTAAAATAAATAAAATTTTCATGTTTGTAGTAGTTTAATATGCAGAAGTGAACAGGTCTGTACAATAATTATAATTAAAAGAGCCTGCACATTAATCTCATAGATTCGGTTTGTTGCTGGCACAAACTGTTTAACTTGTATGTTAATGATATAGGTGAAGATTTGGATGGAGATATTCAGTTGTTTGCAGATGATGCAAAGTTTGGACGAACCATGAAGTGTAATGAAGATGTTGTGGCCTTACAGGAAGACTTGAATAGATTGAGTGATTGGGCACGGAAATGGGGATGTAAGTTGCAAAATGTAAGGTTTTTAAAATTTGGAAAATAAACATGGGATGTAGAATTTATGCTTGGTGGGAATATATTATTAGATGGGAAGAAATAAGAGATCTCTTATTTGCTCCCCTGATGGTGGATAAGGATCTAAAATTTAGAGGACACATTTGCCACAATTGTGAGGGCAAGACAACGAATTTTGGGAATAATGCAGAGAACATTGACTTTACAATGTATAAGGCCTTGATTAGACCCCATATGTAATGTGCACAGATTCGGTCACCTGGTTTTCAAAAGAACGAAGACATGTTGAAAAGGGTCCAGAGGAGATTGATTAAGGTTGTTTCTGATCTCTGGAATGTTGAATATGAAGAAAGGCTGAGAAGAAACAATTTACAATGTCTCGTGATAGGCGGAAGACGGTTTGATATAATAGAAATGCACACGTTAGTAAGGGATTGCTATATAATGATCAGTGAAGATGTTTTTCATAAAATGGTTGAAGATTGGAGGAGAACAAGAGTCATTGTGGGAAGCTGTATAAGGAGGGTGTGAGCCAGGAAGTGAGAAGTAGATTTTTTTTTGCATGTGAATGATTGGAATGCATTGCCTGAGAGTGCGATGTCTGCTGAACGTGTTTAAGGCAAGGTGTGATGAGCTGTATGTATCACAAAGGGACTTACTAGACGAGTCTTTGACTCCATGAGGTCTTGGAATAATAATAATAATAATAATGAAGAAGAACAACAAGAGGAAGAAGAAGTCGGCTTGGTCACTTTTCTTAATTTGAGTTACCATGGCCATTGTGATTATGAATAGCTTTTCTGATCCTATGTCTGGTCGAATACTCTCCTACCTCGAACTCCCCCCATTACATTCTGCTTCAAGTAACTATCTCTTAGTTGATGCACAAATTTTATTTCCTTCCTGTCCTGTAATCTTTCTTCCTTTCAATTTATATATATGTATAGGTGAAGTTCCACATAACAGTCACTCGACTTGCACTCGTACTTATCAGCAGGTCGAGTGATACCAGGGGATTAGTGGGCCTATAGCAGCAATCAACTATATTTATTGTTGTATTGGCCTTGATTTCACACCGGACTGCTTCTAATGAACAGCCACACTCCCATCTATCTCCTATTCTTTTTGGCTGCAATTCATCCACTATCTTCAACAGTAGCTCTTATCCAATCTTTGAAAATACTGAAAGCTTTACATTCTATCCCTGTAACTACATCATCTGCTGTTAGCCAGGTCTCACTAATGTTTATAACTTTTGGCAAGGTTGCACTAACCAAAGTCCCCAACTCCCCTCTGTTGTTCCTGTTACTTCTGGCATTAGTATATAGAAAAAACTGCGCCATCACTTCAGGCCATCAATTGCGTTTTCTTCCTGAACTGATTACCTTATTCAATATTTTTGTTTGAGAAATTAGATTCTGCCCTTTGTTGGACATTATCACACTCAGTCGCCTCATGGCTGCTTTCACAAACATTCACCTGCATCTGCCCTAATTGCTTATGTTTTTCTGAATTTGCATTAAAGCATGGTCTGTGAATAAAGCTCTCTCTTTAGACATCTAAACACCAAAACCATTTAGATGCAGTCCGTCAGCACTATATAAATTCTTCTTCTTTCCTTCAAAACTCAGACCCTAGGCACACAAATCTTATATTGTTCGTTCTGCACAGTCTTCTTGTCGATTCGTTTGATATCAAAGCCCTCTTCCTTAGTTGTCCTCTATGATAAAATGGCAAGAGACTCACAATCTTCACCTTCTCGCTCTTTATTTTGCTTCATCCAGAAACTCCTTCAGATCCTCCTGCATAGAATACTTCTCTCCTCTCTGATCATTAATATCAACCAGGACAATAAGTTCTTTTGACTTACCTTTCTGCATTTGGATGGAATGACTAATATCATTAAATCTTGAGGCAGGGAAATATGATTTTTTCTTCTTACCTTGTTTTTCTGGTTTGTTCACGTGATCCCGATTTTTACCTCGGACTATCTGTTTCTTTCTCTTTTCCTCCCTGCTAATCTCTTGCTGCTTCTGCAAATTTTCGATTTCGCTCTTTGTCATGTGAAGTACAACATGCAATCATGCTTTTCTCTTATTTAGGAATATTATACCTATTATTATATTGAAACGAAATAAATTAAAAATCAGAACTTTTTAAAAGATTTTTAATATATTATATTGTAAACTGTATCTGAAAATGTGCAGACAGCGATAAAAAAAAAAAAAAAAAAAAATTCTCCAGCGCTCACCAGGAATAAACGCTAGTCTATATGATGAATTGATTATGTTCATAGATGTCATCAGCGAAAGGTGAATCCACATGTTAATTGAGCTATTTAAATATAAATTTTGTCCTCTATCACTGTCGATTTCTCTCTCTCTTTTTATGTGTTATTTTATCACTCAGCAAAATATTTTCATTTGTAAATAAAATGTATTTCTGTTGGCATACAACAGAGGGCACTTCAATATGATTCACTTCATTTAACTGATAAACACTATGGAAGTTGGTAAATGTGGTAAGTACAAGTGAAGCTGGTAGGAGTTTATTTTATTAAACGATTAAGTGTACACACATGAATCGTTGTAAAACAACTACGGGTATTAATGTAGTGTGTTTGATCTAACAAAGCGTACTACGAAACATTTTATATTTTGATAGCAATGTGAAATTGTTATTTCACAATGTTATTAAAAATCCTACCAAAATATTCAGATTGGACTTCAAATTTGTTAGGAGGATCAGGTAGAGGGATACCAAGAACCAAATATATGATTGACAACAAAAATAGATGAAGTTAAGCAATGGGCAACTGCGCGAAACACCACTACCAAAATTGCATTATACTCACCAGCCAGTAGGGCGAGGAAATCGGATTAAAATCTGTTAACATTGCCAAGCTATTTGCCATTGAGCAGAAAGCTTGAGGAAGACTATGGGGTGATAATGCAAAATTATCATTTTGCATTATCACCCCATAGTCTTCCAGATTTACTTAAGAAGTACATGGATTCACATTTCAGTTTGAAACACACAAGTTTTTCTAATTCCACACTCCATCTCATCTCAGAGGTAGCATTTATTCCTGCTTACACAGACATATCATGTTTCCAATTTGGGATCTCCAGCTTTTGAGTTTTCTGGCTAGATCTTGCTACCCCCTTTCTATCAGATTCATTTATTTCTTTTGCTTTCTTAATGTCACTGTTCTGAACTACTTGATTCCCTTTCTTTAAGGGTTGATTTTCTCCAGTCTATCCATTTTTTGTTTTTTTTGTTTTAATAACCCCAGAGATTAGTCATTAGACCACTGTTGTTTAATCTATATATTAATGATATTGGAAAAGCGCTGGATTTACCTTACGGCTTTGTGAGCTGTGCTTATGGGTTTGTCAAAAGACTGCGCCATGCACTGCTGCTTCCTACAACATTTGCCATCCTTTTTTCCCATGACGCTGTGGCTACTTCCTCCATTGTCTGCTATTCAATGGGCTTCCATCCTCTTCCAGGTTTGACATCTAAGGAATCTTCAAATTTCCAGATCATTTTGTATAAACCATTTGCAGTCATAGTGTAAAATGATGTCTCTTGGTCCCTTTGTATATCTTACGCTATTACTTATTCCTATTTTACTTTAATTTCTCTCTATATCTTTACTTTCTCTTTATCCTGGTTTTAACTTTATTTACTTCACTCTCTTTATTACTCTATTCTTACTCTTATTTCTATCTACTTTATTCTATTTCTTACACATTACACTTAAGTTACTACAGAATATCTAATACCTTGGGAACCTTGGAAAATTTATTAAATGTTTTGACTGTGCCACCAAGATCCCCCTTTTAGACATTAAATATATTTAAGATCACCTGCAGTATCTCTCTAAATCTATCTCAGGCTTTATTGACAGTTGTGGCTACTTTATTTAACTTTGCATACAGGTTTGCATTTTTTAGAAACAGTATATTGGATAAGGATCAGTGAATACACATTCTTTAACATAACAAACATATTTATTAAACTAGGATACATTAATTACAGTTTCATAAATGAATTGGCTCTTCAGAAAATTAAAAGCTAAGAATTATAGTCTCATGCATTATACACACATTAAAATACACAGCAATACTATCATACACCAATCTATAATCTCATTCATTCTGCTGCTAAGAATTATAATCTCGTACATTGTACATAGATAATAAACATACAGCAATATTATCATACAAGAATCTATGTTCCCATCCTAAAACAAATTTGTTCAAGCAATATACATATATTTTAATCAACAAGTTTCTCATACCGAAATTATCTCAACTATTCTTTAGCCTCTTAGTCCGGGACAAATTATCACAATTTAACTTTATATATGTCCTGCCAAATATATATATATACTTCAAACAACAAGTATACCATATCTAAACCAATTTTTCTCTAGCCTCTTAATCCAGGACAAATGATCACAATTTAACTTTATATATGTCCCACCGAATATCAGTCAATCTTCGGAAATGTTAATCATACACTTAAAGATTATTCACAGTTCTTCTCTTGACACATATCTGTATGATACCGCTGGTATGCATTTCAGTGCATACCAGCGGTATCATACATAATTTACATGTATTGAGTGCCATGTACCACCCTAGAGGCAACTTTTAGAACTACTGGCTTTTGTGCAAAATAATATTTTCCATTGCCACACACACATCATCATGTCAAATATTAAATTGTTCTGCTGAGTAGTTACCCAGTTACAGCCTTTCAAAATGTGAACTTTAATTATAATCACCCTGTACATTAATACCATGGATGGATCAATGATTTTTTTTTCTTCTGATT
Organism: Typopeltis vanoorti; assembly: GCF_054136105.1. Lineage (NCBI taxonomy): Eukaryota > Metazoa > Arthropoda > Arachnida > Uropygi > Thelyphonidae > Typopeltis > Typopeltis vanoorti. Next base: position 77,870,078 of record NC_143552.1, on the reverse strand, counting down.
TTTGTATTTTTTTTGTTAATTTTTTACCCAGTTGGGAACCCTTACTCTGGCTCCTTCATCTCTTATCTGGTTCCACTGACTTCTTTTCTGTCCTGGCCCTCAACAATCGTACGGGCTTCTTTTTCTTTAGTGGTGTCGCATCTCAAGGGGTTTTCGGGGCCTGGAGCACACTACACTGAAACTGATTGCTTCTCCGTCTTATGCCTCAACATTCATGCGGACTTCCTTTCCTTTAGCTCCGTCACGTCGTGGAAGATTTTTGGGGATTGGATCGTGTCTTATCGATACTGCTTTTCCATCCTGGGCTTTAACATTCGTGCGGGCTTCTTTTCTTTAGCACCGTCGCATCGTGAAGAATTCCCAGGACTTGATGCATATTATGATTCGACTTCTCCCTACTTCTCTCCGGACGTCCAACGGACCCGCATTGCTGGATTCCGAGACACAATGAGAAGAGACTGCGTTTCCTTCTGCCTCTGCATACTGCTGTTGCATCGCTTCTTACTGCCTCTGCCTACTACATACTGGATCTGCTGCCCCTGGATACCTTGATGGAAAAAAAAAAAAACCCTGCAGACCGGCATACTGACGTTGCATCGCTGCATATTTCCTCCGCCTACTACATACCAGATCTGCTGCCTCTGGATACCTAGAAAAAAGAGACCCTGGATCTTTTCTTGATCCTTTCTTATACTTCCTCTTGTGGTCCCTGGATTAAGGTTTGAGAACCGCTAACGTTCCCGTGCAAAAAGGGGGGGATGTGACCTTCAGAGTTGTTGATTACTTGTTTCTCCCGGAACACACAAACACAATCTTGTTCACTACACACAGGAGATCCTTAGTTGTTCGCCGCCTGTTGTTGCACTATCCTTGAGACATGCATTAGGTTAAGCTTCGAACAATTGAAGGAACTCTACGTTTTACAAACAAAGCTTCTAAGCTCTTTCTTTGAAATTGGAACCACTTAAATTGATGGACCACTTTCTAAGGCATTGCCTTTGAAATACACAGCTTAACATTCCTACTGTTTCAATACATACTATGGTTTTTCAAATCACAAAAATTATAACTAAAAGTTAATATAAACTTTATATACAAAATTGCTAATAACAAAATTCCACAAACAGCGTTAAATTACAGTATCCTTCTATGTACACTATTTGTGACCTCTGTAAAAGTCGATGCAAAGTTAAGAAAAAAAATCGTACCGCATTTTACAATAGGAATTTTACAATAGGACCCATTTTTAATCTCTCTTTAATGTTTTGAACTTTCGCAATACTGTCAAGGCACAGCTGTTATTTTGGTAAAACAACTAAATGAGAAGTGCGCAATCCTTTGGTAATGGTAACACTATGATTTAACATATTGTTTGCCCACTGCAATGAACTGATGCATTCTGCAGCTACCTGCTTTATCGAATCTTCTTTGAAATCATATGTCATTGGGGACATTTATTATTTGTATAAATGGTACGGTCACTGCGTTTCAGTGCATACCAGCGGTATCATGCATACTTTACATGTATTGCAGTGCCATGTACCACCCTAGAGGCAACTTTTAGAACTACCGGCTTTTGTGCAAAATAATATTTTCCATTGCCACACACATCATCATGTCAAATATTAAATTGTTCTGCTGAGTAGTTACCCAGTTTCAGCCTTTCAAAATGTGAACTTTAATTATAATCATCCTGTACATTAATACCATGGATGGATCAATGATTTTTTTTTCTGATTTTTGTATTTTTTTTGTTAATTTTTTACCCAGTTGGGAATCCTTACTCTAGAGACCAAACATGGAATGGGTGCTACCACTTTAGGCATTCAGTAAGCAGGGCAGTGTTCTTAAGCCAAACAATGAAATGAAACTAGTATGCAAGCAAAAGAGAATCCCAAACAGTTCTTTCAATATGCTGCAAGCAAGAAAAAAACTGTACATGGCAAAATGATTTTAAGGAATGACAATGGTAAGGAGGTCACTGAACCAGTCGATATAGTGGAGTTACTGAGCACGCACTTTGCAAAAGTATATCATCCAGGTGGTGACATTGAAAAAATGAAGGAACCATTAGTTTATACGGGAATTGTGATAAATGAAGTGGAGGTGAATAGTCTATTACAGAACCTTAATGTGAATACATCTGTGGGATTGGATGGTATACATACTGGCACGGTTCTTGCGTGGAGCGGCTAAGGAACTATCAGTGCCCTTGACCGTGTTGTTTAATCTGAGTCTCGGGTCTGGTTTAGTCCCGAAGGCATGGAAAGAGGGGAAAATAGTTTCACTGCATAAAGGAGGATCCAAGACTATGGTGGCAAATTACCGACCGATCAGCATATCAGGAATCATTGTCAAGGACTTGGAGAAAGTAGTCAAGGGAAAAATACAGGAATGGATTGATGAAAATGAGATACTTTACAGGGGACAGCATTGCTTTGTGAAGGGTAGATCATGCCTCAGTAACTTGCTCAAGTTTTATAACAAGGTGACAGCAGAACTGGATAAGGGAAATGGGTTTACGGTGATACTGCTGGACCTGGCAAAAGCGGTTGACAGGATACCACATGGAATTCTAATCCGTAAGCTACAACATATGGGAATGGATATAAGGTTGGTGAGATGGATAGGTGGGTGGTTGATGGAGAGATATCAAAGAGTAGTTTATTCAGGAGTGGAGTCCAAAAGACGGCCTGTGACCAGTGGTGTGCCACAGGGTTCTGTTCTTGGACCACTGCTGTTTAATCTGTTCATTAACGATATAGGGAAGGATCTAAGTGGAACAGTTCATTTGTTTGCTGATGATGCAAAGTTGGGTAGGGCGATAGTGAATGCAGAAGATGTCAAAGTCTCGCAGGATGACTTAGATAGATTGGAGTTCTGGGCTAAGGAGAATGGATGTCAATTTAATGTGACAAAATGTAAGGTTATGCATTTTGGGGTGAAAAGATTAGCAGCAGTATACCACATTGGTGGAACTGTACTCCAAGAGATTGAAGAGTCCAGAGACTTGGGAGTGTTGGTGGATAGGGAGATGAAGTTTAGGGGGGCACATTGCAAAAGTAGCTAAAACAGCTCATCAACTCACTTGGTTGTTGAAAAATACCTTGACGAGCAGAGACAAGCAAGTTATTGTACCTCTGTACCGAGCCCTGATTAGACCTCATCTCGACTACTGTGCCCAGATTTGGTCACCTCAGTTCCTTCTTGATGGGGAGGAGGTGGAAAGGATCCAGAGGCGAGTGACTAAGATGATAGCAGGTCTGTGGAATGAACCGTATGAGAACAGGTTGAAGATTTGTGGGTTGCAGAAACTAGTTGATAGGCGGAAGAGGGGAGATATGATTGAAACATTCAAATTGCTGAAGGGATTCTATAAGATTAATTCAGAGGATATTTTTGAGATCAGGACTGGTGGTGGGAGAACTAGGGGACACCTATGGAAGCTGGGCAAGAGTGTGGTTAGCAGGGGTGTTAGAGCTGGGTTCTTTACTATTAGAGTGGTAAATGAGTGGAATAAGCTGCCAGAGTCTGTTGTGGGTGCTATGACAGTGAGCGAGTTCAAAGCAAGGTATGATAGATACTGTGAGAATGTCAAATAGTTGTGTGGACATGGAGTTTAGGGCCTCCCTCGATGAGTCTAAGGACTCCCTGCAGCAGCCCGAAATAATAATAATAATGAACTTCATCTACCACCAAAATACAGTTACATACATCCATGCTGATGACAACCCAAAGCCTGGTGGTTGAAGAGCAGGTTGGCAGTTTAAGAGTACATTATCGGCTTAAAGTAAATACAGTCGAACTTTGTTGTAACAAGTACAGAAATAACGAAGTCACAGCTGTAATGAGCAAAAAGCCATAATGATGTTATTTTATGCATATTCCCATACAATTTCTCACTTTTATAATGAGCGTACCACAAAGCATATACTGTACAAAGATTGGTAACTATGCAGACATTCTTAACTGCTCAGATAGTTCTTGGAAGAGACAAAATGAAAGCTTATGAACTGGTTTATACCTATACATTTTTCTGTAGGTATAAACCATTTTCATAAAAATGGTTTATACCTAATTTCGAGAACAGGTTAATTTTTGTCTCCTTGGGAACTATCCCCACTCTACTACCCACCTCTCCATTGGCTAGCCTCTGTCTCTCCACCCTCACTTTTACCCAAACACTGCCATGACCATAAAATCATTTTAAAATAAATCTTTCAGTCAGAAACATGTCTACTAAAAGAAGGTGTCTCTTGTCAAAAGTTGAAATTATTCATGTGTTAGAATGCAATGTGAAAAAATATTGAAGTATGTAAAAAGTTTACTTCAACAGTGTTGATGTGGAAGAATAAAGATGTTTACAAATTGGCACTGGAAAACAACCAAAACAAAAAAATTTAGAAAATGCAAGCTCACAAATGTCGATGAAACATTGCTTCAATGGTTCACTACAAAGGTGTTGGATTCTCAATAGATGATCAGATCTTGAAGGCTCAAGCAGAAAAATTTGCAAAATAATTTGGAAGTGATGCTTTTTTTATTTAACAATGGTTGGCCGTATTGATTTTATTATTATTATTGTTTGGGCAACTCCGTGGAGAGTGAAGCCTCATTGTGGGAGACCCAATCTATCCATGCAATCTATCATACCTCTCTTTGAACCCATTACAGACAAAGCACTCACAACTAACCTCTGGCAATCCATTCCACTCATTCACAACTCTCCAAACAAAAAATCTACTTCTCACACCCCTACTAGCCATGCCTTCATTATTATTACATGACACCTTCAGGGGGTCCAAAGATTCATCGAGAGATGGCGCCTGCTCTGCAATTCGCTGTCCCCACCACTTATCCACCAACTACAATGAACCCCAACCACACTAATGCCATCTACTGCCCACCAGCACTAGTATTTTCACAGACAATCACAAACATCCATGCTCACAGCAGGATGACTAGACAGCAGATGCGCTAACAGTCGGCCAACCAGGCCAGGCCAAACAGTTATATATGGAATAAAAGAAAGTTAAAACACTAAACTGGCTGAATATCCTTGAAGGTATCCTTGAAGTATGGAGTAATTACTTTGAAAAATTGCTGAATGAAACAAGCAGTGATAGCACAGTAGTAAAAAAACACTCAACAGGCATACAGTCAGGAATACATACCCATACTTGAAGTAGAAAAAGCCATCAAAGGCTTGAGATGTGGAAAGGCAGCTGGAGTAGATGATATTCAACCAGAAATGCTGAAGTATGGTGGTATAAAAGTCTTACAGTGGCTGCATTGCATAGTTCAGAAGGCCTAGACAGAGGGATGAATTCCTGATGATTGGAGTAGAGCTCTAATAGTACCCATATATGAAAAGGGAAATAAAACTGAATGTGAGAATTACAGAGGTATTTCCCTACTGAATGTTCCGGGCAAGGTTTATACCAGTATACTTGAGAAATGGTTGAGAAAAATTGTGGAAGAAAAGCTTGGTGAAGAACAAGCTGGATTCATGCCAAATAGAGGCTGTCAGGATCAGATCTTCACTTTATGACAAATAGTTGAGAAAGCATTGGAATATAACAAAGATCTGTATTTAAGTTTTGTTGATCTGGAAAAGGCATATGACAAGGTGCCAAGAGAGAAGCTATTCAATATGCTACAGTTATATGGTGTCAATGGGGCATTATATCAAGCAATACTTAGTCTTTATTTGAGTTTTAAGTCAGTAGTTAGAATTGAAGGAAATACAGAAATATGGTTTAACTTTAATCTGGTGTGAGACAAGGATGTACATTATCCCCTCTGTTATTCATCATCTATATTATTATTATTGAAAAGAATAACATGTAAGAAAGTTTTAAAGTGAATAAAAGTTGAGCAGCTTTTAGATGTGAACTGTAGACTAAAATACACAAAGATTATTGAAGAAAAAATGAAAGAGTTTGAGAACAGGAATCAAACCTTGTAGATTGAGTAGCAAGCCTTGAAGAAAACCCTGATTGATTCAGCTAGAGAGGCATGTGGTGAAGTTGTCTGCAAGGATAGAAAAATTAGAACTCCATGGTGGACACAGGAAGTTAAAGAGGCAGTGAAGGAAAAGAAGAAAGCATATCAAAAGTTCCTGGCAAATAAGTCAGCTTGTGCTCTTAGAGAATACAGAGACAAATGCAAGAATGCTAAACACTGTGTAAAACTAACTAAACAAAAATCATGGGAGGACTTTGGCAAGAATATAGAAAATAAATATCAAGAAGGTGACATGAAAACTGGAGAAAAAGATATCCTTGAAGTATGGAGTAATTACTTTGAAAAACTGCTAAATGAAACAAGCAGTGATGACAGCACAGTGGTAAAGTACACTGACCAGGCATGCAGGCAGGAATACATATCCATACTTGAAGTAGAAAAAGCCATTAAAGGCTTAAAATGTGGAAAGGCAGCAGGAGTAGATGATATTCGACCAGAAATGCTGGAGTATGGTGGTATAAAAGTCTTACAGTGGCTGCACTGCATAGTTCAGAAAGCCTAGACAGAGGGATGAATTCCTGATGATTGGAGTAGAGCTCTAATAGTACCCATATATGAAAAGGGAAATAAAACTGAATGTGAGAATTACAGAGGTATTTCCCTACTGAATGTTCCGGGCAAGGTTTATACCAGAACACAGACCCCTGAGGCACTCCACTAGTGACTTTCCTTTTCCTGGATAACCCTCCCCCCATACACAACTTGTTGATACCTATCAGCTAGCCAGTCTTCAGTCCAATGCACCCATCTAATATCCAACCCCATCTGCTCTAGTTTGACTGTCAACCTATCATGAGGTACTCTATTATAAGCCTTTGCGAAATCCAAGTATATTACTGTGTATCCTTTTCCTCTGTCCAAGGAAGCAGTCACGTTATTGTAATAAGTAAGTAGATTACTAAAACATGACCTCCCTTTAGCAAATCCATGCTATCCATCAAAGATAATGCCATTGTTGTCAGCCCAACTCCTAGTTCTCACAAGCTTCTCCAACAGCTTAACCACAACACCTGACACACAGATAGGCCTATAGTTTGATGCTTGAGTTCGATCACCTCCTTTATGAAGTGGCACAGTCTTGCTCTCCTTCCACTCCTTAGGAACTTGACCCAAGTGCAAGACTCATATTAAAAAAAATATGTTAAGGCAGGTGTCAACTCCCTACAGTCCTTCAGAATATGCAGTGATATATTATCAAGTCCCACAGCCTTATTTACATCTAGTTTACTCAACTCCCCAAACACCTTTTGCTCACTTACAGTCAGTCTCACCTACCCATCATCAACTGCTCTCAATCTCTCCATGAAGTCACATTCACAAGATTGAAAGATCTTTATGAACTGCTCATTAAGTATCTCCACCACACGTTCTGCAACAGCTGTCTTTATACCATTTTCTCCAATCAATGTCATTCCTCCATAATCATTCTTTCTTTTGCTGGCTAGATATCGAAAGAACTCCCTAGGATTTTTTTTTTTTGGCTTCATTAGCTAACTGCTATTCATACCTCTCTTTTGCTACTCTCACCAACCAAGTCACTCTCCCTGCCTGGTCTTTATAGGCCTCATGAAATTGGTTATTTCCACTTCTCTTATGCTGCCTCCACAATGCCCTTTTTCTCTGTATCGCATGCTTAATCTCTTTATTCAGCCATCTCACACCTACCTTATTTAACCTTCTCACCCTTGGAATACATTTAGACATTGCATCTACTAGATAGTTTTTGAAAATCCCCCAAGCTGCATTGATCTCTTTTCCAGCTAACTCCTCATTCCACGCTACACCCGCATGCTGTCTCCTGAGCTCTTCATAATCACCCCCCTTGTAGTTCTACATATGTCCTTTTCTCACAGGGGTCCTTGCACTGCTGGCAACCACCCAGGTAATCACCTCATGGTCACTCTCACCAATTGGTGGATGATTTGACACCTCATTTATAATTAGATCATCTGATGAGATGACCAAATCCAAGACCCTTAATCGTCGTGTGCCTCTGTTACATACTGTCTGAGGTAGTTATCCCCTCAAAAACTCAAGAAACTCATTTTCTTTACTTCCAGTTGCTACTTCATCATTCCAGTCTATATTGCCATAATTAAAATCACCCATAATGATCACCCTCTTCTTATTTGCTTGGCTAATTCGACTATACATTTCACTATCACCACCATCCACATTATCTGGTCTATAATAACATCCCACCAAGTATTTGATTCCATTCACCTCTATCTCACACCATACTGCCTCAAAACCACTGGCACTATTTCCGTCTTGCATCTCTACTTTGTATGGACATAACTCTTTCTCTATCATCAATAGCACTCCCCCCTTCCTTTTTACCCCTTCTATCCTCACGAAACACATCATGCTCTTCCTTCTCTATTCCTGTCAGGATGTCATCCTCTTCCAACCATGTCTTACTTATTCCGACAATCTTTGGGTGAACAGACGCAATTAAGGCAACCATTTCATCTGCCTTGTTTCTTATACTTCTAGCATTGGTATACAAACATAACAGCTCATTTCTGGATCTGCAGCTAGTTCCACTGATACTACTCACCCGATGTGATCTCTCCATGCTAGAATGGGGCTATTTCCTTTTCTGCTTCTTCATTTTAGAACCCTTTTCAATTCCAACTGTTTCCTCTTGATCCCTGGTCATCCCTTTCCTGCCTACACATGCTCTCACCTCCTCTTGGAGCATCCACCTTTCTCACGCTGTGTACCCCTGTCCACCCTGAGCCTCCCCGTTTCCCTGCTCCTCTTGCACACCCATTCTCTCATTTTCTATACTCATACCACTCACTTCCCCATTCATATCCACTTCTTCAATCCCTCCTGTCTTAATCTCCTGCTCTTCCACACCACCCCCCCTCTCAATCTGATTCATTCTCTCTATTTACTTCTCTACCTTCCAGCAGCAGTCTCTCCAAGCAACTCACACCATAACCACTCATATGCAGTCCATCGCTCCCATACATCTTACTTTGTCCCTCAAACTCATTCCACACATTAACAAACTGTACTCCCATCTCCTCACACATTTCAGCCAGCATCATCATCATCATCAAATTCCTGCCATGTACCCTCAAGGGGTGTACAGGATATGACAGTACTACATGAAAAATTTACATCATTACTAACTTCCTATCTACAATTTTCGTCCAAATCAGTCTATTGCTTGTCAAGATTCCAACATTATCAGATCTTATATTTCTATCTTCAAAGGCACTTTGTACCGTATAATTCCACCTATATCTTGGTCTTCCTCTGGGTCGTTTTCCTGCCAACCTGGCAGAGAACACTTGTTTTGCTAATCTTTCCTCTCCCATTCTATTTAAGTGACCATACCATCTGAGATTAGCTCTGCTAACGCATTCCTGGATGCTGACAATGTCAAGTTCTTTCCTAATATCCTCATTTTTAATATGATATTGCCATTGATGCCATCTGTTCATGCCTCTAATCTTTCTCAGGACTCTCATATCTGTGGTCTCTAGTCTTTGGTCAAGTGTTTTACTTCTGACCCAGCTCTCAGATCCATAAGTTAAAACTGGTTTGAACACTGTCTTGTATACAGCTAATTTAGTGTTCCGACTAATTTCTCTCTTATTCCATATGAATTTATTCAACTGACTTCCCACTATACCAGCTTTGCTGATTCTGTTGTCTATTTCTATATTTAATTTACCATCTTCAGTAAAAATCGTACCTAAGTAGCTGAAATGTTTTACTTGTTCCACAGGTTCTCCATTCACAACACAGTTGACATTTTCAGTGATTCTGCCTATTTTCATTGTCTTTGTCTTTTTATTGCTGACCTTCATACCATATTTATTACAACAGCTATTCAATTTAGTCAGAGAATCTTGCAGACTTGTAGCGGATTTATTTAGAAGTATAACATCATCCGCATAAAGCAAAGAGCTGACATTAACATCTCCAATTTTGATATCAGGTTTAATACTACTTTCCTTCATAATATGATCCATATAGATAATGAATAACAGAGGGGATAATGTAAATCCTTGTCTCACACCAGATTTAACATTAAACCATCTTCCGGTACTTCCTTCAATTTTAACTGCTGAATTACAACTTAAATAAAGACTAAGTATTGCTTGATATAATGCCCCATTGACACCATATAACTGCAGCGTTTTGAATAGCTTCTCTCTTGGCACCTTGTCATATGACTTTTCCAAATCGACAAAACTTAAATACAGATCTTTGTTATATTCCCATGCTTTCTCGACTATTTGTCGTAAAGTGAAGATCTGATCCTGACAGCCTCTATTTGGCCTGAATCCAGCTTGTTCTTCACCAAGCTTTTCTTCAACAATTCTTCTCAACCGTTTCTCAAGTATACTTGCATAGATCTTGCCAGGAACACTCAGTAGGGAAATACCTCTGTAATTCTCACATTCAGTTTTATTTCCCTTTTTATATATAGGTACTATGAGAGCTCTACTCCAATCATCGGGAATTCGTCCCTCTGTCCAGGCTTTCTGAACTATGCAGTGCAGCCACTGTAAGACTTTTATACCACCAGACTTCAGCATTTCTGGTCGAATATCATCTACTCCTGCTGCCTTTCCACATTTCAAGCCTTTGATGGCTTTTTCTACTTCAAGTATGGATATGTATTCCTGACTGCATGCCTGGTCAGTGTTTGTTATCACTGTGCTGTCATCACTGCTTGTTTCATTTAGCAGTTTTTCAAAGTAATTACTCCATACTTCAAGGATTTCTTTTTCTCCTGTTTTCATGTCACCTTTATCATCTCTAACTCCTTTTACAGCACTCTTTCCTCCATCTGTCCAGGCTTTCTGAACTATGCAGTGCAGCCACTGTAAGACTTTTATACCACCATACTTCAGCATTTCTGGTCGAATATCATCTACTCCTGCTGCCTTTCCACATTTCAAGCCTTTGATGGCTTTTTCTACTTCAAGTATGGATATGTATTCCTGACTGCATGCCTGGTCAGTGTTTGTTATCACTGTGCTGTCATCACTGCTTGTTTCATTTAGCAGTTTTTCAAAGTAATTACTCCATACTTCAAGGATTTCTTTTTCTCCTGTTTTCATGTCACCTTTATCATCTCTAACTCCTTTTACAGCACTCTTTCCTCCATTCCTAAGCTTCTTCAACAACCTCCAGAATATTTTGCCACCTTCTTGATATTTATTTTCTATATTCTTGCCAAAGTCCTCTCATGACTTTTCTTTAGCTAGTTTAACACACTGTTTCGCTTTCTTACATTTGTCTCTGTATTCTGTAAGAGTAAAAGCTGACTTATTTGCCAGGAACTTTTCATATGCTTTCTTCTTTTCCCTCACTGCCTCTTTAACTTCCTGTGTCCACCAGGGAGTTCTGATTTTTTTTTTTTTTTTTTTTTTTTTTATCCTTGCACACAACCTCACTACATGCCTCTCTGGCAGAATCAATCAATGTTTTCTTCAGAGTTTGCCACCGAATCTCCAAGGTTTGATTCCTGTTCTCAAACTCTTTCATTTTTTCTTCAATAATCTTTGTGTATTTTAGTCTACAGTTCACATCTGAGAGCTGCTCAACTTTTATTCGCTTTAAAACTTTCTTACATGTTATTCTTTTGAATATGAAATTCAATTTTATCCTACTCAAGACTAAATAGTGATCACTTCCAATTTCAAATCCTCTGTACACTCTGGTGTCCTGAACCAGGAAGAAAACATCACTATCAACAATAACATAGTCAATGAGACTTTTCTTATTCCTAGCCTCTTCTCTCCATGTGAATTTGTGCACATTTTTATGTTGGAACATGGTGTTAGTAATAACCAGTCCATGTCGTGAGCAGAAATCCAACAGATATTTGCCATTATTATTAACTTTGCTCTTTTCTCCAAATTTTCCCAAAATATTTTTGTATGTCTCACAATCATTTCCTACTCTACTATTTAGATCCCCAACAAGGACCAACTTTTCCTTTTTCATTGTGTCAGGTGCTTTTTCTAAAGCGTCAAAAAATTCCTCCACTTCTACTTTAGTAGAACCTTCTGTGGGACCATAGGCACAAATAAGTCTCATTGTCCAGTTCCCCATTCTCATATTTGCCCATATTACTCTACTTGAGATTGACTGCCATTCAAGAAGATTAGCCTCGTATTTTGTGTTGAATACTATGGCTTCTCCTTCTTTTCCCTGATTGTCATTGCCTGAATATAACATTTTGTATTTATTGCTCAGAAACATCTCACCAGTTTTGGTCTTTTTTGTTTCAGCCAGCATATCATTCATAATCCTTGCTCTATGCATCATTTTACTACAGTTATACCTAGGCAACACACTGACTACCCTTCCTGTCACACTATTCTCTTTTATCCTTCCAAGCAGCCTCCTGATATGCATTCTGACACGCTCTTTGCCCTCTCTCAAATCATTTGTACCAATTAATACTATTAACTCTTTTGCTCGCTCCTGCCTCATCCAATGCCTCAATCACTCTACTCATTTACCGCCTGGAAAACATACCTTGTGCATTCTATCCTCTACCACATAATGGAGTCACCATACAATGCCACTTGCTCATCTTTTGTTAACTCTTTCATGCCATCATGATTTATTTTAATAGTTTTGACCTGAATTCTCCTAATTTCATTCCGAATCCATTTCTTGCCTCATCCAATCCAATTCAACTTCCGAATCTCGCGACATATTCTCTCTATCATTCAATCTTTCTAACTTTCTAACTAACTCTCGACCTCCTCTTCTCACTTTCACTCTCATTCATCCTTCTTTGTTTCCGTATTTTCGGTCCAACATACGTCCAACTTTCGCTATCATTCTTCTCACTTTCACTCTCATTTATCTTTCTTTGTTTCCGTACTTTTGGTCTAACATGTGTCCAACTTTTGCTATCATTCTTCTCACTTTCACTCTCATTCATTTTTCTTTGTTTCCGTACTTTCAGTCCAACATACGTCCAATTTTCACCATCATTCATTGTTTTTTCGCTATCATTCATTTTTTCAATTTTTTTTCACTTTCGATTTCTGCGTCACACCATTTCTAGTTTCATTTCGTTTCTTTCAGCCACTCTCACCTCACTTTCGTCCCTTTTAACATCCGTTACGGTTTTCAAATCACTATTTTTCTTTTTTACTGATTTTTTATCATTTTTTCGCCTCTCTTTCTCACCATCCTTCTCTTTCAAATGTGCACTCATGTTCCCCGTGGCATTCTCGTTACTAACACTTTCTGTCATCAATTTCATATTTGCATTCATCAGTTATGGATCACATTATGAAGGAAAGTGGTATTAAACATGATATCAGAATTTGAGATGTTAATGTCAGCTCTTTGCTTTATGGGGATGATGTTATACTTCTAAATAAATCTGCTACAAGTGTGCAAGATTCTCTGACTAAATTGAATAACCATTGTAATAGATATGGTAAGAAGGTCAGCAGTAAAAAGACAAAGACAATGAAAATAGGTAGAATCGTTGAAAATGTCAACTGTGTTGTGAATGGAGAACCTGTGGAACAAGTAAAACATTTCAGTTATTTAGGCAGGATTTTTAGTGAAGATGGTAAATTAAATATGGAAATAGACAACAGAATCAACAAAGCTGGTATGGTTGGAAGTCAATTGAATAAATTCATATGGAATTAGAGAGAAATTAGTCAGAACACGAAATTAGCTGTATACAAGGCAGTGTTCAAACCAGTTTTAACTTATGGATCTGAGAGCTGGGTTAGAATTAAAACACTTGATCAAAGACTAGAGACCGCAGATATGAGAGTCCTGAGAAAGATTAGAGGCGTGAACAGATGGCATCAATGGCAATATCATATTAAAAATGAGGATATTAGGAAAGAACTTGACAATGTCAGCATCCAGGAATGCGTTAGCAGATCTAATCTCAGGTGGTATGGTCACTTAAACAGATTGGGCAAAGAAAGATTAGCAAAACAAGTGTTCTCTGCCAGGTTGGCAGGAAAATGACCCAGAGTAAGACCAAGATATAGGCAGATTGATACGCTATAAAGTGCCTTAGACGATAGAAACATAAGATCTGATAATGTTGGAGTCTTGACAAGTAATAGACTGATTTGGAGGAAATTTGTAGATAAGAAGTTAGTAATGATGTAAATTTTTCATGTAGTAGTATCATATCCTGTACACCTCTTGAGGGTACATGTCAGGAATTTGATAATGATGATTACTGGCTGAATATAAGACAGTGTTCAAACTAATTTTAACTCATGGATCTAAGTTGTGGGTTACATAAAAAAAAACATTTGATCAAACACTGAAGACTATATAGAGTTCTAAGGGAGTGGAAAGAGGGTAAAATAATTCCTTTTCATCAGAAAGGTCCTAAGACTGCAGTAGCAAATTATAGACCAATCAGTATCTCAGGAGTGGTGGTGGTAAAAGTACTGAAAATTAGTCAAAAGGAGAATTCAAGAATGGGTGAATAAGAATATGATACTGTATGAGGTTGCAATATGGATTTATTAAGGAAAGTTATGCTTTACTAATTGACCAATTTTTTATAATAGAGTGACAACTGAGTTGGATAAAGGAAGTGGCTACACAATGATTCTGGATTTTGCAAAGGCATTTGGCAAAATACCACATGGAACAGCATATGCTATCTTCTCAGCCAACCAGGCTGGCAACTTACAAGGATGACCACATATTCTGGCCCTTCTAGCTGGAACAAGGGGGTCATCCTATCAGTCTTATTATTATTATTCGTGACACCTCCAAGGAGTCTTATAAAAAACTTTTATAGTTTTTTTATTAAACACTTTTATTGGTTTTTTTTATCCTATAAAAACAATCCTAAAAAAAAAACCCCCTTCAACAACTTAAATGTTTCTATCATATGCCCTCTTTTTTTCCTCCTATCAACCAACTTCTGCAATCTATACACCCTCAATCTGTCCTCACAGGGAACATTCCACAAGCCACTCACCATCTTGGACACTTGCCTCTGAATCTTCTCCACTGCTTCTTCATTCCCAAGGAATAGATTTAACACAGATTTAAAACAGGCATAACATTATTTATTCAAAAAAATTAATGCAGAGTCTCAGTCTGCAGATGTGATAATGGCAAATAAATCGATTGCTTTTAATTATGGCGTAATAAACTGCATTTAGTATTAAGTGTATGGATTTAAAATTATGAACAAATATATTGTGTTCAATATATTCTTATCAATATAAAATTTAGGTATGTGTATGTTTATAATAATTATGTATTTTATAAAAACTATGTAATAATAAGTAGGTATATTATTTTTTTCTCTCTAATATTTCCTTTTTAATTTATTTTTTATTGAATTATTGAGAATCAAAAAAAAAAAAAAAAAAGAAATAAATAGGAGGTAGAGTTACTCATTACTGATATTGTGAATAATGGTTATAACAAGAAAATTTTGTCAGTCCCTTGGTGCTCCTTATAACCAGGTTTGACTGCAACTGATATAACTCTAATTTTGGTATCAGGTCTAATACCATTTTCTTTCATAATGTGATCTATATAGATGATTAATAACATTTGAGATGATGTGCATCCTTGTGTCACACCTGATTTAACATCAAACCATCTTCTGTACCTTCTTCAATTCTAACTGCTGACTTACAACTCAGATACAACATCCCATATATACCCCATAACTGTAGTTTTGAACAGCTTTTCTCTTGTCATATGCCAGATCTACAAAACTTAAATACAGATCCACTGATTCTGACGTCTGTTTTGGCCAAACTCACCTTGTTCTTCAACAATTTTTCTTAGCCTCCTCAAGTATATCTTAATGTAATTCTCATACATTCAGTTTTATTTCTCATTTTTATAGATGGTCACTATGAGAGCTCTACTTCAGTCATCTGGAATTTGGCTTTCTGACCATGACTTCTGAATAATGTTGTGCAGCAAGTGTAAAATTTTTACACTTCCATATTTGAACATTTCTGGTTGGTTATCATCTACTCCAGCTGCTGTCCCACAATTTAGGTTATTATTATTATTACTATTATGTGACACCTCCAATGAGTCCAAAGACTCATCGAGGGAGGGTACCTACTCCACAACTCTCCATCTGCACCAATCAGTCCACCAATTACAGCGAACCACACCATTTACACCAATGACACCTACTGCCCAGCACCACCATCACTAATATTTTCGCAGACAGTCACAAACATCCATGCCCACGCTTGAATTCTAACCCACAGACTTTTGGCTGGAGAGCAGATACGCTAACCACTCAGCCAACCAGGCCGGATTCTTAATAATTCTATGAAAAAATAAATTAAAAAAAAAAAAAAAGAAGTATTAAAGAGAAAAAAATAATATACCTAGTTATTATTATATATTTTTAAAATACTTAATTACATACATACTAGATATTATTTGTGAGAATATTTTTGATGGCTCTTTTTACGTTCCTTTTGAATATTTTCTACCACTTTTATATTGATTCTTGTTTCATTTAGCAATCTGTCAGAGTAATTACTCCAGACATCTAGAACACATCTTTATCCTCAGTTTTCACATCATCTTTATCATCTGATTCTATTATATTACTCTTTCCTCCATTTCTAAGCTTTTTAAATAGTTCCAGAACATTTTGCCACCTTGCTAATATTTAACTTCTGTATTTGTACTGATGGCTTTCCATGACTTCTGTTAAATTGCTTTTACATGATGCTTTGTTTTCTTATGTTGTTTTTCTACATTCTTTCAGAGCACATGCTGATTTACTTGATGAGAAGTTTTGCTATGCTTTTTTTTTTCCCCTTTTACATGACTGCCCCTTTACTTCTTAAATTCACCATGTCACCTGATTTTTTCTATCCTTGCAAGCATCTTCATCATATGCTTTCCTTGCTGATTCAATCAATGTTTTCTTCAGTTTTGCATCTGAGTCTCCATGGTTTGATTTCTGTCTTCCAACTCTTTCATTTTTTTTTTTAATAATATTTGTATATTATTTCAGCAATTCAAAAGCAATTCAACTGTGATTTTTTTTTAACTACTTTTCAATATGATATTTAATTTTATCCTCCTCCTCCTCTCAAGTAGTATGTGTAGTGTCCTGTTACAGTCTTAGGCAATCTGTTGTTGGTCTTCCAGGCAGTCTACATCCTCTAGAGGTGTAATGATAAACTCGTTTAGGTATCCAGTTCCTTGTCCATTCTGTTTTATCATTAATGTCAATTTCTCCTTTGTAGGTCAGACTATAGCCAAGATAGTTGAAGCAGTTTACTTGCTGAAGTACTGTATATTCAATACATATTTTACTACCAGTTGGTTTCTTTCTTGAAAGGTGATAATTTTGTTTTTATGGTTGATATTTCCATTATATTTTTGAGTAAATAAAGTTTAAATGGTGCACAGAATATGGCAATTTTTCTTCATTATTGGCCAGGAATCTGCCTACAACAATGTCCAAGATGACTATTGCTTTAAAATGAGATATTTCCATGAACTATCATTTTCCACTGTCAGTTTTATTTAGTGTTATCCTTCTAACAAAACTAAATGGTGATCACTTGCTATTTCAAAAAAACCCTGTATATTCTTGTGTTCCTTAACAAGTATGAACATATTGCTATCAACAATAACATGATTGATGTAACTTATTTCATGTTTGTTCTCTCCATGTGCATTTGTGTGCATCTTTATGCTGGAGCATGATAGTAGTAATGACTAGCACATGTCTTAAACAGAAATCCAGCAGGTACTTAATATTATTAGCATTGCTCCAAATGTTTCCAAACATTTCTGTGTGTCTTATTCATTTTCTACTTTACTGTTTTAGATCTCCAACAAGGACCACTTTTCCTTTTTCTTTGTGTCAACTGCCTTCTCTAAAGACTTAAAAAATTCCTTCAATTCTTCCTTATTAGAACAATCTTCTATAGGATCATTGCCACAAATAAGTTTTAATGTCCAATTTCCCATTTTTATGTTTGCCCACATCACTACTTGATATTGCCTGCCTTTCAAGAAGATTATCCTCATGTTTAGTGTTGATCAGGGAAAGGAAAGATTATACTAATCCCATCCCATCTCATCCTAGTCGTGTAAGTTTTTCATTTGAAGACAGAAAGGAACTGTATGCGAGAAGAGGTGGCTTGCATTTGAATGAGGAAGGACATAGACATCTGGAGAGAATGCTCTTCTCCAAACAAGTCTGTGTGTCAGTGCAAGAAAACTAGAATTATCAGGGTGGATGGTAGCAGGGATGGCCTTGTGTGGAAATAGTTGTTTTGAAGAAGGAGGGATACATCGTGTAATGCTGAATCCAGTGAAGTCTGGAGGGGATTATGATAGATATAGAAGTTGTGACAATGCCTTTATTCTTTATACGAATGCTAGGAGTATCTGGAATAAAGGAGATGAGTTGGTGGTACTGATAGTATCAGCCTGTCTGAAGATTACTAGGATATCTGAGACATTGTTGACAAAATATGCTATATTGACAGGAATAGAAGTAGCAGGATAGGAAGGGCAAACAGTGGTAGCCTACTGCTTATGATAATAAGTGATGAGTTATGTCCTCTCAGAGTGGAGAATTTGAAGAACAGTGACACTAATGGTTTTGGAAGCATATGGTGTGAGGTAGAGGTGGGCAGAACAGGATATTTAGTTGTGTGTTGCTATAAGTCAAGGAGCATAGAGGGTGAAGAGCAGGAGATATGTTTGTGCAGTTGAGCTTGGCGAGTGCAAAAAGAATGATGCTATTATGGGAGATTTTAACTAGAGCAATATAAATTGTGACGAGGAAACATGTTAGAATTTCTGGAGTTCTTACAGGACAAATGTTTCAGGCAATATATAGTAGAAGGAACATGAGGTTCAAGAATTTTAGATTTGGTCATAGCATCAGAAGATCTGATTATAACTGAGATGGCATCTCTACCCCTGGTTGGAGAGAGTGTTACCATGTGGTTTTGACTTGGAAGATGAATAGACATGCAGAGTATCAAAGAGAAAGGAATGTATTTGGAATTATAAGGCAGATGATTATAATAGTCTTAGATATCAGCTTTGAGCATTTCCATAGATGGAGGAATTGGAAGGGTGAGACATCATCCCTGCTTGGGTATTTATTAGCATCAGTAGCAAGTTGTATAGCGTGAGTGAAGTACAGAACACAATTATTGTTAAGTGGATGACAAACAATATCAAACAGGAACTGCCGGTAAAAAAGAGGTTATGAAGAGATATAAGGAAAGAGGTGGAGAGCAGATGCATGAAGAATATAAGACTCAGGCCAGGAGAGTGACTATAGTATAGTAAGGAAGGCAAAACTGGAATATGAGAAGAGATTGGTCCTGAGATCCAAAGAAAATCCTAAGAAATTTTTTCGTTACATGGCCAGTAAGAGGAAAAATGATTGTGGAAGAATGACATTGTTGAATAAAAATGGGAACAGAGTGACTGATGCAAAGGACATAGGGGAGTTGTTCAATGAACACTTTAGTGGAGTATTTCATCCTAGAAAAGTAGGTTTTAATACTAGAGGGGATAGGGCAGGTTTGAGGTTTAGAAATGCAGGAGAGAGAGTGTTTCAAATACTGAGTACTCTGTCAATAAAGCAATGGGACTGGATGGGATTTTGCCACGGGTTTTGAGAGAATGTGCTAAAGAACTGACAGCTCTGTTGACCTGCATTTTCAATGAAAGTCTGGCCATGGGAAAAGTGCCCAAGGAGTGGAAGGAGGATAAGGAGGCCACTGCATAAAGGGTGGTAGCAGACCAGAAATGTCAAACTACAGACCAGTTTGTATTTCATCAGTAGTTAAGATTTTGGAGAAATTAGCAAGGGATAATTTACAGCATTTGGCAGATGAGAGTAATGTTTGGTAAACAATGTCTTTCACATATCCCCACAGGAAGAAATCAAGCAGCATAATATCAGGTGAGCACAGAGGCCACAGAATCGGTCCACCACACCCAATCCAGCATCTAGGAAAATGCATGTCAAGAAATTTTTGGACAATAAGAGCCCAGTGTGGTGGTGGTGCTCCATCTTTCTAGAATGCCACATTTGGCTGATGATCTTCCAACTGGAGGGGGGGGGGTAACAGATACTGCTATGGCATGTTCAGATAGTTCACTGCTGTCACTGTTCTTTCTACAAAGAAAAAGGGCTTCCAAACATGAAAAAGCACACTAGACACTCACCTTTGGACCATCTATTTTAAATACTTAAATTGTGCGAGAGTTTTCTGATTCCCATATTCTGCAGTTATGATGATTTCACCTCTCTGATATGCAAATTGCTTCATCACTAAATATCCATCTCTGAAGGGAATTTTCATCAGCTTTAACTTTTGACAAAATGTCTTTGGCAAATTGGAAACGGTAGGGTTTATTGTCTGGGTGTAAAGTCTGCAGTTTGTAAGCACGGAGTTGAAGGTAGTTATGAACAACCCTCCAAACAGTTGTTTGTGGTATACCTAACTGCAAAGAAGCTTGTCTAGTTGATTTTTGTGGGCTTTGATAAAATGCTTCCTGGATTTGTCAACATCTTCTTGTGAAGTGCTCGGTCTTCCTACTCCTTTTTGGTGCTGAACAATACCAGTCTTGTGAATTGCTTTAACCAATGCCAGATAGCATTATCTAAAGGTGGATGTTTTCCATACTGGGTTCTGTAATGACATTGCTTCGTGAAAACATACTTTGTTTCAAAAAACAAAAGGACACACATTGCTTTCTCTTGAACAGTTACCATTTTGAAGTATGATATTATATTATCTCCCAGACATCAATGTGGTGAGTTCAACATTGCCAGATAAAACTTTTTGAGTTACATTTTCATATTCTGTAAGCTGTTTTATTTTATTGTTTCTGGTTTGAAAATTATAGGCTACAATGATTTTGAATCACCCTGTATATCATATAGCTAGTTTTCTTGTCTGTTCTGCTAACCAGTTACCTATTTCATTTCATTATTACCATATATACATGATTAGATATACAATATATAGGATTAGATAGACAACTATATGAAAGCGCCCACCCCCAAATACACAAAAATGAGGACAAGTTAAAAAAATAAAAATATCTACAATTACTGAGAAGAATTTAGGCACTATTAAGGAATAAAACTACTTTCACTGGTGCAGATTTTAACTTCATTACTTGGTACTCGTGTGTATGTGTGTATTTATGTACTTATTTTTAATGACTCAGAAACATGCACGTTGCTGAAATCTTGTAAGCCCTTTAACTGGCATTTAAATTTCAGTATTTTTAGTTTAGTATCATTTCTTTTGTGCATAATAAAAACACACAACACTTTGTAAACAAAATTAAGGACATCACACTTGAAAAAAGTTATTTATTAGTCAATTTTGACATCTCTGCCCTTTTCACAAATGTCTTGATCAATGACGCATTTCTTCTCAGGACAAATTTCCACCTGATATCATGGCACTGTTTGCCCATAACTATTTTGTGTTATGGGCAAATATATATATTTGCATTTATATACACAAAATAGTGACCTGCAAAATGAAGGCTCACCGACACCCCCCCCCCCCCCAATTGCTAACTTGTATATGGAAGCTTTTGAGCACTGTGTTCACTTTAAAACCTAAAGTCTGGCTTAAATACATCGATGATGTTTTCATTATCTGGTCCAACAGACATTAGACGCTTTTCTCATACATGTTCATAATAGTATTTTTGCTGTAGCAATTTTTCAGGAAGGTATGTTGGGAAATTAAATTAATTATTCCTAATATAGTTGATCTCCATAATTTACCAAAATGAAATTAGCATCCTGTTTTTGTGAAGGATTTCTCTCTCTCTCCCCCCTCCAAAAAAAAAAAAAAATCCTTCATGAAATGAATTTTTTTACCTTTTAGGATTTACCATGTGTAACTGTATATAATCTATATATAAGTTGTAAGTCAGCATTTGGAAGTGAAGAAAATACTGGAAGAGGTTTAAAAAGGTGTAAGACGAGGATGAATACTATCTACACTCATATTCATCATCTCTCTCTCTCACACATATATGTATATATTTATATATATACATATATGCATGCGTGCGCACACACACACACATATATATGTGGTTCTCACCCACAAAAGGTTATTGGTGGTAAATCCTAAACACAAAATCCTATCTAGACACACCTATCTACTACCTGGCTATTAATATTTTTAAAAAATATGTTGAGAAGGCATATTAGTGGTAGAGGAAAAATCATATACAAGTTTTAAGTTATGAGGTGAATGGAACATTATACATAGTCTATATTTAAGTTGTAAGTCAGCATTTAGAATTGAAGGAAATAGTGGAAGAGGTTTGAAAAGGTGTAATGCTATATATAATCTATATTTAAGTTGTAAGTCAGCATTTAGAATTGAAGAAAATACTGGAAGAGGTTTGAAAAGGTGTAAGATAAGGATGAACACTATCTCCACTCATATTCATCATGTATATATATATATATATATCATCATCATCATCAAATTCCTGACATGTACCCTCAAGGGGTGTACAGGATATGTAGTACCTTCATGAAAAATTTTCCTCATTTGAATCATAGATATCTGATATTAGATATCTACTCTGATATTGATTTTTTTTATGTGGTTCCCATGCACAAAAGGCTTCTGTAAACCTATGATACATTCATACCATCAGTGGGTTAAGAATTTATTTTTTCATTTATTATTATTATTATTTTATTTATTTATTTATTTATTTTATTATTATTATTATTATTATTATTTTTTTGTATGTTTTTGCATAGTCTGGAAACCCTGCTCTAGAGACCAGACATGGAACTTTTTCAAGAAATTTCCATAAGTAGGAGTAGTGATCTCACACCTTAAGACAATCACAAGCATCCATTCCAATAGCAGGGTTCGAATCTCATCCTCTTTCTTGGAGAGTAGGTATGATAGTCACTCAGCCAACCATGGGCTTTATTTTCTTCTTCATGCGATGAACACATCCTGTGCAAGTTTTCAGGAGTATCTGAAAGGCATTTGACAGGGTGCCACATGATAAGCTGATATTTATTGTTTAACCTTTATAACCTGTATTGTTTAACCTTTAGAACAATTGAATATCCCACTGCAATCCATTGACATTGTCAATGGATTGCAGTGGGATATTCAATTATTCACAGATGATGTGAAGCTGGGAAAAGTTATCAGTAATAGTGCAGATGTAGCAGCCCTGAGGATTTGAATAAACTAGGCAGATAGGCGAATGAATGGGGGGTGTTGGTTTAATGCAGAAAAATGTAAAGTCTTGAAGTTTGGGATACTTCGATGGAAGGCTGCATACTCGATTGGTGGAGCTGTACTGGAGGAAGTAGGGGACAAGAGATCTAGGGGGGAGATGATTGATAGAAAACTGAAATTCAGGGAACATATTGCAAAGATGGTGAAGGTAAGCCAGAGGATTGCTGCACTGCTGAGAAGGATGCTAACCTGCAGAAATAGGAGTTTTCATTCCATTGTATAAGACCCTGATCAGGCCACATTTAGACTATTCTTCTGAAATTTGGCCCCCAGGATTTGAAGGGGATAAATTAACTAAGGAAAGGATACAGAGACGGATAACAAAGATGGTTCAAGGACTGTGCAATGTTAGTTATGAGGATCAGCTGAGGGAATGTGGACTGCAGAGTTTGGTAGATAGAAGGAGGAGGGGAGGTGATATGATTGAGACTTTTAAACTGTTGAGAGGTAGTTACAGGGTTGACACTGGGGAGTTCTTTCGCTTGGTTGAACAGCGGGAAGGAGCGATGACAAGGGGCCATCACTGGAAGTTGCAAAAGGAAGCTGTGAGCAGGAGTGTGAGGAGTGTTTCTTTGCATGGAGGGTGGTTGATCTGTAGAATGCATTGCCTGATAGAGCAAGAGCAGTCAGTGAGTTCAAGGAGTGGTATGATAAACTTTGTGTTTCCTAGGAAGGACCTCCCTCAATGAATCTTTTGACTCCATGGAGGCCTGAATAATAATAATAATATCTAACTAAATTGAATAACAGCTATAACAAATTTGCATGAAAATCAGTAATGAAAAAGATCAAACTATGAAAATAGGCAGGAATATAGAAAACTTCAGCTGCATTCTCAACGGAGAACCTACTATAGAACAAGTAAAATATTTCATCTATTTAGGCACAGTTTTTAGTGAAGATGGCAAATTAAATATGAAATATACAACAAAGCTGGTATGTTAGGGAGAGCTAAATGAATAAATTTATATGGAATAAGAGAAAAATCAGCCGAAACACTAAGCTAGCAGTACAATACAACCTGCTAACCAGTATTAAGTCATGGATTTGAGAGTGGGGTTGGAAATAAAGCATTTTTTTTTTTTTTTTAAGATTAGAGCCTACAGATATTGTTAGTATTCAAGGATATGTGAACAGGGCTAATCTAAGGGAGGTATGGTCTGTTTAATTTAATTACTAAAGTCAAAATATTCTTGCACTTGAGACTTGAGCATGATTATTTGGTTTTTTGCTGTTTGTTTGGCTTGCATAGCTGTTTTAACTTAGCATTACATTACATTATAACTGTGTATTGCTTGATAATTTTGATGATAAAATTAGGATTATGAGATGTTCATTTTGAGGATAGAACAAGAAAATATAATCTGTAGTGTGTGTTATAGGAGCATTTAGCAAATTGGTGAGAAAAACTTATCAGTCTGTGAGCTTTTTACGAGTTGGATGTGTTATTGGGGATAGAGTTGATGAACACAACAAGATCAAAGATCTGGGAAAAATAAATTTATGGTGAATAAGATAAGAGGGCAGTAATCTTTTTAACAGCCAAGTTTCCAGGGAGATAAATGTATATAATAACAAATTAATTTAAAGACACTAGTTATCTGTATCTGGCATGATAGATGGGATGCGGCAAAAATATTTAATGTACAGTGAATAATTTCCAATAATGAACAGGAATTGTTAGTTATTGCAGGCAGTTAATTTCATATTTCTTGTATATACACATGTATGAAAGCTTTAACGTATCGTATTATTCTAGATGCTCAATTTCCGGAGCTACTGAACAGTGTTTCCAAGAATGTGGTAAATATGTTTAAACAGTTTTTATTGAATTGAAAAAAAGTTTTGCAAGTTGATATCTTCAAAAATGTATAAATATAAACAGTTTTTATGATATCAGTGATGTTAGATAAGTTAAACTTAAGTTTGGTTTTCCAGATATCGCTACTTTGCGAATTAATGATAATGTTTTCGTGTGGTTCCAAAATGACTACCTTGAAAGTTCTATTTGAAATTTAGTACTGTAAATATTAATTTCAGTATAAGAAATTTTTTAAAATATATTTATTATTATTTTAGTGTGTTTTTCGAAATGCATAGTCACTACTGAATTCGTTTTATTCATTTGTCTATACACAACTTATTTCAGAACCTGAATAGATTTTATTGAAATGATTGATTTCAGTTGAATTATTTTTATTATCAAAATGATTCAGAATTATATACGAGGGTGGTCTGAAAAATTCTTGGCCTCGACCGTAGACGGCAGCACTATAGGCAAGAGATTTTTTTTTTTTCTAAGTTGGTGCATCTGTCATAAGCATCCATATGAAATTTCAAGTCATTCTATCAGGTATTATAGTTTGTTTTATACAGCTGTCTGAAGCATAAGTGTTGTCTTTATCCCTTTAAATGGGTAAAATTGAGTATATTGTGCAATTATAAAATTCTTTGTAAAAGAAGGTTTAACGGCAAAAGAAATTCATTCGAAGTTCATAAAAGTTTATGGACACTCTTCTCCTTCATTTTCGGCAATTAAGAAATGGGCTGCTGAGTTTAAACGTGGCCATGCCAGCCTTGAAGGTAATCCATGCGAAGGACATCCAAAGAGTGTAACAATACCAGAAATCACTGATCAAGTGCACAATATGATATTGGATGACTGGTGAGTCAAAGTGTGTGAAATTGCTGCGACAATAGGCATTTCAAAAGAACGTGTAGGATATATTTTACATGAAGAATTGCATATGAAAAAGGTTTGCACAAGATGGGTGCCGAGCTTGCTTACAGCAGATCAAAAATGTACTTGCATAAAAATCTCTGAACAGTGTTTGGAATGTTTTAACCAGAATAAAACTGATTTTGTGCATTGATTTATTACTATGGATGAGACTTGGATTCACCATTACACACCAGAATCCAAACAGCAGTCAAAACAATGGACAGAAGCTGGTTGTTCAGTGCCAAAAAAGTTCAAGTCAGTTCCATGAGCAGGAAAGGTCATGGCATCGGTGTTTTGGGATGCTAAAGGCATTTTGTTTATTAATTATCTTGAAAAGGGTAAAACAATAACCGGGGAATATTATTCCAATCTTTTAACCAGACTAGATGAAAAAATCATGAGAAAAGACCCAGTTTGCAGAAGAAAAAAAATCATCTTTCATCAGGACAATGCACCTGCCCACAAAGGTGTTTTGGCAATGGGAAAATTAAGGGATCTGCACTATGAATTGTTGGAACATCCACCCTATTCCCCAGATTTGGCTCCCTCTGACTTCTATCTCTTCCCCAAACTAAAACTCTTCCTCGCTTGTCAGCATTTTTCTTTGAATCAAGAGGTGATTGCAGCTGTAGAGGGGTATTTTGCATATCTTACCGAGAACCGCTACAGGGACGGGAAAATGGTGCTGGAGCATCGCTGGAATAAATATTAGTCTTAAGGGAGATTATGTTGAAAAATTAAAAATAATTTTGAAATTATAAATTTGTTTTTTCATTGTTAGACCAAGAACATTTCAGACTACCTTTGTAAATAATCAGGACTCTGGATTTGAATTAGTTGAAATTTGATAATTTAGAATTGCTGTTAAAATTTGATGCATTGTTTCAGTTTGGTTCTTATCTTACCATTTATGGTGACAGAATTACACAAGCAAGATAAAATTATGGCTGGTGTACATAATTCAGTAGAACAATGTAAATGTGTCACAGATATGCTATTGCAAAAGGGTAAAAAAATATATCAACAACTAAACATTCAACTCTTAACACTGTATTGTATATCAGCAATTCTAATAGTCAGCTAATCCTAATGCTATATTTGGTCAAATGATCTACCGTGTTGAAGTAATTTTCATCATTAAACTAGCCTCTGGGTTCAAGACTACTTTGCTAAAATATTATTTATTGTTATAATTTAGTTTTTATGCAGAAGAACACTTCCATAGTGAAGCTGTAAAGATGTGTTGCACTCTTTGCCTTTCATCATTGTCAAATTCATGATATGTACCCTCAGGGGGCTATGTGTGTACAGGATAATTATGATAGAATAAAAAAAAAAGTTATACAATTACTAACTTCAGATTAGTGGTTTTCTTCCAAATTAATCTGTTATCTGTCAAGACTCAAACATTATCAGATCATATAAGAGTGGATGGCTCAATTGTGAGTGAGCAGGAGGTATTTGAGGAAATAAATAACGTTGATGTCAATAAGGTGATAGGATTTGATGACATATCATCACGTTTCTTAAGGAAATGTTCCAGAGAATTGGCATGCCTATTTAATAAAAGCCTTACAACAGTACCGGTTCCAATGGAGGGGGGAAAGAAGGTAAAATTTTTCCACTGCATAAAGGTGGTTATAAGGCTGTAGTTTCAAATTATAGGCCAGTGTATATCTGGAGTTGTGGGGAAAGTACTGGAGAGATTGACGAGAAGTAGGATACAGAAATGGATTGATAACAGCAGTATTTTCTGTGGTTAGCAGCATTGGTTTGTTAAAGGGGGATCATGTTTTACTAACTTTCTTATGTATTATAACAAGGTGACAAATATCTTGTGCAGGGGAGATGCATATACAGTGGTGTAGTTGGATTTTGCAAAAGCTTTTGATAGACTGCCACATGACAAGCTGTTAAATTGAAACAGATGGGATTGGATAAAAGACTCCTGAGTTGGAATAGTGATTGGCTGTCAGATAGGTATCAGAAAGTTGTATATGGGTGTGCAGTATCCTGCAAGAGGAAGATCATTAGTGGTGTACTGCAGGGATCAATTTTGGGACCATTGTTGTTCAATTGTATGTTAGTGATATTTGGATGGGTTTAACTGGTGATATGTAGCTGTTTGCAGATGAGGCAAAATTGGGGAGAGCAAAGCAGAGTCAAGCAGATGTTATGGCCTTACAGGAGGACTCTTGAATAGATTGCATGAATGGGTAAGTAAGTGGAACTGGCAGTTTAATGTTGTGAAGTGTAAGATTTTGAGATTTGGTAAGCAACAGTGGGCTGCAGAGTATGCACTTGGTGAGGAAACTAAAGGAAGTAGAGGAGATGAGAGATCTGAGAGTGGTGGACAAGGACACCTGAATTTCAGGTCCTTGTTCACCTTGGTCAAAGCTTTGATCAGACCTCATATGGATTATTGTGCACAGATTTGGTCGTCGAGTTTTCATGGTGATGAGGATATGTTGGAAAGGGTCCAGAGAAGATTCACAAAGGTTGTTAGTGTTCTTGAATGTAGAGTATGAGGACAGATTGAGAGAACGTAAGTTGCAAAGCTTTG
This sequence comes from Typopeltis vanoorti, assembly GCF_054136105.1. NCBI lineage: Eukaryota > Metazoa > Arthropoda > Arachnida > Uropygi > Thelyphonidae > Typopeltis > Typopeltis vanoorti. Next base: position 77,841,481 of record NC_143552.1, on the reverse strand, counting down.
TGAATAGGAGGAAATGGGGGTGGGGATATGATTGAGACATGTAAGCTACTCAGGGTTGTTATCAGATTGATATGGAAGAGATTTTTCATAGAATGTATAAGAAAAAACTGTATAAGGAGGGTGTAAGCAGAGGAGTGAGGAGTAGGTCCCATGGAGAGTGGTTGGTGAGTGGAATGCATTGCCTGAGTGTGCTGTGAATGAATCAGTTTAAAGCATGGTTGGATGAGCATTGTGTACAATAGTGATGGGTCTTTGACTCCCTGGAGGTCAGATGTTATATTTCTGTCTTTTAAGGCACTTTTTACCGATCAGTCTATACATCTTGGTCTTCCTCTGGATGTTTTTCCAGCCAACCTAGCAAAAAAAACTGGTTTTGCTAATCTTTCTTCTCCCATTCTCATTAAGTGATCATATCAGCTGAGATTTGCTCTACTAACACATTCCTGAATGCTAACAATAACAAGTTCTTTCCTAATATCCTAATTTTTAATGTGATACTGTTGATGCCATATGTTCACTCCACTAATCTTTCTCAGAACTCTCATATCACAGGTATCCAGTCTTTCAAGTGTTTTATTTCTAACCCAGCTCTCAGATCCATAAGTTAAAATTGGTTTGAACACTGTCTTGTATATAGCTAATTATTTGGAATAAATTTATTCCAAATAAAGTTATTCAACTGACTTCTGCCATACTAGCTTTACTGATTCTGTTGTCTATTTCCATATTTAATATACCATCTTTACTAAATATTGTGCCTAAATTACTGAAATGTTTATTTGGCCTATAGTTTCAGTCAGATGAGGTTTTCAATTTTTTTTTCTGTCTATTTTCATTGTCTTTGTCTTTTTATTGCTGACTTTCATACCAAATTTATTACAGCAGTTATTCAATTTAGTCAGGGAATCTTGTACTGGATTTATTCAGAAGTATAATATCATCTGCATAAAGTAAAGAACTAAGATTAACATTGCCTTGATATCAGTTAAATTCTAACTGCTGACTTACAGCTTAAATAGAGATTATGTATTGCTTGATACAGTGTTCCATTTACACCATATAACTGTAGCATTTTGAAGACATTTCCTCTCAGCACTTTGTCATATGCCTTTTTAGATCAACAAAAAAGTTAAATATAAATCCCTGTTATTATCTCATGATTTTTCAACTTTTTGTCTTAACATGAAAATCTGATCCTGGCAACCTCTATTTGGCCTAAATCCATCGCCAAGCTTCCCTTACACATTTCTTACCTTTCTCAAGTATACTTACATAAATCTTACCAGGAACACTCAGTAGGGAAATAATGCTATAATTTTCACAGTGTTATTTCCCTTTTTATAGATTAGTACTATAAAAGCTCTGCACTAATCATTCAGAATTCAGTCCTCTGATCAGGTCTTCTGAATTATGCATTGCAGCCACTGTATAACTTTTATACCTCTATATTTGGACATTTCTAGTTGAATTTCATCTACTTCAGCTGCCTTTCCACATTTCAAGTTTATTCCTGATATGTATTCCTGACAGCATTCCTGTTGGGAGTTTTCTGCCACTGTCCTAACACTGCTTGTTTCATTTAGTGGTCTTTCAAAGTAATTACTTGCTTGCTATAAATCTTCGATATGCTTTCTTCATTTTCTTGACTGCCTCTTTAATTTCCTAAGTCCACAGTGGAGTTCTGATTTTTCTATCCTTAAAGAATCAGTCAATATTTTCTTCAGAGTTTGTAGTACCATTGAATCCTCAAGGTTTGGTTCTTGTTTTCAAACTTTCATTTTTTCTTCAATGATGTTTATGTATTTGAGTTTACTATTCACCTCTGAAAGCTGCTCAACTCAGATTTGTTTTAAAACTCTCTTACACACTCTTTTTTTCAGTATGAAATTCGGTTTTATCCTAATTAGTGGTCACTTCTTATTTTAACGTCTCTGTATACTCTTGTGTCCTGAACCAATGGGAAAACATTGCATCTTTAATATCGTCATAGTCATCTATAACATAGTCAGTGAGACTTCTTATATCTTGCATCTTCTCCCCATATGAATTTGTGCACATTCTTTTTGTTGGAACATGGTGTTAGTAATAACTAATCCATGTCCTGAACAGGTATTTACCATTATTATTAGCTTTGTGCTTTTCTCCACATATCCCAAAACATTCCTATATGTCTGGTACTCGTTTCCTACTCTGCTGTTTAGATCTCTAAAAAAGACCAACTTTTCCTTTTTCGATATTCCTACTGCCTTCTCTAATGCCTCAAAATATTATTCCATTTCTTCCTTGGTAGAATCTTCTATGGGACCATAAGCACAAATAAGTGTCATTTTCCAGTTCCCCCCATTCTGATATTTGCCCATATCACTCTACTTGATATTGCCTGCCATTGAAGAAGATTATCCTCATATTTAGTAGCTACATTTCCCCGATTGTTATTGTCTGAATATAACATTTTATATTTGTCTTATACATTGGCTGTTTATACTGGTATTTTTATAAGGAAATTACAACATATAATATATATTAATTAGAATAATTTCATTAATATTTCCAATATTTTGGCAAAGTCCAATTGCCATCATCAGGGAACGATGTACAAACTGGTGTCAATGCAGCATTGGGTGAGTGACAGTGAAATAAGGGCAATAACTAAGTGTGGGCTAAAGTCCTAACTAGTGTTCCCTAGTGGATTGGCTGCTTTTGGGCTGATGTTTTGTGTATGGGTGCTTCTCAAATTTAAGGCAGTTTCATGCATCCAAATTTCTTGAGATTTTGATAGTTTCTTAATGCTGCAGCAAATTCCAAGAAAAGTCTCATTTTTGTATTTACTACAGTGAAGTAAGGTGACTTTTTTACTAGTGTTTTATTGTGGGTGTCCAAAAGATAGCTAACATCAGAATCACCGAGAACAAGGACTACATCTGGTTCCACGACTGTGGCCACTCAGAACTTTAATAGTCTGTAAGCCCCTGAGTGTCCAAAAGATAGCCAACATCAGAATCACTGAGAACAAGGACTACATCTGGTTCCATGACTGTTGCCACTCAGGGCTTGCAGACTATACTTTGGACACCTGACACATGATGCACTGGAAAAAAGCTACTTTACCTCACTGTAGTAAATATAAAAGAATTTTCCTGGAATCTCAATGCAGTATTAAGAAATTATCCAAATCTGGGTAATTTCTTACCTGAGGTAATCCAAACCTCAAGCTAATTTGGGTACCTGAAACTGCTTCAAATTCGGGAAGCATTCATTCTCAGAACAGCAGCCCCAAATGCAGCTCACTAGGGGGCACTGTTTAGGACTTTAGACCTACCTTAGTTGGACACCTGCTTTGTTATCACTTACCCAATGTAGTAGTAGTGCCTGCATGCCCATATCATTACACACACATGTTCATAGAAACCACAGTAAAATGGTCATTTTCATTGGTTTATCATTAGATATTTTGTTGCATTCTGTCATCTATCATTTCCATGGGTTTCTGTATAATGTAATAGTTACTTCTATTGTGTCAGAATTTTTTATGCTATAAATAGACAGCAAGAGCTAGTTTTTCTCATTTTCATGCTGAGATCACTCTGGCTAGTTACATGCAGTTAACACCTCGCAGAAAAAGTGTGATTCAGACTTTGAATAGAGAAGGCTATTCCTCTCATGAAATAGCTAAAATGATATCCTATAGTCAATCTGGTATGGTATGGCTGCTGTCAAAAGTAAAGTGCAAATAACCTTTAGCAACATAAAATTGTATATATCTACTCTATATATATAAAAAGATAAGCTGACATTTGAAACATTTTCATGTCACGTTTTTTTGTCTTACGGGCTTACCAGCACTGAACTCAGGGGACGCCGTAGGTGCTGGGGGAAAGATCCCCCCTAGTATATATATATATATATATATTTATTTGTATGCAGATTGACTTGGTTTATGAACATGTTCAATAATTTTAATGACTTAAACCACCAAGAGAATTAAGAATAAAAGTTTAATACAGACACAACTAGTTTTGTTGGTAAGCCAACTTCATCCGGTGTCAAAGTAATTATTATTAGTAATTATTATTATTACACGACACCTCCAGGGAGTCCAGCGACTCATCGAGGGGGCACCTGCTCTAACTCTGTCTCCACCATCATCCACAACTACACCAACGCCATCTACCTCTGACCACCACCACTAGTATTTCCACAGACAACAAACATCCATGCCCACGGTGGGATTCGAACCCACAGCCTTTTGGCTGGAGAGCAGATACGCTAACCACTCGACCAGCCAGACTGGCTCAGAGTACAAAGATATATACAAAAAAGACCGACAGAAACATTATACACTAACAACAACAGAGCTATCAAAAAAAACTACAGTTATATATATAAATATATATATATATATATAAAACTGTAGTTTTATATATTTATTATTATTATGTTTTATTACACCTCCATGGAGTCAGTAGACTCATCATTGAAGGCCCACTTAACTGGCAACAAGTTATTCATGCATGTGTGTGTGTATTTTATATCAACCTCACACATGACAATTCCCAAGACCTATGATCTAGTACCATATGTGTGTAAGTGGTTAGACAGAAGAGAGGAGTTTGTTGATGTATTTTTTGAAAACCTAAAGGTTGTAGTCATTGGGGAAGACTGTTTCAAAGAGCAGAGATGTAGGAAATGAAGGCAGAGGATAAAAAGTTGGTTCAATGAATTAGGAGTTGAACTGTAAATGGGTGTAGGAGCAGTGTCCATGAAAATACCTGTAGAAGAGACATAATGTAGCAATAGAATGTTTTGGGGAAAGTGATTGGAAGGAGAGATCATCAGTCAAGTGAATTACTCTTCTATATACAATCAAACATTCAGAGAAAAGGTTTTATGTGCAGTATTCTAAGGTTGGGCATATTTGAGCTTTATAAAGTTTCAGGAGTTGGACAGGAAAGAAATACTATTTGGAACAGAAAAGAATACCAATTTTTTTTGAAGTTGAAGAAACTGTGGACTTTATGTGTTTATGCCAGGATAGATTGGATGTGAGAGTTAACCCAAGGAGAGAAAATTGGTCCTGGTTGGCAAGAGGAATATAGTCAAAAGTGAGGGAGAGAGTGGAATGGTCTTTCTTTCTAGAAATGAAACGAATGCATTTTGGGAGCATTAAAAATTCACTAGGTTATCCTCATCCCCCTTGAAAATGGAAAGGAAAATGGAGAAAGGAAGATCTTGAAGTGCAAGTTACCTGAGCACTACAAGGTTTTGAAAATGAAAAAGAAGGGTGGAGAGTATAGTCATCAACTGAACTATGAATAGGACTGGATGTCAGGGAGAGAAGATCATTATACAGGCAGAAGATCATAGGTGACAGTACTGAGCCCTGAGGTACACCAGATTGAGAAATCTGATGAAAGGAAACCATCAACCGTAACTTGCAATGAATGGCCAGAGAGGAAGCTGGCAATCCATTCACAGAGTGAGAGAGGAATAACATAAGATGGTTGCTTTGTATGAGAAGGCCACAGTGCTAGACTTGATTAAATGCCTTGGAAGTATCAAAGTGACCACTTGAGTTTCTTCAAACTTTTCCATGCTTGCATTCAAAAGTGGGTGAAGTTAGCTAGGAGGTCTGCTGTGGAATGAGAACTGATCCATATTGATGACAATTAAGCAAGATGGGCTGACTTTTATCTCCCTTTTTTTTTTGAAAATAGGATGGAACACATATGCATGCAATATCAGTTCCAAACACGAGACTTGAAAAACCTGTTGCACTTCAGTTCAAAGAGTCAAGAAGAAAGAGGGAACCTGTTGATATATTTTTTGAACAACTGGAGATTTTAGTCCTTAGGAAAAAAAAAAACTGTGGAGAAGCCTGTTTCAGTGCTCAGCAGTTGAAGTATGAAAGAGGAGGAGAAGTTGTTTTCAACATGTTTATAGCTGGAAAGTGAATTAATGTTACCAGAACTGCTCAGATGTTTATTGAGTATGAAGAAATGTGCAAGAATGGTGTCAGCCAGTTCAGTGAAATACCTGTAGGAGAGACCCAGAGCAGAAACAGTATGTTTTTGAGATAGTCTCTGAAGCAAGTCTCTTAGAGAAGGCCATCAATTAACCAATTGTTCCTCATCAAATATTTTGAGAAAGATTTTTGGTGCATCACACCATATATGAGACTCATATTCTAAGGTATGGTGGATTTGTACATTGTTAGGAGTTGCACATGTGAGAAATAATATCTTGAAAAGCACACCAATTTTTTTTTTGGATGCAAAGGAGGCTATGGATATGATGTGCTTATGCCAATAGAGGTGAGTGGTATATGATGATATGATGTCAATGGATGTGCTTTTGCCAGGAGAGGTGAGTGATATAAGTCAATCCAAGAAGGAGATTTGGGTATTATCAAATGTGAAGAGAGTTGAAGTGCTGTCTTTCTTGCATGAAATAAGTCAAGATTGTGTTTTGGCAGCATTAAAGTTGACCAGATTGGTCTCATCTCATTGAGATCAAAGATCAAAATGAGAGATCAAACATCAGAGATCAAACATCAAAACACCACACAATCCACTGCCCTCATTATTCAGTTATTACCCATTTTTCCATCCACACACACATTCCATCTGCTGCCCAATAATAGTATTTTTTTTCTGTTAGTTGCATGTATTCTCTGGACAGTTTGCCTGTATGCTGGATGAAAAACTTGAGTATCTATGAAAAACAAACAAAAAACCATGCTACCTTCGTATGAGATTGGCTCATTCACCTTGAAATTATGAAAAGACTTGAGTTAATACTCAGGTCTTTTCTTTTTGATTAAAGGGAACAAAATCATGTCATTCCTCCAACTGCACCATGGGAGATGCTTATGAATAGGAGAAAGAGCATGGGCAAAAGTACAGAGCTCCCCCCCTTTTCCCCCACACTAAGGACTCTGGCATTGGTACAGAAATTTGAAGAAAGAAAGCCATTTACCATAACATGCAGTGAAGCATCGGAGAGGAAATTGGCGATCCGGTTGCAGAGTGTGTGGATGATAGACTATACACTGATAATTTACATTTTTATAACAGCTTGACGCATGTATAAAAAATATGATTTATTGACCCTCCCATATATTTCATTCTGTGTTTACAACCCCAAACAGAATAAAACCTTAATATATGAGGACTATAGAAATAATTTTTTTATTTTAGTTTAGATATAATTTTTTTTCCTCAATCATCTGTATATTATTATACTTATATGAATAAAAAGTTTATTTTTTTTTGCGAATTAATTTTTTTTTGTATATATTTTATTTAGTAATATTTTTATTTTATTTTTTTAAAAATTTTTTTCCACCAGAGGTCAGGCTAGGTAAACAATAAACAAAGCATTTAGATTTATCTTGCTTTTGTGTAGTGTCATGTAGCTTGTGTCCTGTGCATATGTGTTCTTGATGATGATGACCTCAATACAGAGGTCAAAACATCGTATTATTTTCTTAATTAAAAGTAAGATAATTACTCCAACATGTTTTTGTCTCCATAAGTTCTTCATATGAATGCTGACCAGTGTAACCTTAAAAGAAATGAAAATATATTCAGTGGTGCATTTGTGTGCCATTTCCTGTTCTAGGGTATTAAGGAAAAAGTGAGTGCTGAATGTTGTTATCATGTGGTCTATAGAGATCAAGTTTTGTCTTCCTTCTTTAAGAGAAGCACTCAGCTTCTAGCTTTCAGGAGTAGGAAAGCCAGTTTGGTTCCATATGAATCGATAGATGGCTGACTGTATTTGTTTGATAAATTGCACTGGTGGCATGAGAATCTTTAGTGTATGCAGGACACTGGTAGTTATTTGGTTAACAATTATTGCTCTCCCTCTTGTGAAGGCAGAGGCTCATATTGATACCTACTTTCCTAGTACTTGCTTGAAATGTTTAATGAGTATCCCAGTATCCACATAAGAGGGTGTGTTTCCTAGGTGTACTGTGCAACCTTGTCTCTGTTTTTAATACCATTGCACTGTGTTTACAGTGTTACTTTTAATTTGTATTAATATTATTGCATTTTTTAAGTTATGTCTAATTAAATTCAGTTATACATAATTTTTTTACTTACCTTTTATCTTTTATTTTAATATTAATATAATATATTAATATAATTCTGTAATTAACTCTTACAGAATACAGAGAAAAATGTAAGAAAGTGAAACTGTGTAAAATTAACTAAACAAAAGTCATAGGAAGACTTTCATAAGAACATAGAAAATAAATATCAGGAAGATGCCATATATTCTGGAGGCTATTGAAAACACTTAGGAACAAAGGAAAGAGTACTGTAAAAGGAATCAGAGATAGTACATCTGATATGAAAACTGGAGATAAAGATATCCTTGATGTAAATGGAGTAATTATATTGAAAGATTGCTAAAACAAAACAAGCAGTGGTAGCACAGTGTTGGAAAACACTTGACAGGCATACAATCAGTAATACATATTAATACTTGAATAGAAAATCTCATCAAAAACCTGAAATGTGGAAAGCAGCTGGAGTAGATGATATTTGACTAGAAATGTAAAATATGAAGGTATAAATGTTTTACAGTGCCTGCATTGCATAATTCAGAAGGTTGAATTCCAAATGATTACAGCAGATTTCTCACAGGTAGTCATTTATAAAAAGGGAAATAAAACTGAATGTGAGAATTACAAAGATATTTCCTTACTTAGTGTTCCTGGTATGATTTATGCAAGTATACTTGACAAACAGCTAAGAAGGGTTGTGGAAGAACTTGGCAAAGAACAAGCTGGATTCAGGTCAAATTGAGGTTGTAAGAAATGAAAATCTTTATCAGATTCTTTATCTTTATCAAGATTTAAGAAAATCTGGTGTTAAAATGAAAATCTTTATCAGATTTTCATTTTAAGACAAATGATTAAGAACTCATGAGAATATAAAGGATCTGTTTTTGTAGATCTGGAAAAGGCATACGACAATATGTCAAGAGGAAAGCTCTTCAAAACAATACAATTATATGGTGTCAATAGAAATTACATTAAGCAATACTTAGTCTTTATTTGAGTTGTAAGTCAGTAGTTAGAATTGATGAGATACAGCAAGATGGTTTGATGTTAAATCAGGTGTGAGACAAGAATGTTTATTATCCCTTCTGTTATTCATCATCTATATTGATCACATTATGAAGGAAGGTGGTATTAAACCTGATGTCAACATTGGATATGTTAATCTCAGCTCTTTACTTTATGCAAATTATATTATACTTTTAAATATCCATTACAAGTTTGCAAGTAAGAAGGATGTCCAAGAATGGTAAACTACCAGCATTTTCTTTTTCCATGGTGAATTGAATGCATGAGTGAAGGCTATTGATCTGATATAGAAAAGTAGTAAGTTCATTTTTAGAATGAGGCCAAACAGCAAAAATATCATAATTTAAAATATCATCATCATCATCATCATCATCATCAAATTCCTGCCATGTACCTTCAAGGGGTGTACAGGATAGGACAGTACTACATGAAAAAATTACATCATTACTAACTTCCTATCTACAATTTTCCTCCAAATCAGTCTGTTACTTGTCAAAACTCCAACATTCTCAGATCTTATATTTCTATCGTCTAAGGCACTTTGTACTGTATCAATCCACCTATATCTTGGTCTTCCTCTGGGTCGTTTTGCTGCCAATGTGGCAGAGAACACTTGTTTTGCTAATCTTTCCTCTCCCATTCTATTTAAGTGACCATACCATCTGAGATTAGCTCTGCTAACGCATTCCTGGATGCTGACAATGTCAAGTTCTTTCCTAATATCCTCATTTTTAATATGATATTGCCATTGATGCCATCTGTTCACGCCTCTAATCTTTCTCAGGACTCTCATATCTGCGGTCTCTAGTCTTTGGTCAAGTGTTTTACTTCTGACCCAGCTCTCAGATCCATAAGTTAAAACTGGTTTGAACACAGTCTTGTATACAGCTAATTTAGTGTTCCGACTAATTTCTTTCTTATTCCATATGAATTTATTCATTTGACTTCCCACGATACCAGCTTTGCTGATTCTGTTGTCTATTTCTATATTTAGTTTACCATCTTCAGTAAAAATTGTGCCTAAGTAACTGAAATGTTTTACTTGTTCCACAGGTTCTCCATTCACAACACAGTTGACATTTTCAATGATTCTGCCTATTTTCATTGTCTTTGTCTTTTTATTGCTGACCTTCATACCATATCTATTACAACAGCTATTCAATTTAGTCAGAGAATCTTGCAGACTTGTAGCGGATTTATTTAGAAGTATAACATCATCCGCATAAAGCAAAGAGCTGACATTAACATCTCCAATTTTGATATCAGGTTTAATACCACATTCCTTCATAATGTGATCCATATAGATAATGAATAACAGAGGGGATAATGTACATCCTTGTCTCACACCAGATTTAACATTAAACCATCTTCCTGTACTTCCTTCAATTCTAACTGCTGACTCACAACTCAAATAAAGACTAAGTATTGCTTGATATAATGCCCCATTGACACCATATAACTGCAGCGTTTTGAATAGCTTCTCTCTTGGCACCTTGTCATATGCCTTTTCCAAATCGACAAAACTTAAATACAGATCTTTGTTATATTCCCATGCTTTCTCGACTATTTGTCGTAAAGTGAAGATCTGATCCTGACAGCTTCTATTTGGCCTGAATCCAGCTTGTTCTTCACCAAGCTTTTCTTCCACAATTCTTCTCAACCTTTTCTCAAGAATACTTGCATAGATCTTGCCAGGAACACTCAGTAGGGAAATACCTCTGTAATTCTCACATTCAGTTTTATTTCCCTTTTTATATATGGGTACTATGAGAGCTCTACTCCAATCATCGGGAATTCGTCCCTCTGTCCAGGCTTTCTGAACTATGCAGTGCAGCCACTGTAAGACTCTTATACCACCATACTTCAGCATTTCTGGTCGAATATCATCTACTCCTGCTGCCTTTCCACATTTCAAGCCTTTGATGGCTTTTTCTACTTCAAGTATGGATATGTATTCCTGACTGCATGCCTGGTCAGTGTTTTTTATCACTGTGCTGTCATCACTGCTTGTTTCATTTAGCAGTTTTTCAAAGTAATTACTCCATACGTCAAGGATATCTTTTTCTCCTGTTTTCATTTCACCTTTATCATCTCTAATTCCTTTTACAGCACTCTTTCCTCCATTCCTAAGCTTCTTCAACAACCTCCAGAATATTTTGCCACCTTCTTGATATTTATTTTCTATATTCTTGCCAAAGTCCTCCCACGACTTTTGTTTAGCTAGTTTTACACACTGTTTAGCTTTCTTACATTTGTCTCTGTATTCTGTAAGAGTAAAAGCTGACTTATTTGCCAGGAACTTTTGATATGCTTTCTTCTTTTCCTTTACTGCCTCTTTAACTTCCTGTGTCCACCAGGGAGTTCTGATTTTTTTATCCTTGCACACAACCTCACCACATGCCTATCTGGCAGAATCAATTAATGTTTACTTCAGAGTTTGCCACTGAATCTCCAAGGTTTGATTCCTGTTCTCAAACTCTTTCATTTTCTTTTCAATAATATTTCTGTATTTTAGTCTACAGTTCACATCTGAGAGCTGCTCAACTTTTATTCGCTTTAAAACTTTCTTACATGTTATTCTTTTCAATATGAAATTCAATTTTATCCTGCTCAAGACTAAATAGTGATCACTATTAGATTAGATTAGATTGCATTTTAGATGTTAATATCCCTTGTCTGTCCAATGTGTCTCTTACATACATGCTATACTCCATGTATATTTTTTAAATTCTTCTTAAAAGAATTAAAAAAATTCAGCAGTTTAAGTTTTCCAGTTTTAAATCATATTCTAATTTTGATTGTTGATATACTTGTAAATGTTCTTTGCTGACCACATACTTCTTATTTCCCTTAAGTGGTCTCTAGTAAGATGCATCAGATGTGACTTTTTTTTGTATGTGAAGGTTTCTGTGGTTTATCAGTTCATAAGAAAGATTCCGGTAATTGGACCACATGTTTATTATGATAAATAACAATAAAAAACAACCTGACAAGTTTCTTAAGCCATATGACTTACATCTTCAGGGGTCAAAGGTAACTAAAAGCTAAAACACACGAGATGAGAAATTACTCAAAATAGTTCATTCCATGCAGTTGTCTAACTGTTCATTAAATTGAATATCCGAATGTAGATGCAGTGCAAAAATTCTTTGACCCCTGAAGATATAAGTCACGACTTACGAAACTTGTCAGGTTGTTTTTTATTGTTAGTTATCGTAATAAACATGTGGTCCAATTATCGGAATCTTTCTTATGAGTGACTTTTTTTTGTTCATAGCAGTTATAGGCAAAATACTGCAGCCAGCTTGCCTCTACTTCAGAGTCCACTGAGGACAGCCAGAACCTTAGGAGAGAAGGCAGGCTCCCACTGCAAGAAAAAGGTGGGAGGAAAGGAAAAATCATTCCTAGCCCTTGAGTACTCTAATAGTATTTGGGTATGTGTGGGTGGGGAGGGGGAAGCAAGAAAGGAGAAGAGCAATGAGAATGAAAGAAAAATAGATACAAGATATACAGGCAGTATATTAGAAGTATAGCATGAAGTAAGCTCAAGTCATCAGGTACCTCAAGTTTGCCATTCCCATATTCATGAGAGTGAACCCCTCAGTCAGGATCCTAAATAATCCAATAATTTTTAACATGGTGCTCTCATGACTATGCACATGAATAGATACCATTCTTCATGTACTTATTGTTGTTTTTGAATTTTTCATTATTTGATAAACACTGATAGTGACTTATGAGGTATAAACCAAAATATTTGTACTTTATGGAACGTGTTCTTTTATCTTATTCTAGTGACATAGCTGTAACTATATATCTTATGCCAACTTTAAATAGACAACTTTTTGCATGCTGATTGGACTTTTCAGCTTGGACTTTTTTAGGTATATTTTGCGAAATGCACCTAAAAAAAAAGGAGTACTGAATTCATTTTGTTTGTCTCTTCCCTGAGCATTTCTCATTAGCTCTGGCTGCACAGATCATTGAAATTCATCCAGAAATTGATAAGACATCTCAATTTTCTTTTTTTCAGTTAGACCATTTACACTTGCAAAATTTGTCAAAGCATTTCAAAATTATGCAGAATAACTCCGGTCTGGCTGGATGGAATGAAATGAAATGAAATGAAATTTGGTAGTTGCTTGTTAATTATGACTATTCAATCAGTTTCAGTTACAATCAGATTACTTTTACTGGCAAAATTTTGTCAAGCATTTTGATATGCTAGAATTCTACTCTGGACAGATCTAATTTTTATTGAAATTCAACATTGGAATCTTGATTAAAATTTATCAAATCTGATTTTATATTTCTGATAGTAAAATTAGGCAAAACAAAATTGTCAAAAGCTAAAAAAGTTTAGTTGTCATGGTAATGTATGATGTCACTATGCAAGAAGGTATGCATCATTTTATGATTTTGCAGTCATTCATTCATTTAGAATCATTTTTCTACTGATTTTTTTTTTTATTAAAAAAAAAAAAAATTATCAATCCCCCAATCCCACACACATCTCAAAACCTATAGCACAACATTGCTGTGTGTGTGTGTGTGTGTGTGTGTGGACAAGGGATCAGAAAGAAGAAAGGAATCATTTAATTTCTTTCTTGAAAAGTTGGAAGTTGTATGCTTTGGGAAAATGGTATATGGAATAAGGGAAAAGGATAAGAAATTGATTCAGTGAGTCTGAATGGTACATAATTAGATGGAATTGGAGCAGTGATAGTCAGTTCAGTGGAGTAACATTCATGGAAATACTTCATGAATGCTACAAGGCCTCTAAATACTTCTAGAGGAGATAGAATCAGAAATGGAGCATCTAGGAGGGAATCGGAGTAGGGTCATCTATTAAACAAATAGGGAAGTTTTTAGGGCACCAGATATGACAGCATTATTATAAGCTTGGCCCAGTATTTGGGATATATAAAGTGTTAAAGGAGTGGAGTAGAAGAGAAGTAAGGCTTCAAACGAAATGGTTACCAAACTCTTTAGAGACTGGAGAGATGATGTATTTATTCCAGATGCAAAAGTCAACCAAAAAAGGGAGAACTGATCTTGGTTGGTGAGTGGAGTATTAACCATAATGGCTAGAAGATCGATGTTTAAGGCATTGGCCATAGATCTTGAAGCTTGAGTCAGCTGAATACTACAGGGTTTTGTGAATGACAAAGAAGAAAAAGAATGGAGTGTACTTTGAATAGATTGGATGTTAATCCAATCTATTCAAAGCCATGAATAGATTGGATGTTAATGAGAGAAGATCACTGATGTGTATGCAAAAGCACAGAGCATTGGGGTACTCTGACATTGATGGAAAAATCAAATGAGAGGAAGTTGGCAAGCTGCTCAAAGAGGATAAGTAGGAGACCATAAGATGCTGATTTGGAAATAATGCTGCGATGCCAGACTCGATCAGATTATTATTATTATGGGCTACTTCATGAAGTCCTTAGACTCACTGAGAGAGGCACTAAACATCATGCCAACTACCAGGTCCTTTCCTATATTGTTAATGTACAAATTAAATAGTAGTGGCCCAAGAACAGAGCCCTGTGACATGCTACAAGTCACAGGCCTTCTCCTGGACTCTTGAATAAACTACTCTCTGATATCTCTTCATCAACCACCCTCTTATCCACTTTACCAGCTTTGTATCCATTCCCCCATGTGCTGCAGTTTATTAATTAGAATTCCATTTGGTATTCTGTCAAAAGTCTTTGCAAAGTCCACACTATCAATGTAAACCCATTACCTTTATCCAACTTGACTTTCACTGTATTATAAAATGCGAGCAAGTTACTGAGGCACGATCTACCCTTCACAAAACCATTAATGAATTGAATTGGGGATTGGCTTTCTGATAGGTATCAGAGAGTTGTGTATGAGGGAGCAGTATCAATGAAGCAGAAGGTTACAAGTGAAGTCTCACATGGGTCAGTACCAGAACCTGAACTGTTTAATCTTTATATCACTGACATTGTCAGTGAATTGCATGAAGATATTCAGTTTGCAGATGAAGTGAAGCTGGGAATGGTTATTAGTAATAGTAGTAGATGCAGATGTAGTAGCCCTTCAAGAGGATTTGAATAAACTAGACAGGTGGGCAAATTAATGGAGGGTGTCAATTTTTTTTAGTTAAATGTAAAGTCTTGAAGTTTGGGATACATCAATGGGAAGCTGCATACTCTTTTGGAGGAACTGTACTGGGGGAAAGTGGAGGATCTTGAGGGGTGATGATTGATAGAAACATGAAATTCAGGGAACATACTGCAAAAGTGGTGAAGGCAATCCAGGGGACTGCTGCAATACTGGCCTGATCAGACCACCATGCTCACACTTGGTCCCAAGGATTTGAAGAGGATAAAATAACCTTGGAAAAAGTGCAGAGGTATATAACAAAGATGGTATCAGGCTTGTACAATGTTAGTTATGAGGACAGACTGAGGGAATGGAGACTGCAAAGAAACCTTGGAAATATTAAGAGCAACCAGATTAGATTCTCCGATTCTTTGTATGGCCTTTGTCCAAACTTGTGTAAGTTTGGTGAGGTTTAATGTATAACTAGAATGGCAGAATCTGTATTGGTGATCACTAATTACTCAATGGATCTTTAGGAAGTGAAGAAAAGTGATTGTTGATGATCTCCATCAATTTTGAGAGTAAGCAGGGATGCACTGAAAGCAGAATCAGCTTCAGAAACACATTAATGATAAGATGATTATATATTTTAATAAACCATTGTTATAAAGAAGTGACGATCCATTAGTGGGGTGATAAGAATGTAAAAATCACATAATTTTGAGTGAAATAGCAAGAAAATTTCTGTTTGGTTCCAGCATATACAGTAAAAGAAAGTTTTGTTTGTTTTTTTCCCATAGAAGCTAGAAATATTTATGAAAAAAAAAACAAAAAAAACAGAATTCTTGCAAAAGTACAGAAAAATTGCTTTTCTTAAATCATAATTTATCACAATTTCATTTTGATTATTAAATCCATAATTATTCTCTGTATTTAACAATTAAAATCAAAGTTTTGATGATATTTTTATTTTATTATTTAAGGAAATAGTGCAATGTTTTTTCCTGAATACTATGCTATATTCTATTTTTAACAAATGTTCCTCTCTATATGCAAATAGAAGAGATGATATATCTAGTGGGATTGAATGTGATGGGTATAGTGTGTTCAGGAATGACAAGGAGAATAAAATGGGGGGGGGGAGTATTGTTGATGATAACTGATGAGCTACAGCCAAGGAGAATAGAAGTTGAATTGCAGGATAGAGAAAAGAGCACATTTGAGGCCATTTGGTGTGAGATTGTGGCTAGCAGAACTAAATATACAATTGGGTGCTGCTATAGACCAGGTGATGGAAAAGATGATGGTGACAGTATGCACAAGCAAATAGAAGAAATGAGTGGAAGGAGGGCAATTATTATGGGAGATTTCAACTATGGTTGCATTGATTGGAGTGAGGAGAGGACACACAGGAGAAAGGAATTGGATTTTATGCGGTTATTAAGGGATAACTATCTGTGACAGCATGTAATGGAAAATATTAGGGGTCAGAGAGTGCTTGACCTAGTAATTACATCTGAGGATTTGGCTGTAACAAATATGACCACATTGCCACCAATTGGTGAGAGTGATCATAGGGTCTTGATTTGGGAGGTGGCTAAAGGTGTGGAATTTTCAATTAAGACAGGGTACATGTGGAATTATCAGGCTGGAAAGTATGACAAGCTTAGGAGTTTGATTGGTTCAGTGCCATGGCATGTACAACTGCAAGGACTAGAAGTTGATAGTGCATGGGAGGCAGTTAAGAAGTGTTTGCATGAAGCAATGGCTGACTGTATACCTAGAGTCCGAATAATAAATCAAGTAGGGGTTAAATGGATGAATAACACCATTAAGCTTGAGCTGCAAAAAAAGAAACAACTATGGAGGGAATTTAAGGAGAAAGTGACAGGCAGACACATGAACGGTATAAAACACAGGCCAGAAGGGTAACGAGTGTGGTAAGAAAAGCAAAAAAGGATTACGAAAGAACATTGGCCATGCAGACTAAAGAGAATCCTAAACAGTTTTTTAGATATGTAGCAAGTAAAAGGAAAAATGTACATGGCAGAATGATTTTAAAGAATGCCGATGGTAGGGAGGTAACTGAATCAGTTGATATAGTTGAGTTACTGAGTGAGCACTTTGCAAGTATATGTCATCCAGGTGGTGACATTGCAGAAACGAATAAACCAGTAGATTATACGGGAATTGTGGTGAATGAAGTGGAGGTGAGTAGTCTATTGCATAACCTGAATGTCAATACATCCGTGGGATTGGATGGCATACCAGCTCATGTCGTACGAGAAGCAGCTAAAGAATTGTCAGTACCCTTGACCATTTTGTTTAATTTGAGTCTCGGGTCTGGATTAGTCCCGAGGAGGTGGAAAGAGGGGAAAATAGTTCCACTGCATAAAGGTTGTTCCAAGACTGCTGTTGTAAATTACCGACCGATTAGCATATCAGGAATTATTGTCAAGGTCTTAGAGAAATTAGTCAAGAAAAGAATACAGGATTGGATAGATGGGATATTGTATGGGGGACAACATGGTTTTGTGAAGGGTAGATCATGCCTTAGTAACTTGCTCACGTTTTATAACACAGTGACGGCTGAACTGGATAGGGGTAATGAGTTTACAGTGATACTACTGGACCTTGCCAAGGCCTTTGACAGGATACCACATGGAACCCTAAACTGGAGCAGATGGGGATAGATATAGGGTTGGTGAGATGGAGAGGAGGGTGGTTGAAGGAGAGATACCAGAGAGTGGTTTATGCAGGAGTGGAGTCTAAAAGACGACTTGTGACTAGTGGTGTGCTGCAGGGCTCTTTTCTTGAACCACTGGTTTTCAATTTATTCATCAATGATATAGGAAAGGATTTGAGAGGAAGTGTTCACTTGTTTGCTGATGATGCAAAGTTGGGTAGAGCAATTGTGTGAGTGCACAGGATGTCAGAATTTTACAGGATGATTTGGATAGTTTGGAGGACTGGGCTAGGAAAAAAGGAATGCAATTTAATGTGGCAAAGTGTAAGGGTTATGCACTTTGGGGTGAAAAGAATAGCAGCAGTATATCGCATTGGTGGAACCGTACTCCAGGAGATTGATGAGGCCAGGGATTTGGGAGTGTTGGTGAACAGGGAATTGAAGTTTAGAGGGCACATTGCAAAAGTGACTAAATCAGCTCATCAAATCACTTGGCTTCTGAAAAATACTTTAACATGCAGAGACAAGCAAGTTGTTGTTCCTCTGTATCGAGCCTTGATAAGACTCCATCTGGACTACTGTGCCCAGTTATGGGCACCAGGGTTTCTTTGTGATGGGGAGGAAGTGGAGAGGATCCAGAGACAAGTGACCAAGATGATAGCAGGTCTGTGGAATGAACCTTATGAGAATAGGTTGAAGATTTGTGGGTTGCAGAGATTGGACAATAGGCGAAGGAGGGGTGATATGATTGAGACATTCAAATTACTGAAGGGTTTCTATAAGATTGATCCAGAAGATATTTTTGAAAATATGACTGGTGGTGGGAGGACTAGGGGGCCATGCATGGAAGCTGGGCAAGAGCGTGGTTGACAAGGGTGTTAGAGCTAGGTTTTTTACTTGGAGAGTGGTGAATGAGTGGAATAAGTTTCCTGAGTCTGTTGTGGGTGCTAGGTTTTTTACTTGGAGAGTGGTGAATGAGTGGAATAAGTTTCCTCAGTCTGTTGTGGGTGCTACGACCGTGAATGAATTCAAGGCAAGGTATGATAGATGCTGTGTGAATGTCGAATAGTTGTTCTTGACATGATGTTAGGGCCTCCCTCGATGAGTCTGTCGCCTCCTTGGAGTTGCCCGGAACAATAATAATAATAATATGTACGTGCTCATACCACCTTCCAGTGCAAAACTATGCGTCATTAATGACCTGTGAATGATTGTTTGAAACACATGTTTGTAAGAAAAATAATAATTTTATTATTGCATATATTTCAACCTCAAACTAACAGGTCATCATCACTGCACAAGCACAATCAAAAGATGAAGCTAGAACAAAGGAATGTTATTCCTTTTTACAGATCTGAGCCACATGCTGGAGGGCCACCATTAACTTGAAATACAATAAAATAAATGAAGCCTGGAAGGGGAGCAAACTATTGATTGCCATTTATGAGGATGAGGCTCTCCCAAATCTTAGCAATGGATAGACAGTCATTCTTTTTAGACAAATTATGGAGACTACTGTGTTAGAAATAATTATTTTAATTTCCCAACCTTCATATTAAGGTCATCTGGAGTATACATACATACATATATACACACACACACACAGAGACAAGCTATATTACATTTCACATAGAATGCTAAAGAGACAATGATTTGATCAATGGTTATTCTACTGGCCGGACCTCTAGTGAAAAAAATAAAATAAAATAAATGAAATGAAATGAAACAAAATAACTACATCACAGCTATATTCAGTTCGTGACAATATCAGAGAAAATTTTTTTCATATAGATAGTTTTATTACAGCAAAAGTGACGTCCTAAATTAACATGAGGATTGTTATATTAGTCCTATTTATAATTAACTCTTAGGGAGAAAAGTTATGTGGGTAGAATATGTGCCTTCCATATTCTTGGAAATTTTAGATTAAAAATAATGATGATCTAAAAATCCCAAGAATATGGAAGGCACATATTCTACCCATATAACCTTACCTTTCTCCCTAAGAGTTATAAATAGGACTAATATGTCAATTCTCATGTTAATTTAGAACATCACTTTTGCTGTAATAAAATTATCTATACGAAAAAATTTTTCTCTGATATTGTCATAAACTGAATATAGCTGTGATGTAGTTATTTTGTTTCATTTCATTTCATTTATTTTATTTTATTTTTATTTTATTTATTTATTTTATTATTTTTTTCACTAGAAGTCAGGCCAGTAGAATAACTGTTGATCAAATTGTCTCTTTAGCATACTATGTGAAATGTAATATAGCTTGCCTCTGCGTGTGTGTGTGTGTGTGTGTGTGTGTGTACCAGTGGTGGCCAGTGAAAATTTTAAGCGGGGGGGGGGGGCTACATATACAAAAAAAAAATCTTTTTTTCCTAATCAGTAACCAATTTATTAATAAATAAATTTACATATTAAAAAGTTGCTTTATTAAAAATATTTCACCCTCACCACAAACAAACACCAATAATAAAAGTTTCATATCTCACAGAATAACACATGCAAGCAAACGATACACTGCCCAAATGAGCAGTGTCGGAATCACTGGTAATGTGCAATAAGAAGTGCAAACGAATATTGGCGAGACCAGCTGCAATTGGCCTAACGTGATAATTCTGACACTGCGTTATATCGCAGTGCATTTATTTCGTGTAACGATAATTGAAAAAATATAATTCTTTTCATATTTTCGACAGTGACACTTGTCATAATTCAGCCTTGTATCTATAATAAATAAATAATTATATGTTATTTTAACAAAATAAAATAAGATTTACAAAAAATAGTTTATCCTCACCATGAACACGCACCAATAATAAAAGTTTCGTATCTCACAGAAATAACGCGCGCAGTCATATGATACACTGCCCAAACGAGCTGTGTCATGATCACTGGTAACGTGCAATGAGAAGCGCAAATGAATATCGGCGAGACCAGCTGTAATTGGCCTAATATGATAATTCCGACACTGTGTTAGATTGCAGTGCAATCTAAAGCTTTAATCGAACAATTCCAATTATTAACTATTCAATCAATGTCAAAACATAAGCTGTAACCTTTAACATGTTGTATTGCATTTATATAATGTTGTAAGCATTGTTATTATTTATAAACACAAACAAAATTTAATTTTTTAATTTTTTCCTTGGGGTGCTGCAGTGTCATAGTACTGATGTATGAGCCGCCACTGGTGTATACTCCAGATGATGACCTTAACATGAAGGTCGAAATGCTGGGAAATTAAAATAATTATTTCTAGCACGGTTGTAGTCTTCATGATTTGTGTGAAATGAATGCTGATCACCATGTAACACTAAAAGAAAGGAAAAGAGACAGTCATTCTGATATAAGTTTGAGCAGTGTAGAAGTGCTTCAGCACTCTTTAAACAACTGCTCAAACTTAAACCAACACTAGTATAAAAGGCAAGTATCGGATAATTGGATATTGTGGTCAGTATCTGCCATGTGCTATGCCAGGACAGAGTTTTTTTTTTTTTGTCATGTCATTCAATTTATGTATTTTAATCATTTAATTTTTATTATTTTATTATATTTCAAGTTAATTTATTTTAATTTTAGTTTTATATTTGTAAATTCATATTAGTTTGTGACCAAAGGAATAACCTTTCTATGTTCTAGTTTCTTTTTGTGATTGTGTATGCACTGATGATGGCTTGTTAGTTTTAGGTTGCGTAATAAAATTATTATTCTTTTTCTTCCGAATACATGTTTCTAATTATTAGATGTCATTAGCACCCTTAAAAATAGCTTTAACAACTTGTTCCAGTGAGTTTCAAAAAATTAATTTTAAACAATAACCAAAACAAAAGAATGGCAACAACAGGGAAAACAATCAATAGAATTTACAAGAATACACCCCAAAATAAAATTTAAAAAAAAATAAAAAATAAATAAGGTCATAATAATTTCCTATTAAGGAAATATATGAAAAAAATAGAATGCTACAAAAATATCATATTAAGCATATATTAAAACCACCTACTCAATTAAAATGTTTTACTCAGCTCCTCTAAGGATCCCCTTCTTCCTCTTGCCCACTGAGGTGCAAATTTGCACCTGTGGCATTAAGAAAATAGGATACATAATCCCAATAAGAAAAGAACATCGACTCAATTTTTTTTTTTAATTATGGAAAATCAGGCTTCTTTCTAATCATGCAATTGAAGCATACATGTAACTGTTTAGAAACATGTACCAAAACCTGGTATGAATGAAAATTCGAAGAAACATGTGAGATGCTAATCCATCACCTCAGTCTCAACAAGAATGATGGCCTAATAGTCCTCAGGATATGGATGGTCTATCTGCAACTCACATAATATCTGGTGACAAGGATAATGAATGAACAGGACTTTAGACCTCTGACAATTCCCAAAAGTTAAGCACAAAAATAACCAGATATTTGGATGAAACTAGCAAGAATAGAACTATAAGCCAATCACTAGGTTACCTTAGACTTACAATAACAGGACTCAAGAATTAAGCCCCAGTCTGTAGCTGTTGATGTAGTGCTGCTTATTATACTTTGTTTTTATTATATGTTATTTTGTTTCTGTATGTCCCTCAGCAGAAGTAAATCTAGGGTTAGTGGTTGACCAAAGAAGGATTGCTGTGGCATACTTTAAGGAATAAGTTTGCAGGTTGTGTCTCTCTGTATGTTTGTTATTGTATTAATCCAGCATGGTAGTTGTCTCTGTAATTTTCACAAAGACAACTACCACTTGGAATTATTAGTGAAATGTATTATTAGTTTTTTTTTTTTTAAGAAAACAGTGATCTCATTTTTGTTTCTTTGTGATTTTTTCAAAGGAGAAGGATATGGCAGCCCCTGTGGAAATCCTAGACATTGGAAAGGTAAATGTATCTTTTCAGATTTATTCTGCACACATTAGCAAGGCTAGTTTATCATAGCAGTCCTCATTTAGGTAGGATGTGTTGAAAAATAGCCTAGTTAACCAGATTTATCTAATTACAGCAAACTAACTAAAGTGGAAAGAATATCCCCTTGAGCATTGCACTGATTCTCTTTTCTTTTGCTCAAATAACCAACATAGTAGTAGTAACTTAGTGATTGTCATCCTAGATTGGTATCTTGTAACATACAACTAGGCTTAACCTTGGAATTCTAAATTGGTGATGAAAATGATATTTAGACCCAACACATGTATATGCTGAACTTTGATGAATGGTTGGTCCATAGGAATAAAATTTTCTATATCTTCACATTGGTAGGCATGTTAGTGAATCCAAATAGATGATTTAGTCAAGCATTAATCTTGTCTATAGTTAATATAAGAAAGGGTCAAGGTGTAAAAATAGTCATAATTTATAATTATGAATCTTTTTACAATTCCTTCTGTGCATTAGAAATTTTTATTTGTTTTGGTTTTGTAACCATGTATGATTGGCACTTGCAGTGTGCCCAATAAGGAATTGATATTTATAATCTTTAAAGATACCTGTGGCATAACTATAAGCAATAGGATGGTTTAAAAAATAGTTTGCCAAAGATAGAGACAGAGGGCTATCCATGGCAGTGCCTTCAACCTGTCTGTAGATCCTGTTTTTTCCAGCCCTCTATATCCACCTTTGGCAAACTATTTTTTTTTTTGAACCATCTGGAAGATTCCTTGTTCCCATCTATTCATCCCCAACTCTCTCATTTCGAGAGGGTTGGGGATGAATGAAGGGGAATCAATGTTTTTGCTATTTGGCTCATTCTGAAAATGAACTTACCGCTTTCCTACAACAGATCAGCAGTCTTCATCTGCGCATTCAATTCACCATGGAAAAAGAAAATGAATGCACAAATGAAGGGTATTGATCTGTTTACCATTCTTGTACATCCTTCTTATTCACACAACCTCCAGTAATTTGTCAACCAGTGTTTATCAAAAACCTACCTTTGCTGGCAGATACATTAATCAAAAGTCTGCTCATCACACCCTCTCAAAAAATCGGTCTTATCGAGTCTTTAATTAATAGAACACATTATGTATGCTCCTCTCTCTCAAGCTTACAACAAGAATTCTCACTATCAAAACTTTAATAGAATTTAATGGTTACAACCTTTATCAAATCCAGTAAATAATTGACTCCTATGTTCCAACATCTAAAGATTCTTCAAAGACCACAGGGTTCCAGTCCCTTATATTTCTGGTATCTCTGAACCTATTGGAGAATTTTGAAGAAATATCACCTTATTCCCACGTATTTTCCTATCAACAAAATTTCTCATCTGTTACCATCTACAAAAGACAAACTGTCACCTCTATCATTAGCTGGTGTTTATCAGATACTTTGCGAATGTAACTTCACAGACAAGGTCATTTTGCGGAAAAAAGAATTAATGAACATCAATATTGTAATACATGAAACCTCAAAAGTCTGGTCTGGCACAACATAGTACCGACACTAAACACAGTATCCGGTGGGATGACGTTCGTCTTCTCCATAGAAGCAGTTTTAAATATGAACATGCCTTTTTAAAGAAAGTTGCAAAGCCCTTTTACATCAGTCAAACCTGAATCGGAACGATTTCTCTGTCTTCCAAAAGTTTGGGAGATTCCCATTCTATGTAAACATCAAAAATAGTTTTAATATTATTTATTAATATATTAATTTCTAGCACGTGACAACTGATTTTAATTGGTAAACCGATTATCGTATGTACCTTGTATTCCCACTTCTTTGATTTGCTTGTTCCTGTGCACTGATAATGTACTCTTATTTTTAGTACGAAATATTATTATTATTCAAGCCTCCATGGAGTCAAGAGACTCATCATGGGAAGTCCTTCCTAGGAAACACAAAGTCTATCATACCACTCCTTGAACTCATTGACCGTTCTTGCTCTCACCACTCTATCAGGCAATGCATCCCACAGTTCCACCACCCTCCATGCAAAGAAACCACTCCTAACCTTCTTGCTCACAGCTTCCTTTCATAACTTCCAGGGATGGTCTCTTGTTATCGCTCCTTTATGCTGCTCCACCAATTGAAAGAACTCCCCAGTGTCCACCCTGTATCTGCCTCTCAACAGTTTAATAGTCTCGATCATATCACCCTTCCTTCTTCTATCCACCAAGCTCTGCAGTCCACATTCCCTCAGCCGATCCTCATAATTAACATTGTATAATCCTGAAACCATCTTTGTTATCCGCATATGCACCCTTTCCACAGTTAATTAATCCCCTTCAAATCCGGGTGACTAAATTTGAGAACAATAGCCTAAGTATGGTCTGATCAGGGTCTTATACAACAGAATGATAACTCTTCTATCTCTGCAGGTCAGCGTCCTTCTCGGTATTGCAGCAATCCTCTGGGTTACCTTCACCATCTTTGCAATATGCCCCCTGAATTTCAATTTTCTATCAGTCATCACTCCCAGATTTCTTATCCCCCCTACTTCCTCCAGTACAGCTCCTCCAGTCGAGTATGCACCCTCCTATCGATGAATCCCAAACTTCAAGACTTTACATTTTGTTGAATTAAAATGACACACCCCCGTTCATTTGCCGATCTGTCTAATTTATTCAAATCCTCTTGCAGGGCTGCCACATCTGCACTATTACTAATAAACCTTTCCAGCTTCACATCATCTGCAAACAACTGAATATCCCTCTGCAATCCATTTACAATGTCATTGATATAAAGGTTAAACAATACAGGTCCCAGTACTGAGCCCTTGGGAACCCCACTTGTAACCTTCTGCTTCCTCGATTATTGCCCCACCATACACAACTCTCTCTGATACAGACAGCCTATCAGACATCCAATCCTGAATCCAGTTGACTAATCCGAAATCTAAACCCATGTGCTGTAACTTAAATATCAGCTTATCATCTGGCACCCTGTCAAATACCTTTGCAAAATCCAAAAAAATGGCAGTGTATCATAAAAATAGCAGTATATATGCCTTTCCCTCATTAACTGCTCTTATCACTTTATTATGAAAGGCAATCATATTACTAAAGCAAGAGCACTCCCTTAACAAATCCATATTGATTCTCACAGATAACATTACCCTCATTTGCCCAACACTGTATGGATCCCTCACTATTTTCTCCAAGACCTTAACAACTACTGATGACACACAAACTGGCCTAGAATTAGACATTTTCAGTCTGCTACTGCCCTTATGCGATGGCACTATCTTATCTTCCTTCCATTCTTTGGGTACCTTTGCCGTAGGCAGACTTTCATTGAAAGCCAGGTCTACAGAGCTGTCATTTCTCTAGTACATTCTCTCAAGACCTGTGGTGAAATACCATCCAGTCCCACAGTCTTACTGACATCCAGAGTACTCAGTATTTGGGAACACACTTTCCTCTTGCACTACTAAACCTCGAACCTGCCATATCCCTCTAGTATTAAAAACTACTTCTTCAGGATGAAATACTCCAATAAAGTGTTCATTGAACAACTCCGCTATGTCCTCCATCAGTCACTCTATTCCCATTTTCATACGACAATGTCATTTTTCCACAATCATTTCTCCTCCTACTGGCCACATAGCTGAAAAATTCCCTAGGATTTTCTCTGGATCTTAATGCCAATCTCTTCTCATATTCCAGTTTTGCCTTACTCACCATACTAGTCACTTTCCTGGCCTGAGTCTTATATTCTTCATGCATCTACTCTCCACCCTCTCCTTATATCTCTTCCATAATCTCTTCTTCACCTGCAGTTCCTGTTTGACACTGTTTGTCATCCACTTTATACCAAATTGTGTCCTCTTCTTCACTTGTGAAATATAGGTTACTATTGCTGCTAACAAGTATTCCTTCACAATTTCCCAAGTACCAAACTCATTCAAGCCTTCCACACTTCTCACTCTTATTTTTTCATTCCTATTTTGCTCATTATTCTCACCTTCTATCATACTACTCATCTCTCGAAATTCTCCAGCCTCTGATGCAATGAGGCGGTTATCGTAATATCTTAGTCACTAAATTCCTCCCATTGCCAACATTTTGCGCATATACGTGCTCCCCCCTTCTCTCACCCGCCACATATCCAACTGCTGGGACACATATATACCACAAGTTTTGCATGCCACAAAATCCTTTATTATGTTATGCAAAATAGAGTCCTTAAATGGGGAAGGACTTGGTGATATGCTATTTGTAATTGGAGCTGCAGCAGCCGCCATCATTCAAATTGCTGAGGAACTACTACAACTAAACTCTAAATACTATGTTATATGCCCTACTGTAAGCTAATTTACTTACGCAATACTATAAGTATAAACTATATTTAACTATACTAAAAATGAAAACTTATCTTCTTTTCCACCACAGATGTGTCCGACTCTGACCTCTTCTCAGTAACCCAAAAATAACACAATATAAACAACTAAATTCCAAAAGTAGCACTATTAAAGAACACTTGTCTTACTGAGAAAAAACGTAGTACAATTGCAACAGAAGTCACGCAATGCATCATTTAAAAACACTTTTTTCATAATGTTTCATAAATTCTATACCTGACAAAATCACAACAAATTGAACTCTCCCAACAAAGATGTCCTGGTGGGCATTGTTCTACTATGCATTGGCACAATACTGACAGTATGCATTTTAAGGAACTATACACATTTTACTTAAATCTAAATAACTCAGTCTATCAAGGACACTTATAAAACAAATAACTACGATAAATTAACTCAGTGTTATTAGCAAAAATTTGGAAAAAAAATACTTATTTTCAGCTGTATTATGAACCAACGATGCTCAATTTTATTTTTATTATTTTTTTTTTATCTCCCTTCTGTGCGAGGATGAGCTGCATGTAGGCTTGCTTTCACGTAAAATTAGATGCCAGATGAGTATGAAAGATTGTAAAGATGACAAAGGATGGGTATTCATTCTGGTGGAAATTTTAGTGTAGCTGGGGGAGGGAATGTCATCAAGAACGAAAGACTTATGGTTTTCAAGCTATTCAGGATTTTTCTAATGCATCTTTCTGGTGAAAGATAAGGATACCAGAAAAGGAGGAGGCAGCATGTTGTGGACTGTTTTTCTTGTTATAGTATATGATTTGCTTTGGTTGTTAATACAACCAAAGGAGTTAGAGAAGAAGAATGATGCTAGACAGTTGCAGCCTAATCTTTGGGTAATTATGATAATACCATTGAATGTGTGAGAAAGAGGTGAAGAAATTGAAAAGCAGGAGTTGAGCCTAATGGTCTTGTGAAGTACCAGAAGATCAAATGCCATTTGAAGTTTAGTTTTCTGTTTTTGGTTAGCTTTCTATATTTGGCCCTTTCAGCGTTGGACTTGGATTTTTATTTTATTTTATTTATTTTTGTATACATCTTAGATAACCAAGGACTTAATAATAGTTTAGAATTTTGGGTTGAATGGGGAGGCTTTCATTCCAACAACAAGTTTTTTCAGTAAGAGTAGATTGATTAGATCAGGTAAGGAGAAACTAATCAGGAGAGTAGAAAGTCATTTATTTCGACAGCATTTCAAAAGAATAATCATTTGGCATTATTCTTGTTCCAAACAACAGGATACAGAGTGGTTGGATGAAGAATATTTCATAGAAAAGGAAACTTGGAAATGGCTGTGATCTCAGTTATTAAGAGAAGAGCTAGTTAAGGTTCAAAGTTTTGGAAGGATAGTGAGGATTATGTAGTATTTTGTGGGTAGATTGGGTAATTTATTTTAATTACTAACAGCAAATACCTCATTTCATCCAGCATGATCAGTAAAATTGGAGAGGAAATGCCAGTTTGAGTTGAGAACATTGAAAATTTCAAGAAAGGTAATCTCACTGTTTTGATATTTGGACTCTTAAGAAATCAAGCTTTAGTAGTCATTCAGAGTAGAATGGATATCGTAGTGTGATGTAGAGACAACAATTTCCATGTTTAAATTTCTATAGCTGTTGCTGCTATTCATGTCATAGTTTCTGGAACAGAGGACTTCGTAGACACTAGAATATAAACAAATATACTATTTAAAATTAATTATTTATAGCTGACATTTTGCTAATTTAAATCAGGGTATTTTAGCAAGAATTTCCAGCTCTTTAAACAAATTGAAGGTGTAGCGGTGAGCTCCCCGCTTTTACCCATTGTGAACTTTTACATGGAATCTTTGGCACGACATTTGATCCCTCTCAAGCCCAAAGTATGGTTGAGGTATATATCGACGATGTCTTTGCCATTTGGCTCACAGGCTCTGTCTAACTTTTAACATTTTCTCAATAATATCCATCCTCAAATTAGTTTCACTGTGGAGGAAGGAAAAGAAAGAGTTCTTGCCTTCTTGGATACGTGTCTTCACTAAGTGTAGAGTATTCAATTGCCTCTGATAATGTTAGCTTAAGCTGGCAAAATGTCAACTGTAAATAATTAGTTTTAAATAGTAAATTACTTGTTTACATTCCAGTGTCGACATAGTCTTCTGTTTCATGAATAGTAGAGACAACAAATGTATACAACAAAGTGTGCAAAAAATTTTGACATCAAAATAGGGGGGGTTCATGGTTTGGCATTCTCTGACATAGAATATTAGTTATGACGAAAGTGTATTGCCACCCTTGTGAAAAAATCATGCAGAGTATAGTTTGATAGCTGCAGTGGAGGTTCTCTGTGAAATAACAGGTCTTGTTTTGGATGCTTGTAAGTGGCAGTGCATATTCTCTATCTTAATCTTATGGCTAGTTTTTTTTTTTTTTAAATATTAAAAATAGTTACAAGGCGAGCAGATGGGTCCCTCATATACTTAGTTTACCATAAGCCCACACACAGGGCAGATACCTACATGCCACTTTACACCACGATCCTGTCCAAAAACTTGGAATTTTCAAAACCTTAGTCACCAGGGCAGAGCAAGTTTCATCCTTAGGACAGCACTGTGCGTGGAACAACAGTCTACTCACGTTATTTTAACAAACTGGTTAAACAGAAAGACCTTCACCAAACTTCTTAAAAAGAACAACAACACAACAACCACCATATCTATACCCTACATCAAAGGCACAGCAGATAATCTGGGCTCCTTCCTGAAATGACGCAGAATCAGAACTGTTTACAAACTTCTCAACAAAATTTCTACCTGCCTAAGACAAATTAAGGATTGCCTAGATCCTATATCCTTCTCAGGTATCTACAACATCCAGCTCTCGAATATTGCCCACATTGGTCAGGAAAAAGAGCATAAAAAATACTTCTGAAATGGAGAACCAAAAAAATGGAAAATCTGAACATGCCATAGAGAAAGACCACTTCATAAGATGGAAGAAAGCCAGGCTACTTTACAAATCCCGGTTTAAATCAGAAAGGCTGTTCCTGGAAGTAGCACAAGTTCTACAGAACTCAGCTGTAACAGAACCGACAGTATTATTTTAAATAGATTTTGGCACACTGACCTATCTGCCAATCAGCATTAACAGCAGGAATCACTCTGAAGAGTGTCATTGTCATCCTCCACATGTGTCTGTCTTTGTTTTTAAGGTCGTTTTAGTTGGTGTCTTCACTGAGTTAAATTGTCTCTGATAATCCTAGCAAAATGTCAGCTGTAAATAATAAATAATTAGTTTTAAATAGTAAATTACTTGTTTACATTCCAGTGTCTATGTAGTCTTCTGTTTCAGAAACTTTGACACTTATAGTAGAGAGAACAAATGTGTACAACAAAGTGTGACAAGAAAATTTTGACATCAAAACAGGGGATCATCGTTTGGCATTCTCTGATCTGACATAGAATATTAGTTATGATGAAAGTGTATTGCTGCCCTTGTGAAAAAAGTTATGCAGAGTATAGTTTGATAGCTGCAGCGGAGCAGCTAGAGTCGTGGCTGCTCATTGAAGTTCTCTGTGAAATAGAGAACTTCAATGAGCAGATTGAAGATTGAGATTGAGAACGAGAGTGCCAGGGGAACGGTCGTATTTTCAGGGAGCTCCCGAAAGCTATGTACAATTTTGAATGGAAATTAGAATAAATGTTAAAAATCATAACGTAATATTGTCTAAATTTGGTAGCTTGTTGTGTCTGTGTGATTTTGGTGTAAATTCCGTAAATTAATTTAGTCTTTAACGATACGTTTCATATATTTGAATATGGCGCCAATGCGACGTAAGATAATGGCGTCCAAAAATACGACGCCATTGTTCAAAAACTGTAGTGTGAGAGAGTTTGTCCGGTGTGATGTGTGTGGAATGTATGCATTCCCGAATGAGTCTGGAGTATGGGTTGAAAGTGATAGTGGTGGGAGAATGTGTAGAAAGTGTATGCAAAGTGAGGAGTCGAAGTATGTGTCAGGTTGTGAGACAGTTATGGTCGAAGAAAGCCAGAATGCGAGTGAAAATAGTGGCTCGATAGGGAATTGTGGTGTACAAGATGGCAATGTGAGCGGTGATCTAAGAAAGAGTGAGAGCAATTATACAGAAAGAGAAAATGGTTTGAATGATAAAAAAAATGAGGAATTATTTGTAGGAAGTGAGATCGCTAGGCTGCGCGCAGTGATACAAGATGCGCAGCGGCAATTAGAGCACCTGCAAAACTCTTTCCAGAGTGATTCGGCTAACGGAAATAAACAGCGTAGGCGAGTTTCCGAAATGAAGGAGAGAGTATTGTATGGTGACTCGTTATTAAGAGGAGTAATAGATGGGAGTGTAACTAAATCGTACTTGCCGGGTGCGAAATTTAAGGATGTAAGTGAGAGCATTAGAGTGCAAAAACAGAGGGTGAAAGAAATAACAATTGTGGCTGGTACGAATGAATTGAAAGGTGATAAATTTTTTATGAGAGAGGACTTGAAAGTATTGTTAAAGGTAGCGAAAGAAAAGAGTGACAGAGTTAGAATGGTGAGTCTGTTACCGCGGTATAACAGAGAGGAGTTTAGAAGGAGGGCCATAATCGCGTATGATATTATGCGCAGGTTATGCGGACGGTGTGGTGTGGAATTTGTGGACGTGTGGAATGAGTTTGATGGGCGAAAGGACTTATACAAGATGGATGGACTGCATTTGAATGGACTTGGTGTGCGGAGACTGGAAAAAGTGTTGCTGAATGAAGTGAAAATGGATGTGCAGAACCAGGGAAACTAGAACTACCAAGGAGGGGGGGAAGTGGATATCCAGACATCAGTGAGACAGTTGAGTGTAAAAATGTATATAATGTACCTGAGCCAGCAATAAGGACAAAAAATGGGAATGGGATATTTAGAATAACGCATCAAGATAGGGGTGGAACAAAGGGAACACTGCAATTCATGTATACTAATGCCAGGAGTATTAGGAACAAGAAGGAAGAATTTTTGGCCTTGATTGGCTCTTCCTGGCCACAGGTTATTGGCATTAGTGAAACATGGCTGACGGAAGATGATATAGTTAGTGGGATAGAATGTGTAGGTTATAGTATGTTTAGGAGGGACAGAGAGAATAAAATTGGGGGAGGGGTGTTATTGATGATAGCTGATGAACTGCAGCCAAGGAGAATTGAAGTATTGCAGGATAGTGAAAGGAGCTCATTTGAGGCTATTTGGTGTGAGATTGATACTGGCAGAATAAAATATACAGTTGGGTGCTGCTATAGACCAGGTGATGGAATAGATGGTGGAGATGGTATGCATAAACAAATTGATGAAATGAGTGGAAGGAGGGTAATTATTATGGGGGATTTCAACTATGGTAACATTGATTGGAAGGAGGAGAGGACACATGTGAGGAAGGAAATGGATTTTATTCAATTATTAAGGGATAACTATCTGAAACAGCATGTAATTGAAAATACTAGGGGTGTGAGAGTGCTTGACCTGGTAATAGTATCTGAGAATTTGACTGTAATGAATATGACCATGTTGCCACCTATTGGTGAGAGTGATCATAAGGTCTTGACCTGGGAGGTGGCTAAAGGTGTGAAATTTGTGATTAAGACAGGGCATATGTGGAATTACCGTGCTGGCAAGTATGACAAGCTTAGGAGATTGCTTGGATCAGTGCCATGGCATGTACAACTGCAAGGGCTGGACATCGATAGAGCATGGGAAGTGATCAAAGAGCATTTACAAGAGGTTATGGCTGATTGTATACCTAAGGTGCGAATAGTGAAACAAGGAGGGGTTAAATGGATGAATAACACCATTAAGCTTGAGCTGCAAAAAAAGAAACAACTATGGAGGGAATTTAAAGAAAGAGGTGACCTGCAGGCACACGAACGGTATAAAGTACAGGCTAGAAGGGTAACGAGTGTGGTAAAAACAGCAAAAGCCGATTATGAAAGGAAACTAGCTATGCAAGCAAAAGAGAATCCCAAACAGTTCTTTCAATATGCTGCAAGCAAGAGAAAAACTGTACATGGCAAAATGATTTTAAGGAATGACGATGGTAAAGAGTTCACTGAACCAGTCGATATAGTGGAGTTACTGAGCGCGCACTTTGCAACAGTATATCATCCAGGTGGTGACGTTGAAAAAATGAAGGAACCATTAGTTTATATGGGAATTGTGATGAATGAAGTGGAGGTGAATAGTCTATTACAGAACCTTAATGTGAATACATCTGTGGGATTGGATGGTATACCGGCATGGGTCTTGCATGAAGCGGCTAATGAATTATCAGTGCCCTTGACCATGTTGTTTAATCTGAGTCTCAGGTCTGGCTTAGTCCCGAAGGCGTGGAAAGAGGGGAAAATAGTTCCACTGCATAAAGGAGGATCCAAGACTATGGTTGCAAATTACCAACCGATCAGCATATCAGGAGTCGTTGTCAAGGTCTTGGAGAAAGTAGTCAAGGAAAAAATACAGGAATGGATTGATGAAAATGAGATACTGTACAGAGGACAGCATGGCTTTGTGAAGGGTAGATCATGCCTCAGTAACTTGCTCAAGTTTTATAACAGGGTGACGGCTATACTGGATAAGGGAAATGGGTTTACAGTGATACTGCTGGACCTGGCAAAGGCGTTTGACAGGATACCACATGGAATTCTAATCCGTAAACTACAACATATGGGAATGGATATAGGGTTGGTGAGATGGATAGCTGGGTGGTTGATGGAGAGATATCAAAGAGTAGTTTATTCAGGAGTAGAGTCCAAAAAACGGCCTGTGACTAGTGGTGTGCTACAGGATTCTGTTCTTGGACCACTGCTGTTTAATCTGTTCATTAACGATATAGGGAATGGTCTAAGTGGGACAGTTCATTTGTTCGCTGATGATGCAAAGTTGGGTAGGGCGATAGTGAATGCAGAAGATGTCAAAGTCTTGCAAGATGACTTAGATAGATTGGAGTTCTGGACTAAGGAGAATGGATGTCAATTTAATGTGACAAAATGTAAGGTTATGCATTTCGGAGTGAAAAGATTAGCAGCAGTATACCACATTGGTGGAACTGTACTCTAAGAGATTGATGAGGCCAGGGACTTGGGAGTGTTGGTGGATAGGGAGATGAAGTTTAGGGGGGCACATTGCGAAAGTAGCTAAATCAGCTCATCAACTCACTTGGTTGTTGAAAAATACTTTGACGAGCAGAGAAAAACAAGTTATTGTACCTCTGTACCGAGCCCTGATAAGACCTCATCTCGACTACTGTGCCCAGATTTGGTCACCTCGGTTCCTTCTTGATGGGGAGGAGGTTGAGAGGATCCAGAGGCGAGTGACTAAGATGATAGCAGGTCTATGGAATGCACCATATGAGAACAGGTTGAAGATTTGTGGGTTGCAGAAGCTAGTTGATAGGCGAAAGAGGGGAGATATGATTGAGACATTCAAATTGCTAAAAGGATTCTATAGGATTAATTCAGATGATATTTTTGAGATCAGGACTGGTGGTGGGAGAACTAGGGGACACCCATGGAAGCTGGGCAAGAGCGTGGTTAGCAGGGGTGTTAGAGCTGGGTTCTTTACTTTTAGAGTGGTAAATGAGTGGAATAAGCTGCCAGAGTCTGTTGTGGGTGCTATGACAGTGAGCGAGTTCAAGGCAAGGTATGATAGATACTGTGAGAATGTTGAACAGCTGTGTGAACATGATGTTTAGGGCCTCCCTCGATGAGTCTAAGGACTCCTGGAGTAGCCCGTGGTAATAATAGTAATAATAATAATAAAAATAACAGGTCTAGTTTTGGATGCTTGTAAGTGGCAGTGCATATTCTTTATCTTAATCTTATGGCTAGTTTTTGTTAATGATGTGGATGTTTTTTTGGCTTGATTTTATTTATTTATTTAGTTTTTAATATTTTTAAAATTAGTGTTTCCATCACATGTTGTGCATCATTAAAAAGCCATATGCACATTATACACGTAGTGTGTAATGTATAGTATACATTACACAGTGAAGTGATTCCATTCCATTACATTACAGTGATGTGATTCCATTACATTCCATCACATTACACTGTAATGTGATGGAATGTAATGTAGTATACATTACACAGTATACACATGCCATAGCAACCAGGATTCAGAGAGTCATCACTCTGCATCAGTGATGGTTTGCTGGGAGTGACATATTTAGGGGGGGGGGTATCCAAGTTGCATTTCTGCAAGAAACACCAAAGTGTATCAAGACACCCTGCTGGAACCTGTGGTGTGTCCCTGAACAACACCTTGTTTCACAATAGGCAGTGGACCTTCTGACAGGACTCAGTTCATACATACACGGTGAGGACCAATACAACAGTGATTGAAGGTGAATGTGCCTGACCACATAACACCATCTGATTGGCTGTCTGGAACTCCCAATCTGAATCCATTGGAATTCAAATTGTGGTCAGAGCTTGAGAGAGAGAGAGTAGCCTGCAAGAAAATACCCCAGCATTGCCACTAAAGGTGGATTTGGAATAAACATTGGCAGCATTTCCATTGGATGGTATGTGTGTGCTGCCATCGATATGTGACTTCACAGACTTCAGGTGTGCATGAAACTAAAAGGGGGACATTTTGAACATTGGTTTGTATGTGCTTTGTATTTATAACTTTAGCACATACAAACCAATGTTCAAAATTAAATAACGAGACTGGTTGCAAAAATGTGGTTTATTATTATAATTGTACAACTTAATTGTTATCCCTTTCAACATACTCCCCCCTCCTCTATCCATACACCGTTGCATACGAATTTTCCATTGTTGGAAGCAGTGCTACAAGTCATCAGGTGTTATCTGCTTCAGTAGCACTGTCGTTTTCTCCTTTATTTCAATCCACTGACTGAAAATAGGTGCCCTTCAATGCGGATTTCAACTTTGGAAAAAGGTAAAAGTCGCATGGAGCTAAGTCCGGCAAGTAAGGTGGATGGTCCAACACTGGGACCTTCTTATCAGCCAAACATTGTTACAGACAGTACAGACAATGTTACGTTACAGACAATGCACTGTGGGCTGAGAGTTGTCCTGATTGAGAATCCAAGCGTTGTTCTTCCGCAGATCAGGTCTCTTATTCCTCACTTGTTCTATCAACTTGGCCAAAACCTCAAGGTATAGTTCGCCCACCATTTCTAGATCCCTTCTTGGCTTGGTGCCAAGAATAGTCTATTCATGCTGAAGGGTAGAAAGAAATGAAGGTTGTACGAATTGGTCGCCAACATGCGACCAATTCGTACAACCTTCATTTTTTGCATTATTTTTTTATTATTAATTTGTATGATGGATCCAGTATAGTCCACAAGTTCTATTGTTACACGTTTCAGTAGCTCTTGCAAAAGAATGTTGAATAATGTGCTGACATTCTGCGAAAAAGAATCGTCAGAAGGCCGTCTTCTTGTTCCTCTTTCTCAAGTCATAAAGCGTGCAAGCGTATCGGGGTCGACTGTTAAAAGAATTCGTAGGGAATCAAAAGGTGAAGGAAAGCCAAAATTTAAATCTCTTAAAAAAAAGTGTCATAGAAAGAAACCATCGAAACCGTAGCTTTGAATGATTTTGATGTAGACGTTAAAAGAAGAACTATTCACGAATTTTACGTGATCGAGAAAAGAGTGCGAACTGTTCCGAAATTGATTACTGTGCTTAAAGAAAAAATTAATTTTCCTTGGAAAAGAGAAACTTTAAGGAAAATGCTTTATGAAATCGGATTTTGTTTTAAAAAGTCCCAGAATAAAAGGAAACTTATCATGGAGCGAAGTGACATTGTTTTATGTAGAATGCAGTATTTGCACGTATTAACACTCTACGTACATTTTTCCAACTGTTATACAAGCAAAATAGTTACACTTTAAAAACAGCAATGTTCGTAAAAGAAAAGCTAAATTTTCCAACCTCTAATAATAAACAAACTCAGTTTGTTTATTATTACATCCCAGAAGACAGACTGATTACCCTATTATCGGAATGGATTCTCCTTTTTCTAACATGCGCAGAAGTGTCGAGGGACCTCAAATCGATGGGCGAACTATAATAATGTTGGGTAACTGGTACCCATTCAACCATTACCACACCATTGATATAAAAAAAAAAAAACGATCAGCATTGCCTTCAGTTTTGACTTGCTTATTTTTGCTTTTTTCATTCTCAGTGATGTGGGAGTTTTCTAGTGCATTGATTGTCTCTTTGTTTCTGGATCCTACTGGAAAATCCACAATGGCTGACAGTGTAGCTGGACCCCTGCAAGTCCAGCTCCGCTGTCAGCCATTTCATGATGTCTGTGCAAATTTGTTTCTGGATGTCCTGCTCCTGACACAAGTTTTTGGGAACCATTTTGGTGCAGACTTTGTTCATGCTCAATTGATCAAATCGTTGCAGACAATTTCATTAATTTTCTCATCGTTTTGTTCAGTTGCTGCTGTGACAGGAAGACCTGGTTGTTCATCATCTTCAACGTTTCTCGACCTTCAGCAAAGCGTTTGTGCCATTCAAACATTCATGCATGTGACATTATATTATCACCATACACCTCCTGCAACAGTTTATATTCGGTAGGCAATTTCTTCAATTTCACAAGGAATTTGAGATTAATGTGCTGCTCTAGTTTAATGTTAAGCATTATTCCAGCAAAGCAACTCCACACTTATTTCTTTTATAACTGCCTACAGACTAACTACAAGTGACAGCGAACAATGCTTATCTCAACTGCTTCTAGGTCATTCATGGCACAAGCGCATCCCACTGCTGCAAGTACACTATTCACAGCGCACCTTGTCTCATTATTTAATAGCCACACCTCGTATTTAAATGATAGATTAAAGGTTTATGCACTGTTCAAGTTGTAACCATATTTATGGCTAGACTAGGTACATAAAACAGTGCCAAGTAATAACTGAGGAAGATGTTATTAATGGTATTGTTAATTAAAAATGTAATCATATTGTTAATTAATTAAAACTTAATTGTTTGTGATTAGAATAAGACTCCCATGTCATTGATAGTGAAAGGCAGTCATTCTGATTCAAATTTTTATTATGGAGTAAGGCTTTTGTGTTTTCTTTAAATAAACCTTTGAATTCATAATGACAGTGATGGAGTAAGTGTGCTTTAGATCATAGGATACTGTGGTCAGCATCTATTCCATCTTATGCACGGCCAGATTTCTCAGATTTCCTATTGAGGAGTTACATCATCAATAGGAGATGTTTTATTAACTGCTTATATTTCACTGAATTTCAATTCAGCATCATCAGAGCACAGCACACTTGTACACATGACAGTGAGTGAGTGAAACAATACAATTGCAATGGACAAAAGATCTAAAGTCCTATTTTTGGCGCCCTCTAACGGAAAAAAAACACAGCTATGTGGGAGTTTCTCATGGGTTAACAGTCTCCCAAATTTTTGGCAAATGAATGCAACCATATTTGTTAAGGTTGGGAGAATTCTTCAAGGCCATTGCTGACTCAAAAAATAATCTTTCAGATCTGTAACGACACCTAAATAGCACATAGCGACTCCAGTGACGACTTGAATGTGCTATGTAGGAGTCGTTACAGATCTGAAAGATTATTTTTTGATCTATTTTTAAATGTATTTATTGTTGTCTAAAACAATAAATACATTTAAAACACTAATATTAATTAGTAATTAAAAATAATTGCTTATAAAAGTTCAATGTTGCTGTAAAGATGAGGTGTATTTATAAAAAAATAACACCTAATTTTTACAGAAGCAACTATAAATGCGAGGTAAAGTAAACAATACTGACAGTTACCTTCATCATACAGTATTAAAATTTTTTACTGAATATCTGAATATAAACTAATCTGAATGTATTACGCAAATGAAGTATATTAATTAAAGGTAACTTTAATGAATCACTTCTATATTTTGGCAATGTCACATTGCCATCTTCAGGAACATAAAGATATGGTATGTGCACTCAGGAACTAACACAAAGCAAATGAGGAAGAAAGCAAGAAACTAATATTGTTCCTAAAGTCCTAATGGGGCTAATTTGGTAGTCTTGGCAGTCGGGCTGAAGTTCTCATAATGAAAGTCTCCCAAATTTGGGGCAGTTTCATGCACCCAAATTTGTTGAGGTTAGGAACGTTTTTTAGAGCTGCTGAAGATTCTGATTATTCAAAGAATCTTCAGCAGCTCTAAAAAACGTTCCTAACCTCAACAAATTTGGGTGCATGAAACTGCCCCAAATTTGGGACTCTTTCATTATGAGAACTTCAGCCCAACTGCCAAGACTACCAAATTAGCCCGCAAGAGGGCACCATTAGGACTTTAGGAACAATATTAGTTTCTTGCTTTCTTCCTCATTTGCTTTGTGTTAGTTCCTGAGTGCACATACCATATCTTTATGTTCCTGAAGATGGCAATGTGACGTTGCCGAAATATAGAAGTGATTCATTAAAATACTTCATTTGCGTTGTTAATTCCGTAAACTAATTACCAGTTATGTCTAACCAACGTATAAGCCTTGCTACTAGAATTTAGAAGTTTAGTATCATAACTTTTTAGTAAAATAAGCTTATCTTATTTGAGCTTTTTTAGCAGGCCTTTCCTGGCAGCCATTGTTTGCTATCATTGTGCTTAATAAAATTAATTAACAATTTTATTAATTAAATCCCTATGGGCAAGGTTTTATATATTTTCTAGTGGAAGAAAATGTTTGTTTTAAATTAAAAAAAAAAATATAGGACTTTCTCCCTAAGGCTAACCTTCTTTCACTACATGTTATTCCCGCTTCCTATGCAGGGTCTGTGTGTTACTTAGATGCGACTACTTGTTAGTACCACTCCCAACCGACCTGTCGCCTAGTCTGCTGCTGGGGGGGGGGGTATATTTTTGACTGTAGAAGCGTATGTTCACTGGGCTGGTTTGCCTGCTTACGGGATGAAAAACGGCGGATAAACTGGCGGAAAAAACCCTACTGCCCGTGCCCAAGACCGGCTAACTTGGCTATGCCTGAGTTTCTCCCTAAGGCTAATACAGCTTAATAAATAGCTGTATTAGCCTTAGACCAGTGCTTCCCAAACTTATGGATGTAAAGGTCCCCTTGGAAAAATTAAAATATTTCACGGGGGGGGGGGGATCGAAAAAAAATTGTAATACAGACGTATATTATTATAATATTTATTGTATGTATATTCAATAAGCATACACAGCGAATGTTGCAAAAATCAAATGCAAATATTACGTTTTTAGCATCTTACATACACATTTGACATGGCACACTTAGTCTTAAAACATTTTAAATTTGTTTTCATTATTTCACAGCCCCTCCCCTCAACAAAACTAATGGCCCCAAGGGGGCCGTGGCCCATAGTTTGGGAAGCGCTGTCTTAGACAACAGAAGTGAACAAGTGAGTCAGAGATTATTTATACCAGGGGTCGCCAAAGTCATTTGCCCGTCGACCCCTTCAAGCGTTTCTTGACTTTTTATCGACCCCCCCTATATTTTACTATTACATAATTATAATAGGACAAGCAAAAAAAGACGCTTATGTGAGTTTTTAGATTGTTTATTTTATAGTTACAGGGTTTATTGTATGTATAATATAGTATATATTATTATATTACTATTACTATCACTGGTATTACTAGTGATATTAATATCACTGGTGTTACTACCAGCGCTGCTCAATTCTTCAACATAGAGAAGTTTAGTTTGTGAATGAATAACGATTGAATTATAATATGTATGGTGATGATTTTTAGAACATTAACACTCACTTGTATGTCGATGCACAGAAATGAGACTGGGATCGAATACTTGTATCAGTAAATAAGAACCACGCACGTGTTGCAATTTCGCTCCCACTGCGCTGGCCGCAGGAACCACCAACATCCATTTATTGGTAAATACGTCATTTTGGCCTACTTGATTCCTCAGTAACTATTTTCATGACCTTACTCCATCTTACAGGTCCATGAATAGGACCTGTAAGATGGAGGTACTGATCCCACGATTCACTCTTAATTGCGTTGTCATTACCTCCATGTCTTTTGTCATGGAAGTAATCCAAGTTAACCGAATTAAATATTACCCATACAATAATGTCTTATATTTTTCTGTTGACCCCTAACAATGTCATATCGACCCCTTTGGCGACCACTAATTTAGACTTTTAACATTTTATTTACAGAATACATCTAATGTAATTTTATGTGCATAAAGCGTTTAATGATTATTATTACTATTATTATTATAACGTAACATCTCCAGGGAGGGCACCTACTCTACAACTCTGTCTCCACCACTCATTCCACTAACTACAACAAACTGCAACTACCATTATCATCTACACCAGCGTTTCTCAAATTTTTCCTATGATGAAACACTTCACAAATCCTGAAATTTTAATGGAACACCTTGGTTAGAGTCGGGTATCATCGGTCTCATATTCAATGTAAAGCGAAGCGCACACTATTGCTGCAGCAGGCTGTATCGCATTGTAAAAATGCGACAGTGCACACTACAGGTTTGCTGGGTGGCAGCGCAGCGCATCGATTGTGCTTGTGACCGCACGTTTCCTAGAATAGATACCTCTGTACTTCACTCGCGCTCGGAGGTGTTGATAACTACAGGCAGCTAAGTCAAGGCCATCATGCTGGCATTCATTGCAATCCACACGCAAAATGAGGAATGCCTAATCTTCAAATATATTTGAACTTGTCGCAGCATTTAAAACCATTCCAGGCTCATATTAATTTTGATAATTTTTCACGGAACACTGTTTGGGAAACCCTGATCTATACCAATGCTATCTACCGCCTATCATCACCACTATTATTTTCCGCACAATCACAAACATCCATGCCCACGACACGATTCGAACCCACAGCCTTTTGGCTGGAGAGCAGATGTACTGTTGTGTTATGATGTGTTTCATAGGTACTATATAAGTTAATGGATATATATAACAGAATTTTTATATGGTGGACCACACACAGTTTCGCAGTGTGTGTGTGTTGGCAAATGATGTAAAATCAGCAAAGATTTCTGTTTTTACTTCTTTCTTTTCCTTTTTTAATCAAAAGCCATAAGCTTAAATGCAAAATTAATAATCTTTGTTATTTAATTTTCTCTCTCTTGCACTGGTAGAGCAGACAAAA
This sequence comes from Typopeltis vanoorti, assembly GCF_054136105.1. Classification (NCBI taxonomy): domain Eukaryota; kingdom Metazoa; phylum Arthropoda; class Arachnida; order Uropygi; family Thelyphonidae; genus Typopeltis; species Typopeltis vanoorti. The sequence continues at coordinate 77,799,144 of NC_143552.1, read as the reverse complement.
TTAAGTAGTTTCATGTTTAATTTCTTTATATCTTATGAAAAACCATATTTTTTTTGTTATTTCCACCCATGATATGATGCAAACCTATAGTAGTTTAGTCCTATGTATGGACTAAGTTTTTTTTTTTTTTTGGTTGCATAACGTAGAGACCAAACACGAAACCAGAAAGCCCACTTTCTGGTTTCCAGCAAACATGGTAGTTGTCTCACACTGGATGATGAAATTCATTTCTCACCTGAAGTCATTTGTGAACATCCATGTCTAAGCATGATTTGAACCTGCAGCCTATTGGTTTTATAGAGCAGATAAGCTAACCACTTGGTAAACCAGATCACTGAGCCTTGAACTTTTTTCTGAAGGCATCATACACACGACTTGGAAATGGTAACATTGCAGTCGTAGATTGTTTTTTTCACTTGGTTACAAATTAAATTAAACTTGCTAAAAATATCTAGAGATATACTCTTTAATACTTTGCATGTGAAGTATATTCAGGACTAGGCTACTTGTATAGAGAGGCTGATGACTTCACATCATTTGCCTTAGTTCCCATAATGCAAAGCACATATTGTTTCATATCTGCATAATCTTATGGATTATGGGAAAGGCCACTACCCAGACTGGTTTTGACCTTTACTGATGTTTCATCAGTGGGAGGACTGACTCAGAAAAGATACCAAGGCTGAATTAATGTAGAAGTCATATATTTCCCATATACAAGTAGTTAAAAAGTGTGTCTGCCTTGGATAAAGGATTAAGCACGAATATGATTTCTTGGCAAGTTTAATTTACAGTGGTAACATTATCTTGAAATGGCATGTTAAACATATACCATTCCTTGCTAAAATATTTTTAACTCTAGCATTTGCAAAAATGACATCAGAAAATGAAAATAACAATTTTCAGAACTTCCATGAGAGTTTTAGTTGAAACTCATCGCATGCTACTTTTTTTTTGTTGTTTTGTAGTATGTTTAAAATGTTTATTAAAACATTGGTTGCACATTTCCAATCATTTACTGTTACTGTAAATTTGTTTTATGATCCCAATTAATGTTTATTAGTGGTTTAGGCATAAATGTTTCAGGCATCGCATAACTGATAAATTTCAACAAAAACAATATAAAAACTTTAAGGACATGCAAGGACTTTTAATGATTGAATATCTGTCTCACTAATTATATCAATTGAAATCATGTTATATGGTAAAACAAAGGACAATTTTGTTTTGAGTGTAAAAAATAAATAAAATAAAAATAATAAGCTAACACCTTTTATTCCCTTATAGGAAGTAGGCGAGGCATATTAACCCTGTCTTGCTTTTGGAGACTGAGTGGGCAGTTCAATCTCCACCAGTAGCCAATCAGAGATAGCTGGCCCATGACTATCACTAATTATCGGCAGGCAAACAAGTGCTGCCATCTCTTGGTACCTAACAGGATGTGTTACTGTCTGAAATAATGTGGGTTCTATGGTCGATTTTCTTGAGTTTATGTGATGAAAAACTCGAGTTTCCAGGAGAAAAAACCTGCTTGCCAGAGGTTAACTAACTCAAGAACCAGTTGAAAAATGGCTTAGAATAAGTTCCTTCAGTTGGTGACTAAACTTGAACTTAAGTCTATCTTCGGGCAGCCTAGTACAGAGGATGCAACACCACTTTGGTTCACAAATGTGTATTTAAAAATAATAAATGCAGAAGTAATGTTGCCATTCTAGGTTTAACTGTTCAAACAGAATCTCATAATGAAGCCATATTTTGTTCTATTAGAAAATAATGTACAAACTTAAGGACATAAAAGTATTATGATAGAAAATATACACAATGTTAGATATATCCTAGAAAACACCGTATTTTTTTAAGTTGACAGATATTGGACCCCTTGAAAAAACGTGTTTTCCCTCTTTTAGACAACTTTCTGACAAACTAAATTAAAAACCTTAGACCACAATTTTCAATATAGTAGGTGTCCTTATCTGCAAAGCTTATTAAACAATAAGGTCAGTACATCATTTTAAAATATCTTGTATATCAAGGATGCCTGAAATGAAATACATGATCATGCATTTCTATGGTGCCAAGACGAGTGAAATCTATGAATTTCATTTAAAGAATTACAGTTTATATTGAATTATCTTTTTATCTTCAGAAGTATGTTAAATAACATGAAATAAAGAAAAAAAAATCTTGGCTTTGTCCATAAAAACAAACAAAAAAAAAGCATTATAGTTTCTGGGGGGGGGGGGGGGGGGAACCTCATTGGAAATGCATTTGAATTTGATGCTGAACAATGAAATCAAACTTTGCCAGTTAGTTTCTGTAAGAATACTGTTGGCACAATCTGCCTTTGTTGCTAACCATGTTTCACAGCTATAGGTTAATATCAGTACATAGCTTAGTTGTCCTCTGGATTTTTCTGATAATATTTTAGATTTCACGAGTTGTAAAATTGTAGAATATACTAGCCCTCATAATTTTTTTCTTTACCTTCTGTTGCATATAAATTGCAGCTGTTAATGTTGACTCCTAAATAGTCAAAATTATCCACTTGCTCAAAGATATAATTATCAACAATGAAGTTGGAGAAGGTACTAGAGCTGTTGCACTGAATATGAATTTAGCAAAAAGGACTGATGAGCTTTCAGCATGATTGCCAAAAGAGTGTTCCAGCTGAACTGGCCATTTCTTTAACCTGACTGTATAATTTCTCTCAGCACAGGGAAAATTCCACAGGAATGGAAAGAATGTTTGAGAATTCCATTTAGAAAAGATGGTGAAAAGAATGATGTAACCAACTACCAACCTGTTAGTATCTCTGGAGTGGTAGTGAAAGATTTTGGAAAAGCTAGTAAGAGATCACATACAGAAATGGGTTGAGATTTGCTCACATTTTATAATAATGGCACAGTTGAGTTAGACAACAGAAATGTATACACCATGATACTTTTGGATTTGGTAAAGCTTTTGACAGGATTCAGCACAGAGTGCTGTTGCATAAGTTGGAGGATATGGGATTGAATTATAAATTTCTAGACCAAACAACAGTGGTCCCAAAAACAGACCCCTGGGAAACACTACCAGTGACTTTCCTCTTCTGGGATATCACTTCCCCCTCATACACAACCTGCTGATACCTATCAGACAGTCATTCTCCAATCCAACCCAACTGTTCCAACTACAGAGATGGGATTATGGTGCTGGAGCATTGCTGGAATAAATGTATTAGTCTTAAGGGAGATTATGTTGAAAAATAAAAATAATTTTAAAATTATAAATTATTTTTTCATTGTTAGGCCTAGAACTTTACAGACCACCTTTGTATATACTTGATTACACTACACATCTCTGCAAAGTATTAATATGATAGACATTCCACAAGTAATGCATCCACTGTGATAGCTCTCTCACTTAAAAGTGACATATCAGTGGGTAAAGAAAAAAAAAAATTAGTGCAAAGACTGCAATTATGAGCTGAGGATGAAGTATGCTGATTGGTGGTGGTGAGGAGACCACCACCAATCAGCATACTTCATCCTCCAAATCAGTCTGTTACTTGTCAAGACTCCAACATTATCAGATCTTATATTTCTATCATCTAAGGCACTTTGTACCGTATGAATCCACCTATATCTTGGTCTTCCTCTGGGTCGTTTTGCTGCCAACCTGGCAGAGAACACTTGTTTTGCTAATCTTTCTTCGCCAATTCGGTTTAAGTGACCATACCACCTGAGATTAGCTCTGCTAACACATTCCTGGGTGTTGACAATGTCAAGTTCTTTCCTAATATCCTCGTTTTTAATATGATATTGCCATTGATGCCATCTGTTCACGCCTATAATCTTTCTCAGGACTCTCTTATCTGCCGTCTCTAGTCTGGTCAAGTGTTTTACTTCTGACCCAGCTCTCAGATCCATAAGTTAAAACTGGTTTGAACACTGTCTTGTATACAGCTAATTTAGTGTTCCGACTAATTTCTCTCTTATTCCATATGAATTTATTCAATTGACTTCCTACCATACCAGCTTTGCTGATTTTGTTGTCAATTTTTATATTTAATTTACCATCTTCAGCAAAAATCGTGCCTAAGTAGCTGAAATGTTTCACTTGTTCCACAGGTTCTCCATTCACAATGATTCTGCCTATTCTCATTGTCTTTTTATGGCTGACCTTCATACCACATATATTACAACAGCTATTCAGTTTAGTCAGAGATCTTGTAGTTGGATTTATTTAGAAGTATAACATCATCCGCATAAAGCAAAGAGCTGACATTAACATCTCCAATTCTGATATCATATTTAATACCACTTTCCTTCATAACGTGATCCATATAGATAATGAATAACAGAGGGGATAATGTACATCCCTGTCTCACACCAGATTTAACATTAAACCATCTTCCTGTACTTCAATTCTAACTGCTGACTTACAACTCAAATAAAGACTAAGTATTGCTTCATATAATGTCCCATTGACACCATATAACTGTAGTGTATTGAATAGCTTCTCTCTTGGCACCTTGTCATATGCCTTTTTCCAAATCAACAAAACTTAAATACAGATCTTTGTTATATTCCCATGCTTTCTCGACTATTTGTCGTAAAGTGAAGATCTGATCCTGACAGCCTCTATTTGGCCTGAATCCAGCTTGTTCTTCACCAAGCTGTTCTTCCACAATTCTTCTCAACCGTTTCAGAAGTATACTTGCATAGATCTTGCCAGGAACACTCAGTAGGGAAATACCTCTGTAATTCTCACATTGTTTTATTTCCCTTTTTATATGTGGTTACTATGAGAGCTCTACTCCAATCATCGGGAATTTGTCCCTCTGTCCAGGCTTTCTTAACTATGCAGTGCAGCCACTGTAAGACTCTTATACCACCATACTTCAGCATTTCTGGTGGAATATCATCTACCTTCTGCTGCCTTTCCCCATTTCAAGCCTTTGATGGCTTTTTCTACTTCAAGTATGGATATGTATTCCTGACTGCATGCCTGGTCAGCGTTTTTTACCACTGTGCTGTCATCACTGCTTGTTTCATTTAGCAGTGTTTCAAAGTAATTACTCCATACTTCAAGGATATCCTTTTCTCCCGTTTTCATGTCACCTTTATCATCTCTAACTCCTTTTATAGCACTCTTTCCTCCATTCCTAAGTTTCTTCAACAACCTCCAGAATATCTTACTACTTTCTTGATATTTATTTTCTATGTTCTTGCCAAAGTCCTCCCATGACTTTTGTTTAGCTAGTTTTACACAGTGTTTAGCTTTCTTACATTTGTCTCTGTATTCTCTAAGAGCACAAGCTGACTTATTTTCCAGGAACTTTTGATATGCTTTCTTCTTTTCCTTCACTGCCTCTTTAACTTCCTGTGTCCATCAGGGAGTTCTGATTTTTTTATCCTTGCAGACAACCTCACCACATGCCTCTCTGGCAGAATCATCCAATGTTTTCTTCAGAGTTTGCCACTGAATCTCTAAGGTTTGATTCCTGTTCTCAAACTCTTTCATTTTTTCTTCAATAATCTTTGTGTATTTTGGTCTACAGTTCACATCTGAGAGCTGCTCAACTTTTATTCGCTTTAAAACTTTCTTACATGTTATTCTTTTCAATATGAAATTCAATTTTATCCTGCTCAAGACTAAATAGTGATCACTTTCAATTTCAAATCCTCTGTACACTCTGGTGTCTGGCACCAGGGAGAAAACATCACTATAAACAATAACATAGTCAATGAGACTTTTCTTATTCCTTGCCTCTTTTCTCCATGTGAATTTGTGCACATTTTTATGTTGGAACATGGTGTTAGTAATAACCAGTCCATGTCCTGAGCAGAAATCCAACAGATATTTGCCATTATTATTAGCTTTGCTCTTTTCTCCAAATTTTCCCAAAATATTTTTGTATGTCTCACAATCATTTCCTAATCTGTTATTTAGATCCCCAACAAGGACCAATTTTTCATTGTGTCAGTTGCTTTTTCTAAAGCCTCAAAAAATTCCTCCACTTCTACCTTAGTAGAACCTTCTGTGGGACCATAGGCACAAATAAGTCTCATTGTCCAGTTCCCCATTCTCATATTTGCCCACATTACTCTACTTGAGACTGACTGCCATTCAAGAAGATTAGCCTCGTATTTTGTGTTGAATATTGTGGCTACTCCTTCTTTTCCTTGATTGTCATTGCCTGAATATAACATTTTGTATTTATTGCTCAGAAAGATCTCACCAGTTTTTGGCTTTTTTTGTTTCAGTCACCCCTATTATGTCAATCTGATTCTTCTCTAATTCCTCAGCTAGCTCCATTTCTTTGCCATTCAGGCTTCTTATGTTGATAGTACCGATCTTTAACTCTGGTGTTGTTGAGTTGGGGGTTTGTTTTCAGATTCGTTCCAGTAGCTGACTTTTCGCTGTTCGCTCTGGCGAAAACAAAGGGGGCCTTGTTTAACTGGGCGACGCCCCAGCTGGCATGAAATTTTGTCATGTTGTACCATCATTTTTTATTTTGGTTTAACCAATAAGAATACAATTTGGTCAGCTAAATCCCAAATTGCCAGCCCATCCTTGTTCATTCAGTATCCAATTAGATACCGAACAGGGTGCACCACGAGAAGGTAATTCAATCATCATTGGCCTGGCTGGCTGAGTAGATAGTGTACCCACTCTCCCTAGCCAACATTATGTGGGTTCTCTGATTTCTGAATGCCAGTTTGAAAGCTGTTAGGCTAGTGAAACCTTTAAAAAGCACTAATAAAAGGCAAATATATGGACACCTTGGCAGTGCTTGTGTCTTTTAAAGTATATTTAAATTCTTAGTATTATGAAAAAGGCAGCTCCAATGCCGAGGATTGTATTCTCATAGTCTCCCTGTTCAAACATTCACAGTTTCTGCATATTCAATTCGACTTTGAAATAAAGCTGGATATTTAATATCCCCTATTTCTATTTAGTTCTTTGTTTGGTCTCTAGAACAGGTTATGACTTTTATATCCTACCCATAGTACTAATACTAAAGTGCTGTTTGTGAGTGGATTTGTGTAAAGATAACTTCCAGACTAAATGTAAATCAAATTTATAAATATTAGCACAGTTCTCTCACTTTATTGCAGAATCTGTTTTACAATTACTGCAGTAAAACTTGATTATAGTTTATTTTCACTATACTTTGCTTTGCAAACAGATGGAGGGGGAGCTACTACTGTCAAGTTAATTACCCTATGGTCTCCCAAAGGCATCACAGCACATTTAAGTAGAGGAAAAGCTAGGAATCTACAGGAAGAGTATAAATATGCAAACAGTTGACAGAATACATATCAGCATTTACTACACAGAGAGAGAGAGAGAGAGGTCATCTTTCTTCAGGTGGTGTTACTTACTCATGCGATATTAATATCACTCATTATTAATATCATTGGTATATTAATATAAAAATACCCTCTTTTGAGTCATCAGTATTTTCTTCATAGTCCATATTTAAAAAAACAAAACACATAAAGAAAACACTGAAGTCAGGATGCTTGTAAATTTATAAAACATCAAATCAATATTTCAAAATATTTTAATTTTTATTAATCATTAAATAATTACAAACAATATTTATAATTATATACCAATAAAATCCAAGCATTAACTGGTAAGAACAATTATTTTGCTAGTGATAAACTTCTCCCTGTCATCAAATATGTAATTGATGCATGTTTTTGGCTATTTATTTGCAAATATGCTAATCTGTTGTTGACTGTTTAAATGTCATACTTCAGAATAATACAAGAATATGTGCGAAACAAGGATATATGGCAATGTGCTATTTGATGATGCAATGACTTATAAGAATTAGTCATGAAGTAATAAAATTGGAGATTGGATAATGCTGTTGTAATTTAACCAGTGCATTTTCAGTGGAGTGTGACATACAAGTGTGAAGCAAGCTTGGTCTAGAGATTATAGTATGACATGCAATTCATTTTGTCTGGCAGCAAGTTGTTCGACACACACACATGCACGTGCAATACCACAACTGTAAATTATTATTAATTCACTCACCTCTAATAAAAGTATTTCTATTCACAGCTATTCTTTCCCTCCCTTATATGTGCCAATAGTTCTGAAGGTGTAAATAGGTATAAGGATATAGACTAACCAAATATAGAATTTCCCCTTAATTATTGATTTCTAATATATTCTTTCCCCTAAGCAGGGCAAAGATCAGTTTCCAAGGTCAAGTACAGCACGAGGTGATTTATTCCAAGCATGGTGTTGAGGTAGAACATGTTAAAAGAATATTCTAATATGGTCAGATTTCATTATAGAGAACATGACTCACTTGTTAGAATGAACTATGAAACAAATCTCCATTGCACCTTTAGGTTTTTGTAAAAAAAATAAATAAATATATATTATAAGACATTCCTGTGATCCTGTTGGGTTTGGTTTAGCTGATTTGATATTTGTGAAACATTTTTAAAAAAATATTTCTGGCACATTGCTTTCAATCAACTTTTTTTTAATATTCCATTTTGATTCAATCTTGCAGTTGGTAGATATAAAATGGAAAGTAGGCTTGGCCATTAGTTCTGATAAAAACAAGCAGCTAAATTATCCATTTGTAATTTTAAACCTTTCTCTGGTTATGCCAGGAGGTGATATGTGCACAAGAACTGTGGAGATGTCCCTTGTGGAATTTCAAGTGAGTGACCTATTTATTATAGAAACATTTATACATGTATGTATGTATGTATGTGTGTGTGTGTGTGTGTATATATATATATATATGGTCAACTTATATAAGTTTGCTTGCATGTGTTGTTATTAGTAGGATTGGGACAAACAGTATTGCCAATATATTTATACTAGTATCTTACCAACACATAGCACTGATGTGTTAACATTCTTGGAACCTTATATATGTAACTAAGTGATCATCCATGTTAAAAATCCCATTAAATGGGCTTTATACTTAAATGGAGATAATTTCAATATATAATGTTCTACCAAATTGCATTATTTTAGGTAACACTTTATTAGAAAGTAGTATAAAAGAAGGTAGGAATTTGGTTTAAGCAGTTGTTTACATCATTATAGCAGAGTGATTCCAAAACTGAAAGGGAATTATTTTACTACTATGCAGTCTTAATTCTTTTATTGCTTTTAGACATAGCACAATAATATACTGAAGAAAAATATAGAATTAGACTTTTCATGTATAGAAAGAGGATAGTAGGTAAATGAATGCAATTCTTTTCAAGTAATGCTGTGGTATTCTGGCATTAATTCCAAAGTTTAAAGTTGAAGGTCTGTTCACCATCACATATAATGTGTGACCAGAGAAACAACTGGCATTCCAGTTGCAAAAGATAAGAATTTACTCATTCTTTGTGCTGAATCTGATCAAATGTGTTAGATATCAAGAGCACTCACTAGAGTTTGACAAGAGGTTGATGACATAAGCAAAAATATCTCCTGTTGATTAGCAGTAGAATCCTGGAGATTGATTTACTTGAGAGATTTCTCTGGGTAGTGTAGTGTGGACATGAGCTGTTTTCCATTACTCTAGAAAGAATCGAGCAGAAAAATGTTGGACTTGATAAATAATTTGATGATACAGATCTGTTGCCTGTCTTAGGTATAGGTTGAATGTAGGCTAATTTTCAATCTCCAGATGAACAGTGAAGTATGATAAAAGGCACTACCAAAGTGGTCCAACTCTGGAACACAAATTTTCAGAACATTGGAGAAATTCCATCAGGATCAAAAGAATTTTGGCATCTGGTTTGGGTATGATGCCAGAAAGTTGTCCAAGCAAAAACTAAAGGAGACACTGAATGCTCTGAGTTTAGTACTATAGAACTTTTAAGTGAGATCATCAGTATAAGAATTGGAAAGAAAGTAATGTCTAATATTATGACCTTGTCGATTTGTGGGGCATGTTTCTGTTCAATGGAGTGGATTGCTATTTCAGTTTTTCCTGTACTTTGTATTCTGTTTTTCTTTTTGTTGTTTAAATGTTCTGGGATAGGGATGTTACAGTCACAGAAGTGTTCTTGCCCATAAAGACCTGATAGTACAACCTGTGCAGGTGACATCACAGTCTTTTTGGCAAGGAAATTTGTAAACAATATTAGCACTATTTTAAAGGATAAAATATTTGAAAAAAAAAAACTATGAAGGGAATATGGCATAAACTTTGTCCTCATTTTAATGATAATTTGAAGACCCAACAAAGATTGTAAATTCTGAAACTCAAGCGATCTTAGGTATGACTAACCAGTTGCAAATGGAAATTTTGGAAGGCGATGTTAATCAGCTGCTTCAATCTCACACTATGGAACTCTCACCCAATGATCTCTTTCAATTAGAGGAAGAAAGAAAAAAAAAAGACAAAAAAGATAACGAATATGAAGCTCTAACTGGTTTTTCACTTTAAAAAGGCCTAGAAGAAGCATTTAAACTTCTCGAAAAAGCTCGAGCAATCTTTGAATCACAAGATTCAGACTTAGAACGATTTAGTAAATTTTCCTATGAAATGAATAATGCTTCTGCTTGCTATCGAGCTACTTTAAACGAAAAGAAGCAAAAAGTCAACAAAGCAGATGACACTCGAGGTCTTCTTTGAAGAAAAAAAAAAACACAGATGCACCGAAGCTTGTTAATATATCTCCTACTACCTCGATGGCTGCCAATTCACCTGGTGATATAAAAATAAGCTAATTTTTTTTTTTTTTCAAAGAATCTTTTTTTAATTTAAAATATGTAAATCTTTGGCCAGTAAAGTATTTTCTTATCATTTAATATTAGTTTTATATTTTATAAATTTCTTCTTATGAACGTAACTCTCGCTTATAGCATTATTTCTAAGGCAAATAAACTCCCGCTTTACAAACGGTCACCTGAAACCAATTAATTTGTAAAGGTGGGAACTATCTGTATTTAAATCATAAGAAAAAAATTAAGGCCTGAAATTTGATGTCACATTATTTATGTATGCTTGCTAGGGGTGGGGGTAGAAAATTGTCATGCAAATATCAGTTATTGTTTAGTAACCTCAGTATGTTCCCCTTATCACCCCCCCCCCCCCTCACACACACTTTTTTTTCTATTTGATTGAACAAAGATATAATTTTGAATGATTTTATTTAAGCTCAGATCTTGTCACAGCAGAATGTCTGTTTATAGGATCATATTACTTCATGTATACTGCTGTAACATACATTGAGTAACCAGGTCAGATTTTGAGCCAATGTTGATTTTGTGTTTTTCAGAAAATGTATTATATAAATGAGTTGATTTCCCTACTTTTTTTTTCTTTAGGATTTTTATGAACAGCTGAAAGAAATGGCCTCTGTGTTATCAACAGTGTGAGAAGAATAGTTATATGCAAATCAAGTAATCATGAACTGTATAAAGAAGACTGTTTTTCTTTTCAGAATAATAAAAACAAAGTACTGGTTAAATTGTAATATTATGTGCTTCATATAAATTTTTTTTTTAAGATGTCTAGTTGTGAAGTTTCAAAATTGCCTTTTATGTACATTATCATTCTTTGGGTATAAGTTAAACCATCCTAGATGTTTTGGCTTCAATCTCTAGTTTTTTTTCTTGAAAGCAGTCAAAGAAAAAAAAAAAATTGTTACCCTTCCTTCTTGTTTGACTAATCACTTTTTTTTTTCTTTTGAAACATCAGAAATTTTCTACTTTAGTTATGCATTCAATTCGGACTGTCTTTTATGTTTTAAATTGTCTTCTACAGAATGAGAATTTGTACATCTATCAGTATCAAACTACTGATACCTATCAGTATTGTGGATATCATATTCCAGAAATTCTACTCAAAGAAACCCAATATGGAACTTTTTCAATCCTACTTAAATTAAGGGGATATTAAATCCCACATAGTTTTAAAACCGAATAAGAAACTCAAAGATTGGAATCAGAGCGTGTCTTGCCGAATAAAGTAAACTATAAAGTTTCGCGAACACTAGCGTTAGCCAATGCAAGTGATCCTAGTACGTAGTACAATACTGGGCAGCTCGTTGCAAAGGTGGAGGAAGAAGTTCAGATCGCTATTCTTAGGTATTTTCCATAATGTAAAAACACATTTCCTAGGAAATGTATGCTGTTATTACATTATGGAGGGAGGTCACTACCCAGACCGGTTTCAGCCTTTTTTGAGGCTTCATCAGTGAGTAGCTAGACCTAATACCCAAAGTGTATAGCGAAAAGAACTTATGTACTTTGCGAACGAGTTTTCCAAACAGGTGCAACCATTAAGTTACTTAAGTATAAAGAGCTAATAAGCTTCATTTCGGCAATGAAAACATTACTTAAATTTTTCGCTATACACTTTGGTATTAGGTCTAGCTACTCACTGATGAAGCCTCAAAAAAGGCTGAAACCAGTCTGGGTAGTGACCTCCCTCCATAATGTAATAACAGCATACATTTCCTAGGAAATGTGTTTTTACATTATGGAAAATACCTAAGAATAGAGATCTGAACTTCTTCCTCCACCTTTGCAACGAGCTGCCCAGTATTGTACTACGTACTAGGATCACTTGCATTGGCTAACGCTAGCGTTCGCCGATACTTTATAGTTTACTATATTCGGCAAGAAACTCTCTGATTCCAATCTTTGAGTTTCTTATTCGGTTTTAAAACTATGTGGGATTTAATATCTCCTTAATTTAAGTAATGTTTTCATTGCCGAAATGAAGCTTATTAGCTCTTTATACTTAAGTAACTTTTTCAATCCATTTCAGTTATCCAGTAAGCAGAATGATAATCTCATACCAGCTGACGAGATTCAGCTACCACCTAAGGACATTTACAAATATCCATGACAGCAGTAGAATTTGAACCATTTAACCATGGAGTTCATTTATAATACTAAATATTTCTCAGATAATAAGATAGGATTAGAATTTCAAAATATGTTTTCTGATGACCATTTAAACTTAAGAATAATTTTACTGTTGTTACATATCTTTGTTTTTGCTTGGACTTTCTATAATTTCATAGTAAATTTTTAAATATCAGCTGGGGATCACCTTCCATATTATTTTATTAATCTTGAATTACTTAATTTTCTTATCCTGAGCAAGTCAATATTCATGTAATAGTTACCAAGGTATGCCACATTTGATTTGCAACTCCTGTGTATCATCATTGGCCAATTTCACCTCTACATTATTTTAAATAAGTAAAATATAGGATTTACTATTTCAAGCAAGCATTTATATAAGTTATATATATATAAGTTATATATAGATATCATCGCCTACACTCCATATTGGGCAGCTGTTTCTCATGTTGCTGTAGGCTTAATAGAGATGGGAGCATCATAATGGATGCTCCCATCTCTATTAAGCCTACAGCAACACAATGTATAAATTACATCTCTGAGACAGTTTTTTGATTACAATTTATACACTGACCGAGTTCACTTATGTAAAATACAACTCTTTCTGATATTAGATTACTTTGGTATTGAATGACGGTTCTTTTTGCTCTCTTAAGATTTCTGCTTGGTCTCTCATCAGAACCAACCAGTTCAAAATAGCTGTCAGGCCAGCAAAACCTTTATCAAAAGCATTAATAAGCTGACCATATGAATTCCTTGGCAGCACTCATGTCTTTTAAGTAGTGCAAGCTAAGGCAACTCTGACGCTGAGGATTGTATTCCTATAAGCTCTCTAGTCAATTTTTGAAAACTTTTAAAGTTTCTACTTTTTTTCTGGCTATGAAATAAGGGTGAATCTTTAATATTTCCCCCTATTTCTACATTATTACCAAAATGAAGCCTTTGATTATTACAGTTTTTAGAGGTTTTTGTTGTTCTACCCTAGTGTGAGATCAGTATTCCAAGGTTGGACAGATTAAGTATACTGGACAAATGAAAAATGGTGTTTTGAGTTTTTTACTAAATAATTTAAGGAAATTACGTCAACTAGGATATACATTAAAATAAATTTTAATATATTTCAATATTTCGGCAACGTCACGTTGCTATTTTCAAGAAATTTGAGAACAAGACATGTGCACGCAGGCACAGCAAACAGTAAGTGAGCAAGAAGCAGGAAGCTATTATTTCTCCTAAAGTCCTGATGTGCCCCCCTAGTGGGCAATGTTGGTATTCTTGGGCGATTGGGCTGAAGGTCTTCTGATGTAGGTTTCCCAAATTTGAGGCAGTCTCATGCAGCCAAATTTATTGAGGTTTGGATTGTTTCTTAGGGCTGAAGCTGATTCCATGAAAAGCCTTTCGTATTTGTATTTACTATGGTGTATTATCGTGGCTTTCTTCCACCGTATTCTATGGCAGGTATCCAGTGCATGGTTAGCAAGACCAGAGTGGCTGTATTGGTGAAACCGGATGTAGTCCTTCTGTTCTGAAATTCTGATATTTGCTGTCCTGCCTGTTTGGCCAAAGTAGGACAACTTACAGCTGCAAGGAACCTGGTATACACCAGGTAGGTCTAGCGGGAGGGGGAGGTTGGTCTTTAGTAGAGCGGATAAGAGATGCCAATTTTTTATATGGTCTGTAACAAGAAGTTACGTCATGTTTTTTAGGATTTTTGTAATTTTTTCTGAGGTGCCTCGGATATATAGGGTATGGTGATGGATTTAGAGTAATCCTTGTGAGGGGTGGGTGGGAGGGGATTGTGATTTACTGGTTTCAGTATTTTTTTTTGGGGGGGGGGGGTAGCCATTGGCTGAGAAAGTGTTGAGAATGTGGTTTAGTTCTGTGGTTAATGCATTGTCATTTGAACAGATAAGTTTAGCCTTGTTGTGTAGTGTCTTAATGACTCCATATTGTTGTGAGGAGGGGTGGTGGGATTGTTGGTGAATGTATCTGCCTGTATGGGTGGGTTTTCTATAGACTGAGAAAACCAAGGTTCCATCAGGCTGGTGGGTGACGTGTGTCTAAGAAAGGAAGGCAGTTGTTTTTTTCTTCTTCCAGGGTGAATTCGATTCTGGGGTGTTGGTTGTTTAAGTGTGTTAGGAAGGAGAGGAGTGCATCGGAGCCATGTGGCCAAATAGCGAACACATCATCAACATAGCGAAGCCAAATGGTTGATTTTTGTGGGGCAGAGTTTTGGTGAGAGTGACCATGAGGTGATTACATGGGTGGTTGCCAGCAGTATGAGGACCTCTGTAAGAAAAGGGCTCCATATAAAAGTTGGCTAAGGATGGGGAGAATGGAGAACCCATGGCTATCCTCTCTATTTGTTTGTAGAATTTTCCTTGCCAAACAAAATAGCATGAGTTCATTGTGAACTGAAATAGAGCTGTGATATTGGGAGGAAATTTAGTTTGGATTAGCTCTAAGGATTCTTTGAGTGGGACATTTGTGAATGAGGAGGAGACATCAAAACTGACCATTATGCCAGTGTATTTGAGTGTAAGGTTTTCTATGGCTTTGAAGTGGGTTGAGTTTTTTATGTGTGAAGGTATGTTGCCAGTATAGTGTGAGAGAGCTTTGGCCAAATGTTTAGCTAGTTTGTATGTGGGGGAATCAATGCCATCCACTATGGGACGTAATGGCACATTTTCCTTATGTATTTTTGGGAGTCCATAAATACGGGAGGGGGTATGGAGTTAAATGGTTTTAATTTTTTTTTTTTTAAATAATGAAACCTGCGGTGCAATCATAATTAAAAGAAACACACGTATTAACCACAGGGAAAATTATTTAATTGTAAATATTTCACCCTAAGTATCTTAGGACATCATCAGTACAGTAGTTTTAAACAATAATAGGAATAACATACAGTTAGGGCGCATGATTACAATAGAATCTCAATAAACGTGCTACAGTAGTACAAAAAAAAAAAATTATTTAACATAATTTTGTATGACAATTTCCCATACTTTAGGAATATTAAGAACGTCGTTGCGATTTAAGTTTGGTCTGTGTAGTAGGGCTTCAGAACTTTCTTTGTATAAACGTTCATGTTTATATAAAGATCTATGTAAAAGTTTAGACTTTTCCCAGTTTTCTAATTTGTGAGTTGGTGGGATTGTACTCGACAGGGAGATAAGTAGCCTGATCTAACAATAGAGCTTTCAGCTTATCTGTTGGTTAAGCAATACTGTGGCATTCCCTTTATCAGCTTTGGTGATTATTATTTTCTTGTTTTTCTTTAATTCTAGTAGAGATTTAATTTCTTTATTGGGCATGTTGGCTTTTGGTGGTTTAGCTTTGGTCAGAACACAAGCCACATCCAGTCTAATATCGTTGGCGATGAGGTTTTGGAAGATGTCGTATCCGGCGTTCAATTCGTATCATAATATCTTCAGTAGGTATTCTTCTGGGCGCAATGGCGAAGTTGTGGCCACATGCGAGGGCGTCGAGTGCTTCAGGTTTCACACTAAATAATAATTGACTACCGTTTCGGTAGGAAGTTGTGGTTTCGAGATCGAGTTCTTTTTTAAATTTTCAAATTTTTTAATGTGTCAATCTCGTATTTTTTTTAATTCTTTCTCCGCTGCAGTGCACGAGATGTCGTATAAAATAGACCAAATTTCGTGGCTTAAGGTGCTTGAAAGATCATCTTCGAGTGCCTGGATAGCTAAGTTAGCATCATTCAGAAAACGGCGACTTGCGGCGATTTGTTCTCTGAGCAAGGCTTGGCTGGCATAAATACGAAGAGCCTTTTCGAAGAGAAACGGTGCTTGAATTTCACACAGTTAGGAATTACCTGGTTATCCCGGCAGTGTTTTAGGAAGGTGAGAAAATTCAGTTGTCTTGATAGCTTTAACTTCATTTTACCGTAATGGCGTGCTTTACGTGCGATATCATCTCTGTGGATTATCGTAATTCGCGTGGAAAGGCTTGGATGTTGGTTATGCATTTTTTACTAAATAATTTAAGGAAATTACAACGTCAACTAGGATATACATTAAAATAAATTTTAATATACTTCAATATTTCGGCAACGTCACTTTGCCATTTTCAAGAAACTTGAGAACAAGACACGTGCATGCAGGCACAGCAAACAGTAAGTGAGCAAGAAGCTATTATTTCTCCTAAAGTCCTGATGGTGACCCCTAGCAGGCAATGTTGGTATTCTTGGACAATTGGGCTGAAGGTCTTCTGATGTAGGTTTCCCAAATTTGAGGCAGTCTCATGCAGCCAAATTTGTTGAGGTTTGGTTTGTTTCTTAGGACTGAAGCTGATTCCATGAAAAGCCCTTCATATTTGTATTTACTGTGGTGTATTATCGTGGCTTTCTTCCACCACATTCTATTTTGAGTGAAAAAGGATGTCAGGTTTATTGAAATCTGTGGATGCTATGTAATTATTATTAACAGACACTTCCAGGGAGTCAGAGCCTCAAGAGAGACCACACCATCATACCTCTTTCTTGAAATCATTTGCATTACCTGTGCTTGCCACCTCCAAAAGTAAGCCATTCTAATCATGCACTACTCTAAAAAAAAAACGCCTAGCTCTCACCCCTTTCTTGACTGCATTCTTTCTCAGTTTTCAATCTCTATCACATCATTCCTCTTTCTCCTACTTGCTAACATCTGCAGTTCACAAATTTTTACAAATCTGTCCTCATCTACATTCTATTCTAAATATAACCTTTTGCACCATGCTTTGTAATTCATTTCCTGATTATCCTCCATCATCAGCAAACAGCTGTACATCATTAGTTAAATCCTTCCTAATATCATTAATGGGAAGATTGAATAACAATGGACCAAGGACTGATTGGTAGCATACACCACTGGCTACCTTAGATCTTGCAGTCTCAAATTCCTCATAATAACACTACTTTTTTTGATATCTGGTAGTCAGGCATCCTCTTATCCAAGTTAATATTTTATAATGCAATCCCATATTCTGCAACTTATGCAGCAACCTTCCATGCTGGATCCTGTCAAAGCCTTAGCAAAGTCCAGTCCAAAAGTATCATGGTATATCCATCCCCCCCTTTCTAACGCAACTGTAACATTATTATAAAATGTTAGCAAGTTACTCAAATGGACTTTCCTTTAGTAACCACATACTATTATTCATTGCAAAGTATAAATTCTCTTTCAGCCGATTTCTGTGTGCGAGCCTCTTACCTTTTTCAAATTCTTTGATTCCACCAATCAATACTGATAGGTCTATAGTTAGACACATTGTCTCTGCAGCACCTTTTTGCAATGGAATTATCATATGTTCTTTCACTCCTGTAGAATCTTCCTTGTTCAGAGACTCAGATTATACAGCCAGGTCAAAGGAACAGCCATTTCAGCCAAACATTCTTTTAGTATCCATGCTGATATCCAATTAGCTCCTATCACTGAACTCTTAGTTCATTGATAGGAGCTCTTTTTAGTTTATGTGACAGCTCTAGTACTTCCTCTTCATATACTTGAGTTTCTTTATTGAGCTCCATGTTGCATACTCACTAGGCCAATAGTACTTAGCAAAATGGGCACAGATTAGCTGAACAATCTCTTCTGCAACTGCATTCAGTGTCACTCCTCCACATTTGTTCTTTCTTTTACTTGCAAAACAACGAGTTCTTTTGGGTTGTTTTGCACGTTATCCCTTGCTTAATAATATTGCACATCCATTTCATTCCTGCCTATTTATTCTTTGAACTCTAGGTATGAATTTCTGATACTGCATCAATTTTAATGCTTCCCATACACTGCCAATGTTCTTTCATTCTAACAACCAGTACCATAGGACCAAAGCTCATTCTGCTTAGTTATAATTTCTGCTTTGTAGTTTAGCATGTAACCTTTTCTGAATGGAATACCCACATATGCAGCCATTTCCCAGGTAAGTACAGCATGATCATTATCACCAATGGAGGCAGAACAGTCATCTCTTTAACTGAAACTCTCCTCTGGTGCTATAATCAGGTCTAACACTCCTTGACTTTGAGTTCCTTCTGTCAGATGCTGCTTGATCAGTTCATTTAGCACAAATCAGATTGATTTGGTGATGCATGATTCATAACCACCACCAACAGATCCACTAGGTCTGTAACAACAATCAATCATGTATTCATCTTATTAGACTCCACCTCACACCAAATAGCTTCAAACTCACTGTGACATGGACAATTATTGATATTGCAATCATAGCTTTCTACCATAACTGGACTCAAATCAACAGGTATATTATCAGCACTCCTCTCCTCCTAAAAGTACTGTATTCTTTATAATCAATGCCAGTTAGTATGTTTACATCTTAGAGCCATGTCTCACTGATGCCTATAATCTGAGGCACAGGATATTTACAAGGCAACAAACTTTGCCCCTTTGTTCCTGACATTTGTGTACAGACATGGCAAATCATTGTCAGGCTTTTTTTATATGCTCTTATCTGTATTCTGAATGATCCAGTGGATATTTACTGATCTCTATTCATATCTAATGCCCTCACTTATGCAGATATCCCTGCACACAGTCACCTCCATCATAATTACTTCAGTGATTAAACACATTTCTATCATTGACATATTCTCACCATTCCTCTCCATCATAATGTAGTTTCCCTGACTTTGTATTAGGACTCATACCAATAAATAAATAATTATGCCAGGAAGGGCTGATGGCGACTAGGTTGTTATCACTCCCATTGATGAATGGCTTTGTGGTTCAGTATGTAACCTTTTCTGAATGGCCATTTCTCAAGTCAGTACAGTATGATCATTGCCACCAATTGGAGGCAGAACAATCACCTCTTTAAATTAAACCCTCCTCTGATGTGGAGATAGGGCGATTATTGTAGATCTTGAAGCTTGCGATATATGAGCACAGCAAGGTTTGTCACATGAGTAGGGTGAGTGAAGAGTACTATCAGCAAAACTAAATATGATTTGAGGGCAGTGATAGCAGGTTAGTTATGCATGTGACACAGAGGATGGATGAAATAAGCAATCTGAGGAACACATTAATAGTATAATCTGAAGAGATTTTTCTATTAATGTTATGTGCTTAGGGCAATTCATTTACAAAGAAAGGAAGATTGACCATTGGATGGCAATTTGCTGAGAAGCCTTTGATGCCAAACCATAGTCAAACTTTGGAAACAACTAATGCAACAGCACAGGTTTCTCCAAACCTTTCCATGGCATATGTTCAGAGGTGGGTGAGATCTGGTGTGGATCTTGATTGGCAAAATCCTTATTGGCGGTCACTGATTAGTTGACTAGTAATGATCTTTTCCATTACTTTAGACAGTTGTATTGAAACAATAGGCCAATAGTTTTGATGGTAAATACTTATTACCTTTTTTTTTGGAACTGGTGGTATATTGGTTTGCTTACATGCAGTAGGTTGGATGCCAGTTGAGCATAACATACTGCATAGATGATAAAGAATGGGTATTAGTTTAAGAGCACAATTCCATCAGGACCAGAAGCCTTTTTTTTTTTTTTTTTGCATTGAAGTTTTTCGAGATTCTTCTGATGTCTTTATGGTGGAAGGCCATAGGAGGCATACGTGCGATGTTCTAGGTAAAGGAGAAGTGATTTGCCTTTGTCATCTGTGCAGGAGTTAGATAATAATGATTCTAGGAGGTCATCTGTATCTTTAGTTCATCTTGCAATGCTGCCATTTGAGTGAGAAAGAGGTGGAAGCATAGATAGACAAAAAGTTGCACCCAGCAGATTTTGCAAGGGACAAGAAGGCATGACTCACTGGCACAAGTGGCAGGTTTTCTACTTTTAGCCTTTCAAAATCAGATTTACCCCTGTTAATGATGATTTTGTAATTATTGCAGGGTACAGATAAGATAAGAAATTAAGAAGTGTACAGAAGGATACAATTAGAAGAGACTGTTTCAAAAATTCATACAAAGAAACTTAAAACTATGGACATATTTGTAGAATGTCAAGTGACAGAAAGTTAAAGTCATTGGTGTTTAGCCTAATAAGCAGAACAAATGTCAGAGGTCATCCTCATCATGAGTGGGTTGACAATATTAGATGGGTGTGGAGGAACTCTTCAAGAATTAAGTCATGCTGCAATGAATAGACGTCATTGGGACAATATAGTCAACATGGCACCAGACACCCATGGGCACTGCGTCCATGGTTTGTGATGATGATAGTACAATCTCTGAGTTTTTGGAGTTTTTGTCTCAAGATGATAAACTGTTTTCTTTTCTTGGACTTCCCCTGGCATGCTTTTTGGAAAGTCATGACTTGAATATAGAGTAGAAATTTTGAACAGAGTGAGGAATAAAGGCTTCCTTCCAACATGGATAATTTCCATAATGAGATCACAAAAAGTATCTTGATGAATAGAAACAGTAGTTTGATCAAGGTAGGGAAGAGTAAAAATCTCAGAGATCTTGCACTTGGCATTGTTGTAGTGCCAAAGTACATAAGGTTGTGAAATGGCTGAGGGGAGAGCATTCCACTAAACATGAAAATTGGATAAGAGTTTGATTTGAATTATTAAGCCAAGTAGTCATCTCAGCATGGAAGAACTGGTTAAGAAAAGATCCTGAGTATTGGATGAGTGGAGAGGATTGTCAGTAATTTTGGTTGGGAGATGATTTGTTTTAGGTTATTGCTCTTACAGTAAATACCTCTACTTCTCTTCCCATTTGGTCAGTGGAATTGGAAAAAAAAGGAAGCCATTTAGAGTTGTGAACATTAAAATCATCACCAAGTAAGATGACTTCAATGTGGAAATCAAGTTTCAAGGATAAAGAAGTCAAAGAGATCAGAATGATTTTCAGAATTCAGGGAACAGTAGAGATAGTAGATGAATGCTACATAATGAACCAATGAAATCTTCAGCCACAGGTCAAAAAGGGAGGATCCAAGATTATCCATCCTCTGGCAAAGAATATGAATTTTTTTTAAAATTTTTGCAGGGAATTTTGCTTTTTATTTTGACTGCAAAGACACTATGTTTACTATCATGTTAGTATTTCAAAAGCAAAGAGATAGAGTCCATATGTTGAGTGTAAATAATATAGCCACGCTAGTTTTTTTAAATAACAAAAGATTTCAGGAATGGCATTCCAGGTTTTCGATATTTCCTCTTCTGCATTCTTTTTAATTGCGCCCAATAATCGATTATTTTCCATTATTTCTAAGTCATTTCTCAAATCGACAAACTTTTGTTTCCATATAGAACTAGATTGAAAATCGATTAATTGCATTTCTATATCTTCCAAATTCAGCCACTCGAAAATCTCCAAATTGAGCTTATCTGCTGATGTTGTGTCTGGATGTAAAATAAATTTTGATGTCTCTGCAAATTGCCTGAACTGTGTAAATCTTGAAGAAAATTCGTTGATTACTGACTGAATAACTGTAGAAAACTCTATTTAAATTTACTCAACTCCTCCAAGGATCCACTTCCTCCCCTGGCTCACTCTGGAGTGCACCACATTCAGTGCACCTTTAATTTGCCTTATATACATGAAAATGGATGCATAATTCTGAAAAAAAGAACACATTAAATCTACTAACTTTGGTAAATTTGGCCTTTCTGATCATGCCTTAATACTCTACATAGAAGTGACTAGAAAGGCACCTATTCATTACACCACACCAAAACATGGTGGTGTAATGAATACCCAGTGCCAAAAATATGGATGGTACATATTCTACCCATATAACCTTTTGTTCTTAGAGTTCTTTATAAATTATAATTAGTACCGTAGTAATCCAAGATCTTAGCCATAATATAATAAACACTTATGTTAAATTATTGATTAGGCCACCACTATTGCTGTATTAAAATGTTATACTCATTTGTTCTCTGATGATGTTATAAATATGATACAGCTTTGATGTAGTTTTTTTTTTTTCACTAGAGGTCAGGCCAGTAGAATAAGTAGATCAAATCACACTGTTTGAAATGTAATATAGCTTGTTTCTATGTGTGTGTGTGTATATATATATATATATATGTGTGTGTGTGTACTCCAGATAATTACCTTAATATGAAGGTCAAAACATCAGGAAATTAAAGCAATTATTCTTAACATGATTGTAGTCTTCATAATTTATCCAAATGAGTGCTGATCACATTGTGACATTAAAGGAAAAACTGGAAATTGGACACATGATAATGGCCGTCAGTTCAATGGTAGTAAGTATAAAGTTATGCACTTTGGTGTGATAAGATTTCCAGTGACATATTATATATTAGAAGAGTATCAACAAACATATGGCATTATGTTTGTAGATATTGTAAATATATACATTGTAGTTATTGTATCCACATAAATTGTAGATATTGTATCCACATGTCTGAACACGTAAAAGATTTCGAGAAAAGAAGACAGCCTAAATCAGATTTGGCATCCTACACAACTAGTTTGGCAACAAATTAAAAATGCCTTATATTGATCCTAATTGTTTTACAGGGAAGCTTTGTAAATGCTAAGGATTCCAACACAATATAACAAAAATCAAAGCTTAATCCTACACCAGGTTTGGTCTGCTTTCATTGAAAATCTAATCGACACATGAAATGCTACAGAACATGAGAGCAACAATTAGCAGTGCTCCAAAACACGACAGCAACAATTAGCAGTGCTCCAAAACACAATTAAAATTAAAAATCAATTTAATCATGAATCTAATGTTTTTATTCAGGTTATTTATTTGTATGTATACTAATTGTTATAACATTTAATGTGTAATTAATCAATGTAAATTAATTTAATTTAATAACTAGTTTAATTAAACTAGTTATTTACCTTAAAATGTCAATACTGGAAACATGGTCTGCAAGGCCAGATTGAAGAACACAGATCATACATCTGCAATCACGACTTTGGTCAATTGTCTAGCAGTCCACGTTTTGGATACCACCATGCTCAAGCATAGTAAATTAAAAAAAGAGAGACTATTTTTAGAATCTGCGGCAGAATTCAGAAATCAACCAAATTTAAATAAATACAGTTGCATACAACTTTCCAAAATTTGGGAAATGTTAATTATCAGAGGACCCACCTTACATCAAAGGGCAACTACAAATGCCCATAGAGGATGCACCATCTAGATAGGACATCACCCACTTAGTATAAAGTGTCGTATTTAAGTGTGTTACATTAGTTTTTTGTAACCCCTGAAGATGTCTCAGTGACTGAGATGAAATATGGAAGCATTAAAATCAATTTTAATCCTTTCTAAGTGCTGTATATATATTCCATTAAGCCTCTAACATGATGTCCTCACATATA
This sequence comes from Typopeltis vanoorti, assembly GCF_054136105.1. Lineage (NCBI taxonomy): Eukaryota > Metazoa > Arthropoda > Arachnida > Uropygi > Thelyphonidae > Typopeltis > Typopeltis vanoorti. The sequence continues at coordinate 77,774,985 of NC_143552.1, read as the reverse complement.
GTTCTGATCACTATTATCAGAACTTGATCCTCCTCTGCTACGAGTTGCCCTAGTGTTGAGCTACGTGCTTTAGCGTACGCTACAATCCGCCGAAACTTTCATAGTTTGCTATATTCGGCGTGAAACTCTTTGATTCCTATCTTTGAGTTTCTTATTCGGCTTTAAAACAATGTGGGATTTAATATCCCCTTAATTTAAATAATGTTTGCAGCACCGAATTGAAGCCTATTGGCTCTTTATATTTATGTAGAAAACTTGTGAATTTAACTTGATCTGTTTTTTCATATTTGGAAAATATCCGAAGGTATTGGAAATAACATCACGATTAAAAATTGGTAATTTAGCTTCGAATGCTTTGATAAATCAAACATGACAATAATTGTCTTGTTAACACCTTACAGTTTAACATTTAATTCATTTAAATGTAAACACAAATCAGTAAAAAACATTAATTTTGAAAGCCATTCAACGTTCATTAACTAATTGTATTTTTCAATGATTTTCTCATGTAAAAAAAGTCTGACTTCATCTAAACACTCAACAAATCTTTGAAGAACTTTCCCCCGACTTAACCATCGGACGTTGTTGTACATAAATAAACCATTGTACACCGAGTTTACCTCACTTAATAATTCTGTAAATTTTTGTTTGTTTAAAGCGTGTGCCGATATAAAATTGACCAATTTTGTTACAATGCTCATAATATCTTCCAGTGGCTTGAAACTAGCCTTTGCACATAAAACCTGCCAATGTATAATACAATGAAAACCCAGAACTGAATGTCCAATATGTTTGGTAAATAAATTGATGAACCCATCTTCCTCTGCAGTCATACTGCGAGCACCATCAGTAGTTATTGATACAATTTTGGAAGGATCTATATCTCTTTCAGCAAGTGCATTTACAACTGCGTTGCAAATATGTATTCCTTTTGTTGTTGTTGCTAATGATGTTCAACTTATCAATTCTTCTTTGATATTATTCCTAACAGAATAACGAATAAAAATTGCTAAACGAGCTGATCAAGTTATGTCAGTACTCTCATCAAGACAAAGAGAAATTAAACCAGAAGATTTTATATCTATTTTTTGCTGATGAGTTATATTTTTAGCAATTTCTATGATTCTATCTTTCACTGTGTTTCTAGCCAAAGGCATATCTTTTATTCTTTGAATAACTTTTTCCTTGTTTTCAAAATCTTCAAAGAGAACTGGTGCGCATCTTAACCATGCTTCTTTTATATATTTCCCATCACTAAAAGGTTTCCTGTGTCTGGCAATGACATTTGAGGCAAAAAAAACTAGCAGCAGTTATATTTGAACGACTGCTGATAAATTTCATTAGGGTTGTTGACTGGATATTAAGAGTATTAGTACACTTATGTATACGGTGTAGCATGTTGAGAAATATAAAAGTATGCATTTAAAGTAGTTATCAATCACGGAACTAATGCTACAATATTGTAGTTTCCTCAGGCCAACATCATTAAATTAACTTGTGGTAAGTTTCATTGACATATCCCATTCTGATCACCAAAAATTTATAATATTATTCAGTATAAAATTGATTATTGTATTATTAAATTGTTTTTAATGATGTTGGTTTGAAAAAAAAAAAACGGTACTGAGAAAAATATTTATGCATTGTAACTCACCATAGAAGTCGAAGCAGCAGAAGGATGTTGACATGTAGGCGAACGCTTACTGTCGAATATAACTTGCCCTCGCGTATAACTGGAACCCCAGATTTCACTTTACAAAAAAAGACATTAAAACGTTTTGCATATATACCTCCCACACAAAAACAACATGCCTTCCCCAACAGCCATTATATACTGTAGATGCAAGGAAAAAAAATTACTTTTATTGTATCCCTGAATAAGGCACGGAGGCTTTTGCAGTCTGTGTAATATATTTCTCAACAAATAGTGCAATTAGAGACAGCTGGAATAAAAAATGTGCTAACTAATGAATCACATATACCCCTCTCACAAAAACTACGCTGTATAGATGCAAGCAAAAACCATATATTGCACCGGAAACACAGTATCTAATTAAAACTCTTGTCTAATTTTTCAATTACATGAAATAAGTGTTTGTTTGATTGCATTTGATATTCTCGATGTCATTATGACAGATCACAAAGGCTTACTTCAAATAAAATTCTACCACGAATTGAAACATGCCATATAACTTGTGTGAGTTCCCCTTCCAGCTCAAACGCAAACAAAGCAATAAAAATCAACCAAGGGTTGAAACTTTGTGTGAGTAGAGCCCGCCGGTAATGAGAAGTAGTGTCAGAATGATATAAGACACCTCGTCGCGAATGTCTTAAAACTAAGAAATATATAGTGAATGTTGTTATGACATGCTATGAAATTCGGTTGAAGAGAATTAGCATTTCAACTCAAAAATTGTCAGTTCCATTTGTCTTTAAAGGGTCGCGTGATCTTTTGTTAATACCACACCAATAGAATTCATGTCTTCATAGCTGCGCTGCTCTCTCCTGTAAAACAAAATTTAACTTGTATTGTAACAATTAAAAAAATAGGTTGAATAATTTATAAGCATATAAAAGGATACCATATGTAACATCTCTGGCATGCGTGCCGTAGGTTCGCCACCCGTGTCCTATGGTATTACTTTTAGAATATCTGTAAAAACCCTAAATTCTGGTCTTCAAACCATTCTTAACATGGTTTGGAGAACTCATTAATTGTAAATCTTAATCGTTTCTTTTTTTTTTTTCCCTTGGCCTTCTTAATGTGACATCCAAATCTCTGGTGAAGATCCCTGTTCTGGAAACTAAACATGGTAACAGACATTTCAGGTACCCAGTAAACAAAGTCGCAGTGTTTCACTGGATGATGGTCATCTACCCTAGTAGATCTAGTTGGCAACTAGGAAGGTATATTTCTGGTGGAAATAAGTCACACTTTGAGAATGCAAGTTGACCAGGGAAGGCTATAAACTATGTTGACAAAGTATTTGGACACCTTACATGCCATGCTAATTTTGGACCCTACCTGCATAAGTCTGGTAATAAAAGATGGGGTGTGCTGCATGTTTTGCACTGTACTCGATGTCAAGATGCCATGTTCAGCTGAACTGACAGACTTCCAGTGTGGGATGGTAGTTAGGTGTCACATCAGTGGCCTTTCTATTCATGACATTGCTACCCATCTCAGTATATACCTTTTTTCTTACTTCAACACCTGACATCCATGCTTTATAATTTTAATCCATTACATCTCGATGTCCTATTTATATGACTTTTTTTAACTTACAATAAACATCTCTTAAAAAAAGGCAGGAAGACAGTTGACTCCCAAAGACTTTGCTATTGCAAGACTCAACTGTACATAACTAATACAAAAGCACCAGTTAGCTTTATTTAACTGCTAACTTTTTTTGCAAATTGAAATAAGCTATTATTTGGACACCTGGTTGTTAAAAAAAATTGCATTTTAATTACATTACTAGTACTGAGTGGGACCACCTTTGGCCTGAATAACAGCAACTACCCATCAGGACATGCTTTCAACCAATTTCTGATGCACTGCAACAGGAATGTTCTTCCATTCCTCATGCAAAGCAACCCCCCCCCCCCCCATTGCTGATGACAGCTGCTGTCGTCTGGAGCAAATTCAGTGTTCTAATCCATCTCAAAGATGTTCAGATGGGGTTGAAGTCTTGAATCTGGGCTGCCCAGTCCAATACTTCAACATTATTTTGTGGGAAACAGTTTCGGATATGCAGTGCAATATAGCATGGAGCATTGTTGTGCTGAAGCATGCAAGGATCACTGTCAAAGTACTTCCACATCATCAAACATACGAGGATGTCCCCAGGTAGCCATCAGATGTCATGGTGTTGGGCACGTCCACAAATTGCCCAAGCTCCATACCATCACCAAACTTGACAGTTGGAATGATGCAGTCCTGCCGGAACCGTTCCCTGGGTAATCTCCAGATCGAAACAACCATCAAAGTGAAACATTTCAAAGCATGATTTGTTGCTCCATTCCAATCATCTACGGTCCAGGAATGGTGAGACACCAGTCGTTTGGTGTTCAGATGGAGTGATGTGCGATTTGTTCGCAGCAGATCTGCTGTGGTAACCTAAGGCATGCAACTCTGCAGGCAGTTATAGTGCTGACAGATGTCCCTGCAGTTTTTTTTCCAGGTTGAGGTTTGCTGTCAATCTCAGCCAGTGAGTGTTGGTGGTCCCCAGGGAGTTTGTTAAATAAGTAAAAGGAGTGCAATGTACTCTCATTGTCAAAAGATTTTTTTTTTTTACCAACTAGGTGTCCAAATAATAGCTTATTTCAATTTGCAAAAAATGTTAGTAGTTAAATGAAGCTAACTGATGCTTTTGGATTAGTCTTGTAATAGCAAGACTAATCCAAATAGTTTGTTACAGTTTAGTAAGAGTCAACTGTTATCCTGCATTTTTTTAACAGAAATGTTTATTGCAAGTTTAAAAAAAAGTGTCACCAAGATGTAATGGATTAAGATTATAAAGCATGGATGTGAGGTGTTGAAGTAAGGAGCAAGATATTGTATTAGTCCTTAACGTAAAGTATGTAATGTACTTGACAAGAAATTTACCAAGTGCAGATATTTACACATAAAGCATCTTCACAACTAGGCTGCTTGTATACAGAGAGGCAGCTGATTCACATCATATTATCCCAGTAATCAGAAGTTAATCCTTTCCACATACAAGTGGTGAAGATACTTAACATGCAATTTTATAAAGTGTGGAAGGGGGTGCTATGCTTATCACTCATCCAGAGCCTTTTAATAATATGGTGGTATACCGTTGTGCTACTTGTATATTGAAATATAACTTCCACCATCACTTAGTCCTCAATAATTGCAAATTTCCCATTCAAATTAAACATCAAACAGAAATCTTAACAGCGGGTACTAAGGAGCAGAAAAATCCAGCGCAACCCGTAAGTTATATTAAACCAGTTACATTTTGATCTAAAAATTGGCCACATGCAAGTGCCCACTATGCCTACCATGCGAAGCAAAGATGGCGGCAACAAAAGCCAACTATGAACAAGCACCCTGTGTCTCACCAGCATAGCACTGTCGATTGCCAACAAACCTATAAAGTGCTGCAGCTGCAAAATTGATATCAGTGATAAAAAAAAAAGATATAATGTGCAAATTCTATTGCCACTGGATACATGCTTCCTGTGCAAAAATGGACGAATCAGCACACAAGATATACATAACGACCTTAACCAGCCCTATTTGTGTTCACTGTGCCTCCCATCTGTAAAACAGCTCCTGAACTTAGGCAAACGAATTGAAAACCTCGAACAGCACATCAGTGCTATGAATGAAACTCTTTCCTCCAAAATACGAGCACTAGAAACCAAACTCGAATCAACTGACGATCAGTGCCGCAACACAAGTTCACCATTCTCCGCGAATGAACTCTGAAATAATTGCATCAAAGGTGCACGACTCAATGGAGGCCTAAAACAAAAAATTCAACGCCGTCATTTTGAACTTTCCAAAAGAAAACGGAAAAGCACTGAAAGAAGACATCATCAAATTAGCAGAATGCGACATCAATCCTAAAAATATCATCAGGTGCCATTGTTTCGGACCCATAAATAAACGAAAGAACGGAACGAACTTTCTACACCTCGTAAAACTGACTTGCGACATGCCGACAAGCACATCAAAACTAATAACAGCAATCAACAACAAGTTCAAAGACACGTCTGCAATTCGCATACATGCTTGACCAGATTTATCATTTGCACAAAGAGAACAAGGACACCAGCTTAGAAGGCAACTTGCAGAAAAATATCAAAATGGTGACTACAGCTGGATTATCGATTACAAACAAGCTAAATTGGTGCAAAAACCAAGTAATGCCATTAGTAGCCACCAAGGTGACCAGTATGCAGGCACTGCATAGGAAATGCGCAAGACCCCTGCAGTTAAACATGACTCACAAAACCCTACAAATCCACTTCACCAACATCCGTGGCCTTAACTCCAACCTTAATAGTGTCCACTACCACCTGCAGTCTACCAAACCCCACCTACTCTTTCTGGAAAAAACTCAAATCTCACCCCCCCCCCAGCACTATTCACCTCAACTTTTCAAACTACACACTCTTTAACTCTCTTCGACCCAAGGGTGGCGTCCGTGCATACATCCGCTCCGACATACCTTGCTAGAGAGCACCCAGCCTAGAATCACCTAACTTTGACCTTCTTTAGATGAAAATATCCCTACCCAACTCAGTCAAATTCATATGCTGTCTCTATTGCTCCCTTAATGCAACCAACCACTCTGAGCTCTTCAATTTCCTCTCCTTAAATATTGACTTTCTCCAGTCCCACTTTCCCAACAACGAAATCATTCTTCTAGGAGATTTTAATGTCCACAACACCAACTGGCTTTCCTCCTCCAGCTGTACAGATCTTGTAGGCAGAGATGCTGAAACATTCGCCATCACCAATGACCTTACACAACCAGTTCAGATGCCAACCAGAATACCCGATAACCCAAACCACTCTCCAAATACCCTACACCTCTTCCTGACCAATGATCCTTCCAAATACACAGTGAATGTAGAGGGCCCGCTAGGCAATTCTGACCACAACCTAGTGCTCATTTCGTTCCCCATGCAATAACGCTTACACAGCCACTCCCATACAAGAGCAGTTTGGCATTATAACAGTGCCAAGTGGGACAGCCTCCACAACTTCTGTGACTCATTCCCATGGTTAGACTATTGCTTATGACCTTCCAACCAAAACACATGCACCAAACTCATAACCAAAGTAATCCTCAATGGCATGGAATCATACATTCACCACAGTATTCTGACCTGCCATTCCCTAACTAAACCCTGGTTTTCCAAAAGATGCACCAAGGCTGTACAAATGAAAAACCAAACATACCATTACTGGCGCTCAAATCAAGAACCCCATCCTCCTTTAGAGCTTATATCCAAGCCTGAAATAAATGCAAAAAAAAAAAAAAAAAACAATCAATGATTTCAAAACACAGTTCGAAAGAGTAAAAAGCAGGAAATTAGCAGCCTGTCCAATGGCAGCCGAGCCTTTTGGTCTCCCACCAACAATCGGTCGTAACTTCTGCCCAACACTATTCCTACCACTATCCTACCAAGATGGCTCCATTGCATCATCAACTACAGAAAAGGCCAATCTCTTGGCTTCACACTTTGCTCCAATGCATGCATAATTGACAATGGCAAATGTTCCCCAACCATTCCAGATGTCCATCATACAATGCCCACTATATATCCTTTTGCCAGAAAGAGATCAGCAAAATATTGTCCAAATCAGACACAAAAAAGTCTCCCAGCCCTGATGGCATTCTTCCAATTGTCCCGAAGGTTTGCGTACCAGAACTCTCTCCTGTCCTATGTTGTTTATATATATATATATATATATACATTGCCTTACTCCACTGGTATCTTCCCACAGCCTGGAAATTAGCCTATATTCCACCCATTCTCAAGAAGGGCGACAAGTCACTACTGTCCAACTACCACCCCCATTTCACTCACCTCAGCCCTGTCTAAAGTAATGTACAAAATCATCAATTCCCAACTCCTACACTACAACGAAGCTACCTGTCTAATAAACGACCGCCAGTATGGATTCCATCGCTGCCAATCAACAGGAGATCTGCTCACGTATATCACCCATCTCTGGACAAATGCCATGGAGAAGTTTGGTGAAACTCAAGCGGTTGGACGATATCTCCAAGGAGGTGTTTGAATGGGTCTGGCACAAGGGCTTACTAAGGAAGCTGCCATCGTTTGGTCTATCTCAAGACCTTTGTAGTTGGATTGTCAGCTTTCTGTCAGGATGCACACTATGTGTGGTGATGGATGGCTTCTTATCCTCTCACCGTTCAATTAATGCCAGGGTTCCTCAAGGTTCTGTCCTCTCATCAACCCTCTTCCTACTATATATCAATGGCCTACCTCAGCTTACCTCCAACCCAATACACAGTTTTGCAGATGACTGCACATTGCACTACTCCCTTTCTTTTGATAAACTTTACTCCAGACAACTCACCTCAACCTACAGAACAGCAATCACCACTGCCCTCAATTCAGACCTCCAAGCCATCGTCCAATGGGGTTCAGATAATATAGTCAATTTCAATGCAAATAAAACCCAGCACTGTCTCATTTCTCATAAAAAAGAACCATTTTCTCCCAGCATTATTTTTGACAACACCCAAATTTCCAGACAATCTGAGATTTCTCTTCTTGGAATTACCCTGGCATCAAGCCTCTTCTGGCATAAACACATAACAACCATTGCATCCTCAGCTTCAAAAAAACTAGGATTTCTCTTACGCCCAAGACGTTACTTCACCCCCGAACAGCTATTAACCTTATACAAATCACAAATCCGCCCAACCATAGAATACTGCTCCCACATTTTGGGGTGGGGCCCCCAAAAGCTCCCTGAAATTAATCAACTCTATACAGAGGAGAGCAATCAGACTTATTAATGACCCATCTCTTACCAACTCACTCCCTCCACTTTCGCACAGATGATTGGTCTCTGCACTGTGTTTTCTACAAATATTTCCATGGAAAATGTTCATCCGAAATAGCATCGATAATTCCCCCACTTAGTACTAAGCTCGTTGGAACACGTGTAGCTGCTGCTCAACATCCCTACACAGCGCACCTTGAAACCTACAGAACAAGTTTCTCCTGCAACTGCTATTCTATGGAACAGTCTTCCCCTTGATGTGTTTCCCAAGAAATACAATATACAGTCATTCAAATCCAATGTGAACAAGCACCTTCTTTTCCAACCCATACACGGTACTAATGTACTATAAGTTGATCTACCAACCTCTTGTGTATGGGCTCAACATAAAAAAAAAAAAATAATAATAATAATAATAATATAGCCATTCAAGAGCAGGTGAACAGAAATAAACTAGACTAAGCAAGCATGAAAATTATGCTTATGGTAAGAATCTTAGAATGACTCATTTAGGTCAATCTGATTGCAACAAACCATAGAAATGTATTTCCTCTAAATGAAATTAGAGAACAGTTTATCATCATGCTTAATTTTTTTTATACATCAAATTGTATTTTCATAAGAAAATTCAAAGGAAAAAAATAAAGAAACTTCCATACCAGAATATCTGAATTAACTAAAATTATAATTTGAAGGTCCTGTTTGTGAAGTGAACTCTGTTTTGCATATTATCCTGTTAAGTAGCTAATGAGATTTTTATACAACCAGCATATTGTTAATAATCCCATTAACCATCTATTTCTAACAATATGGCACATCTAGGATCACTATTCAAGCTGCAGATTAACCAGTGTATATGTGAAGTACAGGATTTTAAAAAAAAACCTATATATACAGAAAAATTTTCACACTGGCATTAATAAATAAATTTACAGTGAAAGTATTACTACAGAAACTAATTTTCTTTAAAATAACATTATGCCAGCAGAGATTTGGTCACAACTTTTCACTACTTTGTTACTGAGAGTTGAATGTATATTCTACTGCAAAAATATTTAAAATTTTTCTTTTTAAATGACGTGGTGAAAGAGGTTTGCATTTGCGAGGTTTATTCTCAAATTATTTTAAAAATAAACTAATTACGTATTAGGGAATTATAAATTAAAGAAAACAAAAACTGATGGAAAGAAATTATTCAGATACAAAGTGTTTTTTTCTTTTAAGGGTTCCTGAGTTTGTAGGGCCATTAATTGTATGTTAACAGAGAAAATAAATATTCTCCCTCTTTGTAAAGGAAAGTGTAGTATGCTTTATTTTAAGCTATTTTTATGCTGGAAATGAATTAGAAACATATCAATGTGTGTGTGTGGGGGGGGGGGGGGAATAGAACATCTATCATAATTAAAAGTAATCATGAATGTAGGCCAAAATAGAAAGGGGAGAGACATTACCAATAATAGCTCTTTGTTCACTATTATTCAGCTTAATTTTCTTATGTAGTTAAAAAAATAAGCTGAATCTTGGAAACGAATAGCATGTGACAGGAAAGTTGTCCAAAGCTGGTTTATGTACCTAGATGGTCTGACTCCACCTTGATTTATTTAAGGCTATAATAGATAAATGTTGGCATCTGGTGGTAGCACCTCAGATATTTGAGAGTTATATCAAGGAATTAATATTATAATGTTTTAATTATACATTCACATGTATATCTAGTACATGAATATGTACTAGATACTGATAAGTATGTAGTACTAAGTTTATATTAGTAAGGCAAATCATGGAAAAAACAGAAGAATATCAAAAATTTTTGTTTAAAAAAACCTTTGACAGCATCAAAACTTCTGCAATAATAGAAACTAGAAAATCAATCCATATCAAATGAGTTATTATTATCACATGACACCTCCAAGGAGTCCAGACTCATCGAGGAAGGGCACCCACTCCACAACTCTCCATCTTCACCACTCAATCCACCAACTACAGTGAACCACAACTACCACTATCATCATCATCATTTACACCAGTGATGGCGAAACTTTTTACCCAGGGTGAGTCAAACATCTTCTTTTTTTAAATATTGACGTTGAAGTGCCACTTGCATACATACATTATAAATTTAACTACTTAATCATAGATGGTGACTTATACATATCATATTAGGCTATTTATTTAATAGGACATTGATATACAATCTATGAATTCATATTATACAATTAATTTAATAAACTGAAATTACTTTTTTCATCAGAATACCAATATTTTTCAACATCCAAGGTGTGTCACCTGAAACCCTCAAGTGTGTCAGTGCTGACACGCGTATCATAGGTTCGTCATCACTGATGTACACTAATACCATCTACTGGCCACTACCACCAATTGTATTTTCACAGACACAAACATCCATGCCCTGGTGGGATTTGAACCTGCAGCCTTTTGGCTGGAGAGCGGATATGCTAACCAGCCAGCATGAAATTTTAAGTTCATTGGCAGAGTCGAAACCAAACTAAGAGAATGTCTTTTTATTTATTTATTTTTTTTAATATAGAAGCACCTTACACTTTGTTCAATGAATATGTGGAACTGTTAAAAGAAATATAAAAAAATAGAAAGCAACAAGATCCCTATATAAAAGAGAATTAAGACAGAGAGATTCTATATCCCCTAAAAGTTTTACAGCAGCAGCACTTCAGAAGATGATTCAAAAAATTAGCCATTCCAAAGGCATGACAATAAAAAGTGAAAAATTAGCCAATTTAAGATATGCAGATGATATTGTATCAATTTCAGAATCAGCATAAAACGATAAATATACTGAACATACAAAGCAAGAAGATAGGTCTTAAAATAAACAGAGAAAAAAACAAAAGTTATGTTCAATAGGTACTTAAGAACCAAAACAAAACTTGATGATGAGCCAATAGAAATAGTCTCATGTTATGTGTACTTGGGGCCACTCTTTGACACTGAAAATGAATTACAGAGCAAAATTAAAAAAAGAATACAGTTAGCCTTGTATTCATTTGGGAAAGTGAACTACATCTTCAAAAATAACTTGCACATCTGCCTGAAAAGCAAAGTATTCAACCAATGCATATTACCAGTAATCAACTATGGCTCAAAAACCTGGGCACTAACTAAACAAATGGAAAAACAAATACTGGTGATGGAAAGAAGAAGAAGAATAGAGAGACTTGTCCTAGGAATAATAACACTACTGGATAAAAAGAGGAAGGAATGGATCAGATCACAGACAAAAGTCTTGGATGCAACAGAAATTATAAAAACATCCAAATGGAGATGTGCAGGACATCTGGCTCAAGGAACAGACAATAGATGGACCAGAAAGAGAAGGCAAGGACACCCAAAAACAAGATGGGCAGATGCAATAGAAAATCTGGCTGGAAAGTAGAAGACAGGGAAAAATTGGAAGATCATGGGGGTAGGCCTTCATTCAGCAAAGAATCATAAATGGCTGAGAAAAAGAAGAAGTTTATATTATTACTAACTTCTTCAACAGTTTTCTTTCAGCCTTAATTTGTTATTTGTGACATCTTTAATATTGTCAAATTTTAGATTTTAGTTTGCTAAGGCACTACTAACTGCATCAACTCTCCTACATCATGGTTTTCCCTCTGTCTTTTTTATTCTGCTATCACAAACCTCTTTTACTAATCTTTGATTCCTTTTCTGTTAAGTGACTGTACCACCTTAGATGAACTCTATTCATCCACTCTTGCACATTTGTGGTTTCTAGTGTTTAAGTCAACAACTGTTTTTTAAACCAATCTTTTCAGATCCATAAGTTAAAAAACTGATTTATATATTATCTTGTATACTGCTAATTTAGTGTTTTTTTAATTTCACAAAAGAATTTAACAAAAAATTTAATATTTCAAAAGAAAAAAAAGTGTGAAGATGAGAATTACAATGAATATAAAGAGATCTGTATAATTTATATGCATTCTGTACAATGAAATTTTGTATTACATATCTGTACAAAATAATTAAATATCACTTGTGACTTTTCGAGAAAGAGAAACTGGAAATATATTCCTTTTCCCCTCATTAATAGCGGTACAAAGTCTGCATTAAAGAATGATAAACTTTGATATATGCTTCTATTCCTTTAAGTGGCCTGAAATGAGATAAATATACAAATCCAATTATTAGTAAAAGCTACCATACAAAACATATATGATTGAACACATTTTTATATCTAAACTATTCAGTTTTTCTTTTAAGTATCAATCAAACATAAGAGATCACAAAAACCTGTAACACAACAGTGCATCAAAGAGAAAGAAAGAATCTCTTGTGTTATAGGTTTTTGCAACTTTCCTCTTCTCTCAAGAATAGAATGAGCAATGTTGGTTTTTAAACCAACATTACTTGGGAGGAGAAGGTTGAAGCTGAACTCTGTATACAAGTTGAAAGTTTATTTTTCACTTGGTTAGAGTATAATAAATTTAGTTTAATCCTTTATCCAAGTGTGAGCAAACAAAGTTTGCACCTGAAAGTATCTTCAGGACTGGGGTAAGGTGGTACAACACCAGGGCACTCCTTGCAAAGGTGGAGCAAGCTACCAACACTCCTTAATGCATAACATTAGACATATCCACAAGGAGATGTGTTTTGCATTATGGGAGATACTGAGATAGGAGCGTTGGTAGCTTGCTCCACCTTTGCAAGGAGTGCCCTGGTGTTGTACCACCTTACACCAGTCCTGAAGATACTTTCAGGTGCAAACTTTGTTTGCTCACACTTGGATAAAGGATTAAACTAAATTTATTATCTGTATACAAGTCTGGAGAAAAGTGGGACTAGTTTGGTATAGCAGCACCCATGAAAATACCTGTTGAAAACAGTGTGCAGAAATAGAGTATCTAAGAGACTCCTATGGTCATTTTCTCAGAGAGAAGACATCTCTTAAGCAGACTGTCCTTTTCATGATAGCACATTTAACACTCTGAGGAAGTTTTTGGTGCATCGCTGCAAATGTGAGAACAGTAAGATTGGGTGAATCTGGGATTTATATAGTGTCAGGTGTTGTACAGAAACCAAATGATAGCTATAACAATCATAGTCCACTTTTGATATCCAAATTACACTGCATGACTCCTTTAGTCACAAGGGTGGAACCTGTGCCTTTGTAAGATCATACACTATTTGTCAGAAAATGCCAAATTTCCTTGTTCCATTCATTTATATTCACATGCTGTATTTAACTGCTCTCCAAAATCTACTCTGATTTCTTCACTTTTTTATCCCTGGAGTCCATTTTCCTGCAGCCTTCGCAAGCAAAATTTCAACTGCCTTCCCTTATCCAATATCCCTAATCAAGCTAGACAAGATGCAGAAGTATTTTCAATAAACAGTGACCTAATACAAGTTATACAAATACCTGATAATCTTTCCACTCTTCCAGTATCCCCTGATCCTTCTTAACTACTACTACTCCTTCCAGATATGCTGCAGAAGTCACTTTTCCAATCAGTAACGCTGTGCCATATTGGCACAGCTTACTGATTGTCCATCATAGATACTCAGTATAGCTGAGTATTGTCCATCGTAGATACTCAATATGGCAGCACAGATATGTAGATAAACTAAGTATCTAGGATGGATGTTACATAGCAGTTGCTGTTCAAACCATTCCATGAAGTAATTTGTGAGAGTAGAAGAAAGAGGATTACTCATGGTGGTACTGTCTGTTTGGATAAAATTTGTTCTGAAAAAAAAAGACACTATCAACTTAGATGAAACAACTAGGAGGTTGTTTCATCTAAGCCAGAGCTCTGAGAGTTTTTCTCTAAAATGGAGACTATTTTTGATAAAGGACATGGATTTACCTGTGCAGAAAGTTAGTGAATTGGAGAGATGCTCTGCAACTTTAGCACAACTGAACATCATTTACTGCTTACAGTATTTCATCTCTACGTCAGAGACATCTTAATAGGTTGCAATATAAATTGCAATACAGAAGTGAAATAGTTGCTAAAGTCCAAAGTCCTAGCTAGGAAGAGTGCTGTACCCTTTATGTATCCTAGTAGGAAGCCTAGGATGTAACTCAGAATGCCTAAGAATTACTGTTCCCATATTTTGGGAAGTTTAACACATCCATGCTTATTTAAATTAGACTATTTAAATTGCATCTACCCTAAAAAAAGTTTTTTTAGGGTAGATGCAACAAAGATTTAGTCCCCATTTGATTCTTAGGCATCCTAAGTTACATTCTAGGCTTCTTACTATTGCTTATAGAGGGTGCCCTTATTAGCTAGGACTCTAAGTTACATTTTACATTGTGTGTGTGTGTGTGTGTGTTTGTTTTTTATAATTCATAATGTGTCCCTCGAAGATGTCTCAGTGATGGAGCAAAATAGTGGAAGCATTAACTGTTGTTCAACACATTCCTTGTACTGTTCACATGCATGTGGATATGATGTGTTTGTGCCAGGAGAGGCTATTATATGTGTAAGTCAGCTAAACAGGAGAAATCTGATCTTGACTAGAGATCTGAATATTATCAAATATAAGGAGAAGTGTTTTTTTACAAGAAATAAGACAAAGTTGTTTTGGTAGCAGTGCATTGGTTATGTACTTGGTAACGGTTGGAAGATAACATTTATGATAGTGGTTATGAAATATCTTTAAAAGGCTTGTTGAATGAAGAAGAGGAACGGTGTGCTGTCATTAGCAACTGATAGGATTTGGGATTACTGTGAGGTCATTAATGTATAGGAGGAAGCAAGGGTGAAAGTACAAATCCCTGGAATACTCAAGCACCGATAAAGAAATCAACAGACAGAAAACCATCTATCCTGGCATGTTGCAAGATGTGACCCAATTGCAAAGAAAAGAAGGTACACCATAAGATGGTAGTGATAAGTATGCCTTTGCACCAATCAGATGCAAAGGACAGTCACCTGAGTTTCCGGGTTTATGGCCAAAGATGAGTAAGGGATGGCTGTCAGATTTACTGTGGAAAGAGATCAGTAGAATCCACATATTGTTATCACTAATTAAATGGGGGGGGGGGTCTACAAATAGCACAGAAGTTGGCTGCTGAGAGGACAGAGTTGAAGATAATGGGATAATAGTTTGATGGCTGCCAGATGAGCATGGCGGCTTGAATAGGCAATATAGGATATGACATTAATTTTGGAGGACAAATAATTATGGACGCTTTTTTTTTTTTTTTTTTTTTTTTTGAGGGAGGCGGTACCATCTGGAACAGGAGATTTATTTTTCTTAGCTCTGGGCAATGATTTTCCTTGGTTGTCTATACAAAATTGCAAGAGAACAGTGATGCCTCATCTGGGCGATATGACTATTATTATATATAATAAATTTAGTTTAATCCTTGTTTGCACCTGAAAGTATCTTCAGGACTGGGGTAAGGTGGTACAACACCTGGAAACTCGTTGCAAAGGTGGAGCAAGCGACCAACACTCCTGTCTCAGTATCTCCTATAATGCAAAACACATCTCCTTGCGGATATGTCTAATGTTATGCATTAAGGGAGGGCCACTACCCAGACTAGTTTCGACCTTTATTGAGGTCTCTTCAGTGGGAGCCAGGCCCAAGCTGAGATACCAGGCAGAAGCATTCGCAGGTCATCTCCACCTATAGGAGTTGCCAAATGGTGTGCCATCCTTTTTTTGGATAAAGGATTAAACTAAATTTATTATACTCTAACCAAGTGAAAAATAAACTTTCAACATCTTTCTCTAAATCCAGAGTAATTTATTAAAAAAGGGTGGCACACCATTTGGCAACTCCTATAGGTGGAGATGACCTGCGAATGCTTCGGCCTGGTATCTCAGCTTGGGCCTGCCTCCCACTGAAGAGACCTCAATAAAGGTCGAAACTAGTCTGGGTAGTGGCCCTCTCTTAATGCATAACATTAGACATATCTGCAAGGAGATGTGTTTTGCATTATAGGAGATACTGAGACAGGAGTGTTGGCAGCTTGCTCCACCTTTGCAATGAGTTGCCCGGGTGATGTACCACCTTACCCCAGTCCTGAAGATACTTTCAGGCGCAAACTTTGTTTGCTCACACTTGGATAAAGGATTAAACTAAATTTATTATACTCTAACCAAGTGAAAAATAAACTTTCAAAAAAAAAAAAATATTATTATATAAGCATCTCTGTGAAAGGCAAAAGATTCATCGCAGGAGATCCCTCACTCACACCTATCATACTTCTTAAACTCATTCACTGATGAAGCACTCATAACCACCTCTGGCAACCAATTCACCACCTTTCGAGCAAAAAAAAATCTAGTCCTACCACCCTTCCCTAACTTTTATCCCTGCTTACACAATTTCCATGGGTGACACCCTCATTCTCTCCCCTTCTAGCCATGTACTAATAGTGTCAAAGCCTCTTTTGTGGCTTTGACACTAAATGTCGATACTAAAAAACCCCTTTGATTACTTTAAAAGCAATTTACTGAACTGCCTAAAAAGAAAGATCTACAACCAGTGTGTACTCCAACAATGACATATAGTAGTGATAAACTTGGAGTCTGACTAAAAAACACCTACAGGAACCGAAAGCAACACAATGAAACATGTAAAGAGAATAACATGGTTAGATAAAAAAAAAAATACTTAGATAAGGAAGCAAACAAAGATAATGGACATTGCATTTGTAATAAAAGGCAACAAAAGGTGCTGGGCAGAACACGTAATGAGAATGTCTGACAACAGATGGACAGAGAGAGCAACAGAATGGACACAAGAACAGGTTATCGGAAACCAGGTAGACCAGCATTAAGATGGGATGATAAGATAATATGATGCTATGGACATTAATGATCGGGAGAGAGAGAGAGAGAGAGATGCACAAAATCAGTGAGAATGGAAGAAGCATGGAGAGGCATTCATCCAGCAGCAGATTGAAGAAAGCTGTTGATGATGATGCCTCTATCATGTTTCATCTTTTTTTTTTTTTTTTTGCCTATCAGCCAGTTTTTGAAGCCCACAATCATCAATATATAGGTAACCCTCGATTAAAGCGGTGAATTAATCCCTCGATGTTACCACGTATATCAAAATCGCGTTAATCAAATATAATAATCAATGGTAAAAATTACAATTCATCCATGATCAATTGTATTAATGATTAGTTTTATATGGTACTCTTTTAGGAAAGATAAAAAAAGAATGCGAAGGAAATGTTTAATAAATACTTGTACCTACGTTAGTTACTGCAATTTTTTATCAAAAAAATTTATTAAGTCGTTTGAACAGTTTTAGTTTTTTTCTTATCAGCATAAATTCTACAATAACAAGAAAAGTGACTCTCCAGACCTCGGCAAACAAGCATTCTTCAATTAACATCTGGATCCATATATATTACTTGCTGCTTAAGCGATTCTAAACTGCGAAATATTCTATCCAGTTCTTTAACTGTTATCGCCTTTGGAACCTCATCTTCACGTTCCATTTGTTGTTCAATTTCAAGAAGATCATTGTCGCTGAAATCTTTTGAGTTTGAATCCAATAATTCTTTAACATTTTCTGCATCAAAACCAAAGTCTTCACCAATTGGAACGATTTCTTCAACCACGTTGTTCACAGGATTTTGAGAACCACCTAAGTCATTAGCACATTCTGGCAAAAGGTTTTCCAAACAGCTCTCATGCAGCTAAAAGACACTTGCTCCCATGAGTCATGAATGTTTTCAATTGCATATTTAATGTTAAAATTTTTCGAAAATTCTTGTAGTGTAATCGCATTTTCTCCCGTTGTTGTTTCTACTGCCTTTGAGAATATCTTTTTAAGAAAATAGGCTTTTAAAGTTGCAATGAAGCTCATGTCCATGGGTTGTAGCAATGATGTCGTACTTGGTAGAAAAAATAGAATTTTAACATCATACAGATCATTAAGAGAATTTGGATGACCAGTGCGTTATCTAAACCCAAAGTTCTGCTGTATTTTTTAAGTCCACCAGAACAATTGGAGCTTGTAATATACCCACTCATAAGGCTTAATGGGAGGAATGACGTCATCTGCTTATGACTTTCTTTCTTTCTCTTGGCCAGGAAACACTCCTCGAGGCTTGCGTATTTTTGAGTGGTAATTTTAAAGGCGTGTTAATCAAAACTCTTGCGTGTATATCAAGGGATTGTCACAATTAATTTTGCTGCGTTAATCAAATCCCGTGTTAAGCAAGGGACACCTGTATTCTCATAGGGGCATTCATAGACCTGCCATAATCTTTGTCACTCACCTCTGGATCATCTTCACAGAATCTGGGTGACCAGATCTGTGATCAATGGGCCAGATGTGGCCTTATTAAAACCTTATATAGGGGAACAATACTTTTTTTTATCCCTGCTTGTAAGTGTTCTTCAACAACTATGTAATCTGATGTGCTGTTTTGGCTACTTTTGCAATATGCCATGCCATCCAAACTTCAATTCCCTGTCCACAATCACCCCTATGTCCTTGGCCTCATCAGTATCCTGCAGTTCAGTTCCATTAATACAGTACACAGCTTGTGATACACCCTACAGTACACCTTACACTTGACCACATTAAAATGGCAGCCATTTCCCTTTGCTTGTACTGGCCGTCTTAGTCATCCTGTGGGATCACAATATCACCTTCACCAGTTTGCATCATCATCAAACAACGGAATATTTGGCTTCACCTCATTTCTGTATCGTTCTACAAATTAAATAACAGAGGACCAAGTACTGAGTCGTGTGGTACACCACTAGTCATATCCCTTCTCCTTCTGAACTCAACTCCATAAACTACTTTTTGATATCTGTCCATGTCAGACTCTAATCCAAATCACTAGAATTCTATGTGAAATCCTGTCAAATGACTTTGGAGAATATGGGACTGGATTATAAATTAATGGCATGGATAAGAGATGACTGACTGACAGATATCAAAAAGTGGTATATGGGAAAGGGGGGGGATCTGCAAGATTTAAGGTAAACAGTGGTATGCCTCAAGGATCAATCCTTGGTCCATTGTTATTCAATCTGTACATTAATGACATTGTGAAGGATTTGACATGCGACATACAGCAATTTGCTGATGATGCAAGGATTGGCAGAATAATCAGGAGTGCTGCTGATATGCAGTACCTGCAAAATGATTTGAATAGGCTGGAATTGTGGGCATGTGAAAATAGCTGTCATTTTAATGTTAATAAATGTAAGGTCATGCACTTTGGTGAGATTAGATATCCAATGTCGTATTATGCTAGAAGAAACTGATAAGACTAGGGATCATGAAGTTTTAATAGACAGGAAGTTGAAGTTCAGGGGTCATATAGCAAACATTGTAAATGCAACTTGGAGATTAATAGCAATGCTGAAACGAATCTTGACATGTAAAGATAAGGAAGTCATTTTGCCTCTTAATAGGGTCTTGATAAGACCTCACTTGGACTCTTGTGTGCAGGTCTGGTCATCTAGTTTCTGTGGTGATTCTGATATAGTGGAGAGAGTGCAAAGGAGAGTGTCAAAAATGATATAAGGATTGTGGAATATTGATTATGAACATAGATTGAGAATTTGTAGGCTGCAGACCCTAGCAAACAGGAGGGGATGATATGACTGAGATGTACAAACTTCTAAAAGGTCATTCAGGATTTCAATAGATAAAATTTTTCATTTTATAGAGTGGGGAAAGGACGCGAGGACATCCAAGGAAGTTGAGAATGCTGTCAATAAGGGGGGGTGGGGGTTAAGGCTAGATTTTTCTCTCTTAGAGTAGTGCACGATTGGAATGGACTACCATTGGATGTTTTGTGAACAAGTAGTGCGAATGAATTCAAGAATGGGTAGTATGACAGCTGGTGCAAATAGTATGGCTTCCCTCAGTGAGTTCCTGACTCCCTGGAAGTCTCTCTTAATAATAATGGAAAAGGATAACAAGCCATTAAGTAGCTGCATCACTAGTGTCTAGAAATGGGAGACAACTGTTAGTTCCTATTTCCATCATCAAATCACATTATTTACATAGCATAACCAAACTATTACTTTATGTGTTGCTGTTTTGAGTGCTTGGATTTCAAAATATTAATTAACATAAGACAGATTTAACTTATGTATATATTATATTGGTGTAAAATGTTTGCCCTAGTATCAATGGCATCTTCAGTATGACTTTCAAATTAAACAACAACAAGAAACTGGTAGATTCAACAATAAAATGCATGAACTGCACTACATGATCTAATTATATTAAGGTTCTAGTAAAAATAACTTCAACAAGAGATTTAAAAATATATATATATATAATAAAATAAATGAAAATTAAATTAATTCTGAACTTATAAAGAAGAGCTATTTCCCATAAGAGGAATAATTTAAGTCCATCATTTTTATTCAGATTCAGACAATGTAGCAAGGATACAACTTTCTCTGTATAGATGTTCTAGAAGATTATTAGTTTTATTGAGAACTTTAATATTCTTCCAAAGAATTCAAAGTCTGGTGGTGATAGCATGCTCCACATGTCCCAATTGTTCAGACTCATGGAACTTAATGTAGTCTTAATGTTCATCATGACTGCAGATATCTACCTGTTTGGCCAAAATAAGATAATCTACACTGGCAAAAAATTAGATACATTGCAGGGTGGGCTAAAGGCAGAAGTTTATCTTTAGCTGAGCATAGAAAAGGAGATATCTTGCTGATAGAGTGGAAGGACACCTGTAGGCCAACAGATTAAATATGTTCATGATGAACTAGTTGCAACTCTATCCTCAGATTTATTTGAAATAATACATCGTATTTCAACTGTTTCTGAAAACAAAATATTTGCTGCTACATGGGAAAAGCTTATACAAAAATTTGATTATCTTATCAGTCATCATCAGCTTTTGTCATCCATGGGAGATCCTCAAAAGATAGTTAATATCTCATGGCAGCCTCTTACTACTGAGGAAAATTAAACACACTTTCTAAAGGTCAAGATTTTGCTATAGCACTAAAAGTCATTCCGGTAATGGACTTTTTTCTTTTTTTTTCTTCTGGAGTTGACAAAGAATTGCATGACATTTCTTTGGATGTTGTTACCCAGCTTCAGTTCCAATTAGTACAAATAATTTTCAAATCCAAACCTCCTCCTCCAAATTTGTCTTACCCAAAAATGAAGCCCCCCCACCCATCTCTGTCTCTATGGAAGAATAATAATTTTATTATTACAAAGGCAAATAAAGGAAAAGCATTAGTACTTCAAGATCAAAATGAATAATATAGAAAATTAATTTTAATGTTACATAACTATTCTGTATATTGTCCTCTTGCTAATGATTCTGTGATGACCCAGATTAAGAAATTAAACACACGTATAGCTAACGTTTCTAACTGGGATGAGGAATCAAGAAGAAACTCAAGCACTACAATGTTCATCCTCCTTGTTTGTATGGCCTTCCAAAAGTTCACAAAGTGAATATTCCATTATGTAATGGATGCACTGGCTCTCTATGTTGCAAAATTGCTAACACCTTTCTAAATTGCTTTTGGCATTTACAGGAAAGTCCTCTTCATTTATTAGAAATAGTTCTAATTTCAAAACAAAGATATCAGAGCTTTGCCTTTGCCCACATGATCTTCTTTTTAGCTTGGGTATTGTGTCCTTATTCACAAGCATTTCATCTAAAGGAACTTTAGCTTCCTCAGGCAAGATATTCTGGGAGATATTATCAGCCTATTTGACTGTCATTCACTCTGGATATTTCACATGCCAAAACACACTTTACTAACAAATTGAGGGTACATCTATGGATAGTCCTCTTTCTCCCACATTAGCCTATTTCATGGAATGATTTTAACAATGGATACTGAATAATTTTCAGTATTTCAGATGATTTAGGATTATCCTTCCTAAACCATCCTTATGGTATACATGTTGATGTTTTTGGGTTTGGCATGAGTACCATACAGATACAAGAGTTTGTCAACAAGATCAACAGTTTTTACCTACACATATAGTCCACTCTTGAGTTAGAAGAGCACAATTATATTGCCTTTTTAGATCTTCTGTTACTTCATTAACCAAATGGTAGCTTTCATATTTTTATTTTTGAGAATTTTGGAAGGCCAGTGTTCATCATTTTTTCTTCATTCAGAAAAAATATCCAAGACATCATCAAATTGGATTCCCTTCTAGGACATTTAAGTATGTTAATTATTTTATCTTTTTGTGGGGGAGAATAGAGATATCCATACCATCTGTTAATGGGTTTGGAGGCATGTCTTTGATACTGTGATCCATTATTTTTTTAATTAGTGGATTCTTGTGTAGTGGGAGGGCTTAGGAGTGAGCACATATTGATATTTCTCTTTTATGTGCTCTAAAGAGAGAAAGCAAATCATGTCATTTGGGGATGTAATTGTGAGGTAGGATTGACATAAGCCTTAAATATTTCCTTTATAATTCTTAGTGTGCAGGAGGGGTTTACCACTAGATATTACTACATTTGTGGTGCACGTGTGTGTGTGTGTGTGTGTGTGTGTGTGTGTGTGTGTGTGTGTGTGTGTGTGTGTGTGTGTGTGTGTGTGTGTGTGTGTGTGTACATATATTCTTACCAACTGATAAGAGATATTCTGCTTGATTTTTATTTTTTGGATCTCCTTTTCTTCTTTCAATCTTTGGTGTGCTCGGGGATATGCCAGGTGATCTTCCTCACAATTAAGATATTTTGGGGATTTGCTCTTACAGTCTTTGTTCTCATAATCATTACTGCCACAACAGGCAGTAATGATTATGAGAACAAATAATGTTTGAGAATGAACTATACACTATAATTTCTGATGCTTAAAACAGCACCAAAGGTTCAAGATATAGAGTCTAACTGGGCAGTTAGACTCTATATCTTGAACCTTTCTCATTCTCAATGAAAGTGTGGTTGATATTCTTGGTGGGAACCAGATGACCATCCCTATGTATGAATATTCTCCTCATGGCTATCACTCCTTGATCTTTAATTTTGAATTATATCTCTTTGTCAGGAACATCAAGGAGATCCTACTTCAATATTACACCTCAAGAAAAGTTCCAAGTTTTGTGTGGAAGGGGGGGGGGGATGTGACTGTGACTAGTATTCTCCCAACTGATGTTGCTCGAAGTAGTTTTTCAGATTTTATCACTGTTGCTGTTTAAATAAGTATATCCACTGAAGTTTCTTCATTGATTTTAGAGATACTGCCAGCCCTTCTAGATAAAGAAGGATAATTTTTTCCAAGTGGATGTTCCCCTGTGGATGTAAGATGTCTCCTTGTTGCTGGTTGTTGAGGGATCCCGATAAACAAGAGGATGAAAAATTGTTCATTCTCAGGAGGAAGTTGGTTCAAATCCGGAGCTCCCTACCCACAATGGAGCCAAATGGATGCCCACTCTCTAGTAAGCAATGATTGTACTTGGAAGTGGAATGCCAGGACTATTGGCACCACAACAAAGCCTTGGGCCCTGTACCTGGGCCATGGGATAGGAGACTTAATTACTACAACACTGTTGACTTTTTTTGAAGGCATTCACTAGCCGACTTATCCAGGACTGCCCATCTTACCAAAGCAGAGGCCAAAGTAGGATGTCCATGGGCTGCACTGCATGGCAAACATGGAGTTGAGGTATTGGATCCCAGTGATGGTGGTCTGGATGATAGTATAGTAAAAAAAAGACTCAGAAGAATTAGAGTGAAGAATATGGGAAGAAAAGCATAGGAAAAGAGTAAGGATGAAAAGAGCAACAGGTGCCTCACCTTGGGTGGTACAATTTATTGTAGTAGGTAAAAAACAGAGACTTATTTTAAAGGCAGCTACTCTGATAAAGCAACCTGACCTAAATAAATATGGATGTGGGAAACGGTAATTTAAGACCTCCTGCACAACTGAAGTTACTTATTATCACCCATAGAGGGGTACCCTTCCTAAAACTTTAGGCTTATCATTTCCACTTCATTGTTGTTTGTGTGCACATTACATTTTTATATTTTGCCTCTGAAAATGTCTTTGTGACAGAGAAAAAATACTGCAGTCATTAAACTGGTGTTTAATTTCATTCTTCTGTGCTTACACTGTAACCATCAAGAAAAACACTCTTAAGCCTATATATACATTAGGCTCTATCTGTATGTGTGTGTGTATGTATATATATATATATATATATATATATATATATATATATATATGTACTGTGTCCTTATTGTTATTTGATGAATCTTTCAAACACAATTTTTAATCTTTCAGTCCTATCTAAATCTAGTTCCTGTACATTACAGTACACTTCATCTAGTTCCTGTACATTACAGTACACTTCATCATGAGAATAAAATAAAATTTGCCAATAATCTCCATGTGGAATTTATACTGAAATTAAAGTTTTGACATGTTCTCCATCTCCATAGAAGAAAATCAACTGCCAGAACTAATTTTCAGTTTACTTCTGACACAGAAGTTATCTCAACTTGGGATGAGATGACTGTTGTATCAGTCATTTCATCCCTAGATCTTTCTTTAAACATAAATTTCTACTTCAAATATTTCACTTTTAAATTTTCTTTCATTTCTCAATATATACTTCATACTTTTTTTTTTTTTTTTTTTGGGCAAAATAACAGATTTCAAAAAAATCATTCATTGATCCATACAACGTGACAAGATAACCCTAACATATTCTCATGTAATGTTTTTAAACTCGTACTACAAGGTTGTAGTATGGCCTTTTGCCACTATAAGGGTCGAGAAGTACCTCAAATTTCATTGCCCAGTGTGAGACCACCTCTCTGCTTATTGGAGGCCACTTGAAGTGGATGAAAAAGTTTCACGTTTGGATTCTAGAGCAGGGTTTCTGGACAATGTAAAAATAAATTTTAAAATATTACAAAAAATATATAAAATTGACAAAAATGAGAAGAAAAAAAATCAATGTCCACCTGCAGTATACAAATGTACCACAGGCTTAGCAATAACCTTTAGTGGGTGGTATTCACATAAAAAAAAAAATAAAAAAAAAAATAAATCCTTTTGTGAATCAGTATGATACAACAGCTGGCAAGCTGAGAGGCTGCATTCTTGGGTCATGTGTGATTTTTGTAACATTGTGTTTTAAGTAGTTGAGCAATTTTCTTCTCCAACTGATATGGCAGATTTTAAGGAGCAAAGAATCTGCATCAAATTTTGCTTCAACCTCAAAAAAACTACTGCGGAAAGCCACTGAATGCTTAACTAAGTTTGGAAGTAGCCAAATTCACCACAACTGAAAAAAGCATGTCAAGTCAATGCCGATTTTTTTTTTTTTTTTTTACATCAATGCATTGTCCACAAGAAAATCCTCTCCCCCCCTCCAATGTCATGGCAAAACTGTCAACGGCAAATTTTACTGTCAAGTTTTGAAGCAGCTAGGGGAGAGCATTCTGCAAAAAAAAAGTCTAGACAAGTGGAAGAACAATGACTGGGTTCTTCACCATAGCTCACTGTTTGACAGTTCCTGGCTTCCAAAAACATGACAGCCATACCCCCCCCACACACACACACACGACTTTTTTCCTGTCCTACAAGATAAAATTCTGACTGAAAGAGTGTCATTTTGACACACTTGGGGAGAACCAGGCAGAATTGCAGAAGATGCTCAATACAGTCACACTCGAGGACTTTTAGGGATGCATGGAATTATGGAAAAACTGATGGCATCACTGCGTAAGTGCCCAAGGGGACTAATTGGAAGGAGACAGTAGAAACTAGAAGCTAGGATAAGTCTTTTATATATATATATATATAGTCAAATTCCCTGAACTTTTGGATAGTTTTTGTATACGAAAGAGAGCACTTTCAAAATAAAAGAAACATGAAATTTTAATTTGTAATGTTTTCGTATAAACATTCTAGCTTAAAAAAAATAATCTTGCTTCTTACCTAGACAGAAAGAGTTGTAATACATTTTTTGTAGAATGGCTGAAATAACTTTGCTGAACAACATACTGAAGAAGAATCAAGGGACCACATAAATCTGATACTGGCTTGAAGTTTTTATCTTCACTCTACATTTAATACATACAAAAAGCATACAATTTATTTGGTAAAATTTTTAGATATTAGAAAAATCAAGAATGTTTTGTAGCTAAGTCACATAAAAAGAATATACACACTGACATTCTTGGATAAGTCTTTTTTTATGACTGTTTGCCTACTTTGCTTGACTGCTTTTATGACTTTTTTTATGACTGCTTGCCTAATGTACTGACAGTGTAGATAATGGCCTATACTGTAGCATTGACTCCATTAGATCACTAATTATGCTGCAACAGAACTGTTACTCTGAATGAATGAAGGTGCAGTGTCTGTACATTTCAGAACATTTCACATGTTCAAATGGGCTAAGATCTAGTGAATTTCCAACCTATTCGAGATGGGTGAAATCCTGTGTGTATATAATGACAAGGAATGTAAGGAATTGGAAATGCATAATGAAGAGTATGGGAAAACAGAACATTTAGGCATTTCTCTGTCACCTAGGTTAGAAATTTTATGCTAAAATTCTTCTGGGAAAAGACAAATGATTTTTTTCAAAAGAGGCCTACTAGACTAAATCGAGTTGAAAATATAAATTATCTGTTTCTGAACAAGTGTAAATTCTGTCTCCCCCCCCCCCCCCCCCAGCCTATATTAGTTGAAACATAAGCATGTTTAGACTCCACGGAGCTTTCTGGTCTGCTTAAAGGTCAAAGGCAGATGACTGTGAAAAAAACATTTTTTCCCTCCACAGCATTTTTTTTCTGCATTCCTAGAGCACATGGCATTGCCTCATTCATCACTGCTTTTCCAATGCAAATCCATAGCTTGCATGACATAAGCAAACAGAAATTTTTTTTTAAAAATATACTGATTAATGAATTATTATTATTATTATTTTTGGTCACCTCCAATGGAGTCAACAGACTCATTGTGAGAAGCCCACTCAACCAGCAACATGTCTATTATAATGAGCTTTCAAGTTATTTACACCACCTACATTCACAATGTACTCCGGCAATGCATTCCACTCACTAACAACTCTCCATGTAAAAAATCTACTCCTCACACCAGATCTTGATACAATATTCAGGGATGGCCTCATTTTTCTCATCTCAACATCCACTCTTTTTATAATTTCTTCTGTATTAATCTGATAGAATCCCTTAACTTGAAGGTCTTCTCTATCATATCTCCTCTTTTTCCTCCTATCCACCAACTTCTGTAATCCACATTTGCTCAAACACTCTTCATAACCAACACTTCAGAGTCCTGATATCACTTTGGTTATTTGTCTTTGGACTGTTTCTAGTGTTTCCACATCACAATGAAAACTAGGTGATCAAATCTGAGCTCAATAGTCCATATGTGGTCTGACCAATGCCTTATATAGAGGAACCACCACCACCTCGTTATCCCTACATGTCAACATACTTTTTATCATAGCAGCAATATGATGTGCAATCTTTGTAACACTTGCAATATACCCTTGGGACTTCAGTCCATTGTCTACCATAACTCCAAGATCATGAATCTCATTCACTTCCTGAAGTACAGCTCCATCAATACAGTATAACTTTATATCTCTGTATCCCAAAATGTAACACCTTGCATTTATTAATATTAAAACTGCAACCCCCACTCATTTGTCCAAACTGAAAGTCTATTCAAATCTAACATCAGCACTACTCCTGATAATTCTACCTAACTTTGCATCATCAGAAAACATTTGAAGCTCCTCAGTCAATCCACATGAAATATCATTAACAAATAAGATAAATAGTAGGGGCCCAAGAACAGAACCCTGAGGCATGCAACTGGTCACCTTCTTTATTATAAAACTATTGTGTTTGTAATCATTTGTCCAGATAGGGTGCAATTTTCAATTCAAACAAATCAATTTTTAAATACGGCCATGATAAAATTATTTTGAGAATTATTTTACACACGTCCTTTTTAATAGTAGTGAGTTGTTGTTTTTTTATCCCCACCCTAATTATACTTTTTAAATAATCTCAAAATGACACTTTGCTTTGGAATCTTGTGTATATCAATTAAGGAAATCAAAATAAGAAAACTAAATTTATCATTAGTGTGCTAGATAAAATATTCTGTGGGTTTATTTTTTAAATCAACCCCATACACAAGGTTTGTAGTATGAGATGTTTGAATACGTGTCCAATGAAAAAGAGGGATGGAGTACATACAGTACATTTAATTGCTTGATTGAATGGATATAGTAAGTAATCCTTTGGAAAAACAGTATGAGGAAGATAAGAAGTTGGTTCAAAAGGTCTGAAGCTAGGTATAGAGCAGATGTTGATCGGCAGTTGTTTGTGTAAGTTTACAGTTTAAGGGAAGTAAAGAACGATGTTACCAGTTAAGAAAGAACACTGCTCCTGGAAATATGAAGAGGAGTCTAAGAGAGAGAGAGAGAGAGAGAAAGGTCATTTATGAACTGAAATGTTTTTTTTTTTCCTGGGTAGCACAGCAAGAGTTTTTTTTAGGGAGGTATTCAGTAAACTACCTCAAATGTAAAGTTGAGTAGACTTGGGATTCACACAGTGTTCACGTGAGACATGAGAAGCAGTAGTAGTGTTCCGAGCAGAAAACAGAAGTAGTAATAGTGCTTGAACCAGAAAATGCCACAGGTAAAAGTTAGACCAAGAGGAAAGAAATGATCTTTCCTGGAGATAAGAAGAAAAGTATGATTTTTGCATTAAATAAGGTAGGATTGTATTTTGGTAACATCAAAGATGATAGAAGAGTTGGTTCTGGAGGCTTTTGTAGTGTGAGATGTTTGAATGCGTGTCCAATGAAAAAGAGGAATGCAGTACACTGAGAAGTCATTTATGTATAGGAGAAAGAGAATGGACAGAAATAGAGAGCCCTGGGGGAGAAATCATGTTTTTTTTAAATACAGTCATACTCTGAAGTTACGCGGTACGTGGGACCAACAAAAAGCGTGCAAGTCGAATTCGCGTAACTCGGGGTATAATTTTGCATGTAATTTATATATACAAACATACAAAATATTAATTGATTGGGACCAAAGGTTTACAAAAACACCTATATTTTTTAAGAAACATAATCATAATTGTAGTTTTTCGTACATAAAAAAAAGAAAGTTATTTCAATGTCGATGGTTTCATAAATCTAATAGATTCGTCTGACGGCATAATGTCTTTTTCTTGTCACGCAAAATTTCTTCATAGCAAGCCAAGGTTTTTTTATTCCTTGCCTTGTGGCTACAATTCGTTCCTTGTCAGAATCTATATCCTCCAAAATCTGTAAACCTTTCTTTTATGATTGTTCTTACTGTGGATTCCTGTAGATTGAAAACTTCTTTGTTAGCTCACAAATTTTCATTCCGCCTTCAAAATCCTTAGTAATGTTGAGTTTTGTTTCCAAAGTCAATGTTTTTCTTTTCTTGCTAGCTGTAGAAGAATCGAACTTGCTTCTTTTGGATGACATTATTATTTTTTATGTGATAAAATTTTTATCAAGAACATAACATTAAACAATTGCAAGGTTTGTAGACTATAAAAATAGTGTATGAATGGAGACTGCGTGAAACACGTCAGTGCTTGTTCACAGCATGTGCGACGCTGGTGAATATGGCCGATGCCGGAAAGATACGACTAGTGGTGAGACCTGAAGCAGGACGGGAATACGTACATATAAGAAACCGCATAACTCCGGATTCGCGTAAGTCAGGGTAGCGAAAGTTGGGGTATGACTGTATAGAGAACCCATCCGCAAGAGGTTGGTCAACCTATAGTTCCATGGATGGACAATAAGGAACTTATACACATTTTATTTGTAAAGCTAGGAGTTGCATTGGAAACACATGTGGTGGAAACCTGTTCCAGACAGCAGCAGTGGAAGGAATAAATAAAGAAGAGGAAAATTTGTTCTGTGGGTTTGGAGTTGAACTTGAGAGGGTGTCAGTTAGCTGCTGCATGTGTTTGGACAGATTTGTAAGAGGTTAGGGGGAATTATTCATGCCAATTCTGATGAACAGTGGCCATTGAAGTATTTACAGAATATGCAGGCTACAGAGACTGAATGCCTGTGAAAGTGAGTGGAGTGTTTTAGTGAGAGAGGGGTCGTCAATCAATCTAAATGCTCTTTTCTGTACAGAATCCAGTATTTTCATGGAGCTCTTACGGGCACCATCCCCAGATATGAGAGCAGTATTCAATGTTTGGGTGGATTTGTGATTTGTATAGGGTTAAGAGCTGCTGTTTGGAGTTAAAGTAATGCTTCAAGTGAAAGAGAAAGCCTAATTTTTGGGATGGAGAGGACGCAATATTTGTGATATGTTTGTGCCAAGAGAGAGAGATATTAGAGGTTCAGAGATACTCAAATCTCTATTCAAGATGAGAATCACCTTCTTGGAATAACACTGACCTCTAGGTAAGGGTCAGACTAGAAGTGTCAAGGGTAAGACTAGAAGATCATGGTTCTTTTTTTGTGGGAGATAATGCAGAATTGTGTTTTGCTAGCACTGAAGTTGATAATGTTATCCAAACACTATTGATGAATATTTTGAAGATCAGAATTTAAGGTAGTAGAGGTTAGAATTCTGTAGGTTGTGATGATTTGTGCTTTGTAAGGTTTGTCAAATGAAAAGGAGGAGCAAATCATCAGCAAAACTGTGTACCAGATTCACAGTCAGTTGGAGTAGAGTTAAGTCTTAAGAAAGCAAGCCACTCACTATTGACATAGTGAATGGTTTGATTAAATGAATAACCAGAGTGGAAACTGGAAAGTGTCAGGGCATTTGGCTGGAGATTTTTTTTCTTCCAAACATTTCCATTTTTTTGTCCAAAGGTGGGTGATGCTGATTAGGAAATTCAAGTAATCTGTCTCTCAGAAAATAATAAAATATATAGAAATTTTGAAAAGAAAAATGTTCATTTTATAGAAATATAAATTCTACTTTCATATTTCTTGAGAAACATTTATTAAAATTTTTGTACTGTGAGTATTGTTATGTTAGGATGAACTGAGGTCTCTTCAAACCTCATGAATCCCAGACTATCTGAAGTCCATGAAGTTTGGAAACATTAATCTGCATCATTTCATTGTGCACAACATAGTAAGCATCCCTCCATCCCCCTTTACATGATGCATTACCAATTCTATTAGATTGATTTATTTAAATTTGACAAATCTCATCTAGAAAAAAAAAAGAAATATTTGTCCACATCTGAATTTTTGAGTGTAAACTGTGATAAACACTATAAAACTAAGTATGTAAACTTTAGCTAAGAGAGCAAATTTCTGAAATGGATAGTGCATGGATCCAAGATTCCAATGATCACTTTTTTTTATTTCACATTATTACCATTAATATTTCACATTATTAATTAAAAAATGAATAGTGTGAAGAAAATTTAAAAACTGAAGTCTCAAATTATGCTTGAATCCAGAAATTCAAACTGATAACAAAATCGAGTAATCGGATGTCACCAAAAACATTTTAATGTAAAAATAGCCAGGTATTTTGTGAATAGGTTTTATGCTTTAGAACACAGTTCATGGGTAGACTAACCTAACTACTACTTCTATCCACAACAGGATCACTTAAAGAATCAAAACTATATGTAAAAGATAATTTGAAGCAAAGATTGGTTAATCAAAATTTATCAGTATTGAAATAAAAGCCAATTATTTGATAATTTCAGATATTTTAAATCTTGATAAAGAAATTAGCCACTTTGAATTGCTGGCTTAATATTCTCTATCTCTGCTAAATTCCATGTCATGACAAATGAAGTTAAAGAAAAGGAATAGCTAATGTATCAATCCACTAATCCAAGGTTTCCAAAAGCGGACACCACAACTGAAATTCTAGGGCTCTGCGAATCTGTTTACAAACATTTGCTTTTTTAAATTAATAAATCGGTGATATGATGATACAAGTTACGCCCATACCAGACTTTGAAAAACTCTGCAGTTCAAAACAACAACTGCACTGTAGTCATCAAAATGAACTTGAATTTTTTAAATTTACGGAGCACTAAATTGTAAAATGGCGAGTGTTTATTGATTTCTTCCTTTTCTTCATGTTTATTTTAAAGATTGAGTTGTGAGGGCAAAAAAAATCAATTTTTGCTAAAATGGAGCTCTAAATTACTTTTAGAGCTCCATTTTAGCAAGAAGTTTGGGAAACCCTGCACTAATCTATCCATCTAAAATACACCACTTTTACAATTAATTTTAGCATATTGGCTTATGGATTCTTAATTTGTTGTTATTATTATAACCATTTTCCATTTTAATGATCTTTTGTAGTGTGGATTAGAAACTAATGACACAACTTCTCTTGGAGGATTGGGGAAATCAATTGATATTCTTTATAAGCAGAAAAAACAGAGCACCAGTTGATGATAATTACTCCGTCAGCCATGTTTCATTAGTGAAACATGGCTGACGGAAGATGATATAGTTAGTGGGATAGAATGTGTAGGTTATAGTGTGTTTAGGAGGGACAGAGAGAATAAAATGGGGGGGAGGAGGAGTGTTATTGATGATAGCTGATGAACTGCAGCCAAGGAGAATTGAAGTTGTATTGTAGGATAGTGAAAAGAGCTCATTTGAGGCTATTTGGTGTGAGATTGAGACTGGTAGAATAAAATATACAGTTGGGTGCTGCTACAGACCGGGTGATGGAATAGATGGTGGAGATAGTATGCATAAACAAATTGATGAAATGAGTGGAAGGAGGGTAATTAATATGGGGAGATTTCAACTATGGTAACATTGATTGGAAGGAGGAGAGGACACATGTGAGGAAGGAAAGGGATTTTATTCAATTATTAAGAGATAACTATCTGAGACAGCATGTAATTGAAAATACTAGGGGTTTGAGAGTGCTTGATCTGGTTATAGCATCTGAGAATTTGACTGTAATGAATATGACCATGTTGCCACCTATTGGTGAGAGTGATCATAAGGTCTTGACCTGGGAGGTGGCTAAAGGTGTGGAATTTTTCGATTAAGACAGGGTATATGTGGAATTACCGTGCTGGCAAGTATGACAAGCTCAGGAGATTGCTTGGTTCAGTGCCATGGCATGTAAAACTGCAAGGGCTAGATGTCGATAGAGCATGGTAAGCGGTCAATGAGCATTTACATGTGGTTATGGCTGAATGTATACCTGGGGTCCGAATAGTAAAACAAGTAGGGGTTAAATGGATGAATAACAACATTAAGCCTGAGTTGCAAAAAAATAAACAACTGTGGAGGGAATTTAAAGAGAAAGGTGACCTGCAGGGACACGAATGGTATAAAGCACAGGTCAGAAGGGTAACGAGTGTGGTAAAAAAAGCAAAAGCGGATTATGAAAGGAAACTAGCTATGCAAGCTAGAGAGAATCCCAAACAGTTCTTTGAATATGCTGCAAGTAAAAAATAAACTGTACACGGCAGAATGATTTTAAGGAATGCCGATGGTAAGGAGGTCACTGAATCAGTCGATATAGTGGAATTACTGAGCGAGCACTTTGCCAGAGTATATCATCCAGGTGGTGACATTGAAAAAATGAAGGAACCATTAGTTTAAACGGGAATTATGATGAATGAAGTGGAGGTGAATAGTCTATTACAGAACCTTAATGTGAATACATCTGTGGGATTGGATGGTATACTGGCACGGGTCTTACGTGAAGTGACTAAAGAATTATCAGTGTCCTTGACCATGTTGTTTAATCTGAGTCTCGGGTCTGGTTTAGTCCCAAAGGTGTGGAAAGAGGGGAAAATAGTTCCACTGCATAAAAGAGGATCCAAGACTACTGTTGCAGATTACCGACCGATCAGCATATCAAGAGTCGTTGTCAAGGTCTTGGAGAAAGTAGTCAAGGGAAAAATACAGGAATGGATCGATGAAAATGAGATACTGTACGGGGACAGCATGGCTTTGTGAAGGGTAGATCATGCCTCAGTAACTTGCTCAAGTTTTATAACACAGTGAAGGCTGAACTGGATAAGGGTAATGGGTTTACAGTGATACTGCTGGACCTGGCTAAGGTATTTGACAGGATACCACGTGGAATTCTAATCCGTAAACTGCAACACATGAGAATGGATATAAGGTTGGTGAGATGGATAGGTGGGTGGTTGATGGAGAGATATCAGAGAGTAGTTTATTCAGGAGTAGAGTCCAAAAGACGGCCCGTGACTAGTGGTATGCTGCAGGGTTCTGTTCTTGGACCACTACTTTTCAATTTGTTCATAAACGATATAGGAAAGGATCTGAGAGGAAGTGGTCACTTGTTTGCTGATGATGATGCAAAGTTGGGTAGAGCAATAGTGAGTGCACAGGATGTCAAAATTTTGCAGGATGATTTGGATAGTTTGGAGGACTGGGCTAAGGAGAATGGATATCAATTTAATGTGGCAAAGTGTAAGGTTATGCATTTTGGGGTGAAAAGATTAGCAGCAGTATATCACAGTGGTGGAACTGTACTCCAGGAGATTGACAAGACCAGGGATTTGGGAGCGTTGGTGGATAGGGAGTTGAAGTTTAGGGGGCACATCGTAAAAGTGGCCAAATCAGCTCATCAAATCACTTGGATGCTGAAGAATACTTTGACGAGCAGAGACTGTGCCCAGATTTGGTCACCTAGGTTTCTTCTTGATGGGGAGCAAGTGGAGAGGATCCAGAGGCGAGTGACCAAGATGATAGCAGGTCTATGGAATGAACACCTTATGAGAACAGGTTGAAGATTTGTGGGTTGCAGAAATTGGTTGATAGGCAGAAAAGGGGAGATATGACTGAGACATTCAAATTGCTAAAGGGTTTCTATAGGATTAATTCAGAGGATATTTTTGAGATCAGGATTGGTGGTGGTAGAACTAGGGGACATCTATGGAAGCTGGGCAAGAGTGTGGTTAGAGCTGGGTTTTCTTTACTTTTAGAGTGGTAAATAAGTGGAATAAGCTGCCAGAGTCTGTTGTGAGTGCTATGACAGTGAGTGAGTTAGGGAAGGTATGATAGATACTGTGAGAATGTCGTATAGTTTTGTGGACATGATGTTTAGGGCCTCCCCTCGCCGAGTCTAAGGACTTCCTAGAGTCACCCGTAATAATAATAATATGTGAGAATTTTATTGTAAATGTTAAACAAAATTAAAAAAAATTTGTTCAAAAAAAGAAAAAAGAAAAAAAAAAAAGCTTAATAGTACACAGCAGCATATAAAATGATGAAATATGTTCATTCCTTGGGAGGAAGAAAGAAAAAACATTATTGTTTAAATGCAGATTTTCACACATAACCAACTTAGATACAATATTGTTTTCATGTTTCTTTCAAAGATCAAATAAGCTCATGTACTTGAAAGGATAGAAAATCTGCTTAATACAATGTAGGTATTTTTTCTTCTCCTTCCTTTTCTTTTTAGAAGATCTAATTCATTTTTATTGGAAAAGAATATGCATTTTTTTGCATACAAAGTCTGGATGATTTGAAAATCATTTTATATTATGAAATTATTTTATGAAAATCATTTTATGTTATTAACAAACCTGGAATGTTCCATAACTTCAAATAACAGGAGGTGTCCAGACAATTATTGGTAGATAGTCTAAGTATGAGAGATTATTCCTATAATCTGCCTCAAACCTAAGAAACTACCCAAACCTCAACAAGTTTGCCTGCACGAAATTGTACCAAATTTGGGAAGCTCTTATTCTCTGAACTTCAGCTTAGCAGCCAAGACCACCCATCAGTCCACTAGGGGACACTATTTAGGACTTTAGGCTCAACTTAGGTTGAGAATAAAGTTGATAAATAAGTTAATCATTACACCTTCAACTGATCAGCGTTCATACAGTTTTTGACTGGGAGGCCGTAATATATTTAAGAGTTATAAAGTGGGTCATTATAATAAACTGAGAAGGCAGCTTGAAGTAGGACCTGGGCATGAAAAACATGGTGGAGGAATCAGCAGAACATGGGAATTAGTCAATGGGTGCCAAGTGGAAGCTATATTTTTATATATATATGTTGATCGCACATAAGAGAGGTCAAAGAACCTATAAACACATCACACATCAGTACTGTGTGGGATGCAGATGAGGAGAAAGAAAGAAGTTTATTGTCATTTCTCTTGAGGAGTTGCAGGTTGTAGTTATCTTGGAATACTTCATGAGATAGGCTTCACCAGAGAACAGGGATACATAGAATAGAAGAAGAAGAAGAGAAGCAGGTTCAGTGTGTTTCAGTTGCACTAAAAAGGGATGCTGGGCAGCTGGTGTTTTTTGTTTTAGCAGATCCATTAGCAAGTGAAGGAATGATGATTGCCAGTTCGGTGGAGTAGTGATCATGGTACCAATAAAGCAGAAACAGTGCTGAACTACTACTGCATCTGTGAAATAGAGGATGAAGTGAGTCTGTAAGGAAGGGATTATGAGCCAAATTTCTCTTCTCTAAATAGCACTAAGAATTTTTAAGGAGGATTTTAGGTGCACCATCACATGTGAGAAGTATTCTAATGATGGGTGGATTTGAGATTTATCCAGAGTAAGTAGCTGGGAAGTGACAAGTAGCATCCTGAATGGAAGCAAATGTTTTGTAGATGCTGAGCAAATCATTGATGTGATTATACCAGGAGAGGCTGGAGGAAAATGTTAGTCCAAGCAGAGAGAGCTGATGCTGTCTGGTGATTTACATATAACTGAGGATAAGGGTATGTGAGCTCAGATCCCTTTTGTGAGAGAAAAGGCAAGACTGTGTTTTGGTGGCATTGAAGGTGACCAGACTGTCTCACCCTTGAAGGATGGTGTGGAGATCAATGCTTACTGGTTGAAGATGATCTTGAAGCTTGGAATGCCTGAGCACCGTGCAGTTTGTTAAATGAGTAGAATGAATGGAGAGTATGTCATTTATATATAGGAGAAAGACGACAAATGACAGAACAGGCTCTGAGGCACAATAGCAAAGCTTGAAGAGAGGGAGCCATCTACCACGACATACAGCGAACAAACAGAGAAAAGCTGGCTACCCAATTACAGAGGATGGCGATTTGCTTAGCAGGCCCAATGTGCCAGATACAATCAAAAGCTGTGGAAATGTCATGAGTGACAGCACATGTTTCTCTGAACCTTTCCATGGCATGTGTCCAATGGTGGGAGATGTAAGCTACCCAGAGATCAGCTGTGGAACTTGAATGGTGGAATCCATACTGGTAATCACTATTTACTGGTGGGACTTTAGGTAGTGGAGAA
Organism: Typopeltis vanoorti; assembly: GCF_054136105.1. Classification (NCBI taxonomy): domain Eukaryota; kingdom Metazoa; phylum Arthropoda; class Arachnida; order Uropygi; family Thelyphonidae; genus Typopeltis; species Typopeltis vanoorti. Next base: position 77,737,240 of record NC_143552.1, on the reverse strand, counting down.
GTTGACTACTCATGACTTTCTCCAAGATCCGAGGTGGTGGTAAATTGGTGTCAGTAGTCTGATAGTAGATTTCTATCTCTTTTTTTGGAATATGCTAGATATATGATTGCTTCCATGCATTGAAATGTGTTCAGCTAAATATAGAACATTGTAGAGATGATATATTATTATTATTACCACCACTATGCGACACCTCCAGGGAGTCCAAAGACTCATTGAGGGAGGGCACCTACTCTACAACTCTGTCTCCACCACTCAATCCAACAACTACACTAACACCATCTACTGCCGACCACCACCAATAGTATTTTCACAGACAATCACAACCATCCACCCACGGCAGGATTTGAACCAACAGCCTTTTGGCTGGAGAGTAGGTATGCTACCACTCAGCCAACCAGGCCTGCAAGTTAACATATAGGACAAGTTAACTCCGGAGCACAATGTTTGAGTACAACTGGAGAGGTAGCATCAGAACCAGAAGACATTAATATTCAAGTTGTTTATATTCTTCAGTTTTCTTCTGGCTAAAAAACTACAGGAGGCATATAGTGCTCAGATCTGATATGGTAGTAGGTGATTTGCCTTTGCCATCTATGCAGGAGGTTGGAGGAAAAGAGTGCTTCCAGAAGGTGAGCTTTATTTTGGGATACTGTAACAGTGGTGTCATCTGCATGCAAACAATGGAAGTGCAAATGAGCAGTTGTGTCCAATGACTTTAGCAAGGGATCAAAATACACATCATCCATTTGAAGAGAGGCAAGTTTTCTGCTGTTGGCCTTAATGAAGTTATATTTTGATTTGCTGATCACTGTTTTGCATTTATTGTGTGCTCCAGCATAAACTGAGTATGAAGATACTTCATGTGCAAACATTGTTTGCTTTCAAGCACTTGGATAAAGGATAAAATAAAAAATATAATTTCTTGGCAAGTTTAATTTAAATTATAATCAAGTGAAAAATCTTTCTACTACTCAGATGTTGTGAATGCATGTTTGGTAAATATGTTCAAGGTTGAGATGTGCTGGGTAGTTAAATATGAATGTTTTGGAGTGTTAGACTCCTTGGAGGTGAATTTATAATAATAATAACTGAACAACTTTTATACAATTTCTTCATATCATTTATTGCTTCTCCCTGTGTCCACCATGGAATTCCTATTTTTCTATATGTGCAGATAACTCCACCATTTGATTTTTGGATGATTATCAATGTTAACTTCAGCTTTAGCAACTCAATCTTTAAAGTCTGGTTCTTGTTTTCAAATTCCTTTACTTTCAGAAATAATGTTTCTATATTTGTATCTATAATTCACATGTAAGAGTTGTTTCACTGTGATTCTTTTCAAAATTTTAGTATGGTTGGGATAATTTTGCTCGGTACGAGGTAGCACATGACATTTCTCTAATTCCTCTATTAATGCCACTTCTTTCACATCAATGCTTCTTTCATTGATGATGCCTGTCATCAGTTCTGCTGAGGTTACTTCAGTAAATGTATTTTCACTTTTCATCTAGTCACCTAACAAAAAAAGCAGGACCTTGTGTAAATGAGCAATACCTCATCTAGCACAATATCTAATCATGCTTACCATCATAATGTATATGTGGTTTCAGCAAATATTAATACAATTTGGCAAGTTGCAAAATGCCAATTCATTCTCATTCATTCAATTTCCAAATGGATACCTAATAGCAAGATGCACCACGGGAGGGTAAGGAGAGTGGATCAGAAGTGGCAGTCAGTTCTCTGCATTCTTCATAAGTTATGTTGGGATCTCCTGTCAGTTACAGGCAACTCACTATACAAAACTTGTAGGGACTGCCAGAATAGTGGACACTTTGCTACAGTGAATTTCCTTTAAATCTGAAAACAAACCCCAACTCAACATCACCAGAGTTAAAGATCGGTACTATCAACGTAAGAAGCCTGAATGGCAAAGAAATGGAGCTAGCTGAGGAATTAGATAAGTACCAGATTGACATAATAGGGGTGACTGAAACAAAAAAGACCAAAACTGGTGAGATCTTTCTGAGCAATAAATACAAAATGTTATATTCAGGCAATGACAATCAAGGAAAAGAAGGAGTAGCCATAGTATTCAACACAAAATACGAGGCTAATCTTCTTGAATGGCAGTCAGTCTCAAGTAGAGTAATGTGGGCAAATATGAGAATGGGGAACTGGGAGACTTATTTGTGCTTATGGTCCCACAGAAGGTTCTACTAAGGTAGAAATGCAGGAATTTTTTGACGCTTTAGAAAAAGCAACTGACACAATGAAAAAGGAAAAGTTGGTCCTTGTTGGGGATCTAAATAGCAGAGTAGGAAATGATTGTGAGACATACAAAAATATTTTCGGAAAATTTGGAGAAAAGAGCAAAGCTAATAATAATGGCAAATATATGTTGGATTTCTGCTCAGGACATGGACTGGTTATTACTAACACCATGTTCCAACATAAAAATGTGCACAAATTCACATGGAGAGAAGAGGCTAGGAATAAGAAAACTCTCATTGACTACGTTATTGTTGATAGTGATGTTTTCTCCCTGGTGCAGGACACCAGAGTGTACAAAGGATTTGAAATTGGAAGTGATCACTATTTAGTCTTGAGCAGGATAAAATTGAATATCATATTGAAAAGAATAACATGTAAGAAAGTTTTAAAGCGAATAAAAGTTGAGCAGCTCTCAGATGTGAACTGTAGACTAAAATACAGAAAGATTATTGAAAAGAAAATGAAAGAGTTTGAGAACAGGAATCAAACCTTGGAGATTCAGTGGCAAACTCTGAAGAAAACATTGATTGATTCTACTAGAGAGGCATGTGGTGAGGTTGTGTGCAAGGATAAAAAAATCAGAACTCCCTGGTGGACACAGGAAGTTAAAGAGGCAGTGAAGGAAAAGAAGAAAGCATATCAAAAGTTCCTGGCAAATAAGTCAGCTTTTACTCTTACAGAATACAGAGACAAATGTAAGAAAGCTAAACAGTGTGTAAAACTAGCTAAACAAAAGTCATGGGAGGACTTTGGCAAGAATATAGAAAATAAATATCAAGAAGGTGGCAAAATATTCTGGAGGTTGTTTGAAGAAGCTTAGAAATGGAAGGATGAGTGCTGTAAAAGGAGTTAGAGATGATAAAGGTGACATGAAAACAGGAGAAAAAGATATCCTTGAAGTATGGAGTAATTACTTTGAAAAACTGCTAAATGAAACAAGCAGTGATGACAGCACAGTGATAACAAACACTGACCAGGCATGCAGTCAGGAATACATATCCATACTTGAAGTAGAAAAAGCCATAAAAGGCTTGCAATGTGGAAAGGCAGCAGGAGTAGATGATATTCGACCAGAAATGCTGAAGTATGGTGGTATAAAAGTCTTACAATGGCTGCACTGCATAGTTCAGAAAGCCTGGACTGAGGGACGAATTCCCGATGATTGGAGTAGAGCTCTCATAGTACCCATATATAAAAAGGGAAATAAAACTGAATGTGAGAATTACAGAGATATTTCCCTACTGAGTGTTCCTGGCAAGATCTATGCAAGCATACTTGAGAAACGGTTGAGAAGAATTGTGGAAGAAAAGCTTGGTGAAGAACAAGCTGGATTGAGGCCAAATAGAGGCTGTCAGGATCAGATCTTCACTTTACGACAAATAGTCGAGAAAGCATGGGAATATAACAAAGATCTGTATTTAAGTTTTGTCGATTTGGAAAAGGCATATGACAAGGTGCCAAGAGAGAAGCTATCCAATACGCTGCAGTTATATGGTGTCAATGGGGCATTATATCATGCAATACTTAGTCTTTATTTGAGTTGTAAGTCAGCAGCTAGAATTGAAGGAAGTACAGGAAGATGGTTTAATGTTAAATCTGGTGTGAGACAAGGATGTATATTATCCCCTCTGTTATTCGTTATCTATATGGATCACATTATGAAGGAAAGTGGTATCAAACCTGATATCAAAATTGGAGATGTTAATGTCAGCTCTTTGCTTTATGCAGATGATGTTATACTTCTAAATAAATCCGCTACAAGTCTGCAAGATTCTCTGACTAAATTGAATAGCTGTTGTAATAGATATGGTGTGAAGGTCAGCAATAAAAAGACAAAGACAATGAAAATAGGCAGAATCATTGAAAATGTCAACTGTGTTGTGAATGGAGAACCTGTGGAACAAGTAAAACATTTCAGCTACTTAGGCACAATTTTTACTGAAGATGGTAAATTAAATATAGAAATAGACAACAGAATCAGCAGAGCTGGTATGGTGGGAAGTCAATTGAATAAATTCATATGGAATAAGAGAGAAATTAGTCGGAATACGAAATTAGCTGTATACAAGACAGTGTTCAAACCAGTTTTAACTTATGGATCTGAGAGCTGGGTCAGAAGTAAAATACTTGACCAAAGACTAGAGACCGCAGATATGAGAGTCCTGAGAAAGATTAGAGGCATGAACAGATGGCATCAATGGCAATATCATATTAAAAATGAGGATATTAGGAAAGAACTTGAAACAACTTGACATTGTCAGCATCCAGGAATGCGTTAGTAGAGCTAATCTCAGGTGGTATGGTCACTTAAATAGAATGGGAGAGGAAAGATTAGCAAAACAAGTGTTCTCTGCGAAGTTGGCAGGAAAACGACCCAGAGGAAGACCAAGATATAGGTGGATTGATACGGTACAAAGTGCCTTAGGCGATAGAAACATAAGATCTGATAATGTTGGAGTCTTGACAAGTAACAGACTGATTTGGAGGAAAATTGTAGATAGGAAATTAGTAATGATGTAAATTTTTCATGTAGTACTGTCATATCCTGTACACCCCTTGAGGGTACATGGCAGGAATTTGATGACGATGATGAATTTCCTTTAGAATAGCATTATGCCTATTGGACATTGGGTAAGATTTTTTTATAACCAGTGAATTTATTATAATAGTGTCCATCATGTTCTCTGCATTCTTCATAAGTTATGTTGGGATCTCCTGTCAGTTACAGGCAACTCACTATACAAAACTTGTAGGGCGTGCCAGAATAGTGGACACTTTGCTACAGTGAATTTCCTTTAGAATAGCATTATGCCTATTGGACATTGGGTAAGATTTTTTTATAACCTGTGAATTTATTATAATAGTGTCAGCTAAATTAAGTGCCAAATATAATTAGCTCTCATCCAGCATAGTTTATGCTTAACTGCAAATGAACAGTGTGATTTGAAGAATGTACAAAAGGATTTGATGTCTGGTTTGGTTGTAATTAGATCCAAAGTAACTCAGACTATGAAACTAGAAGTTATGCCTGTTAATTGTTTGATAGCCATGGTTCAGGAAGTTTTCTTTGAACTTTGGGAGGAAATCCTGCTATCTCTGTGTGAGTTTAACTAACTCACTTTCAGCAGAAAAACCTTTATAAAAATTTCTTGTGTCCTAGATGTGAATCCAACGTCTTTTCTTTGAAACTGTTATATCCAGGCTAATTATTATTATTATTATTATTATGTGACACCTCCAGGGAGTCCAAAGACTCATCGTGGGAGAGTGTGCCAACAGCATCGAATGATTGATCCCTTCCAACTGCTAACCACGCTCAAACTTGCTTAAGTTTTTTGCATGAGCCATTAGTAGCAGAGGCTCTACCAATTGACCGACCTTTGCTGACTATCCAGCAAAGGTCAGTCAATTATATTATTATATTATATTATCCTTTTAGATAAATCCCCTGCAAATCTTTGAGGTCAATCAAATAATTGACCTGATAGATTTGGAATGAAAATTAACAAAAAAAAAAAAAAAAAAAAAAGAAAAAAAATATTCTGCTGCATTTCCAGTAGTTCATCTCTGTAGATAAGATTTCAGCTATTTAGTGACAATTTTTAACACTGCAGCAACCTCATAGGGACTATAGCAATAGTTTTTATAGTGGATAACTTATCACAGCAAATTTCCTTTAGAATAGGACTGCCTGTAAGGCTTTGGTTGGGACTTTTTAGCCATTTGCATTGTTTGGTATACGAAGAGTCAACTGTAATATATCAATTTCAAAGAAAGCTAATATTATGCTGAACTATCATATTATTTGGTATATCCTGTTAAATAATTAGACAATACAAAATGATGATAATAATACACTATTATGTCTTTTTAACGAACACAAAACATAAAATGTAGGACTAGATTTTATCAAACCATGCTATAATACAAGAATTTCATCACCCTGAGCCTTGAAAGCTTCAACCAATTTCTTGATTTTATCTATAACAGTATGCTATGAAACCACCAAATTTGTTATATAATCTAAAATTATCCCAACTTAAGGCAACATTAGTATTTTAGTGAGCCTTTCTAAATTTGAGTCCCTTCATGTCAATTAACCTATTACAGATTTTATATAAACAGCAAGAGCTACTACTACCAAATTTGGTGGAACTTTTTTTTCTCTAAAGTCACACAAGGTTTCAATTAGTTCTCTTACATCTGAAGGCTCAATGAAACTCTTGTGGATTTTATCAAAATGGTAAGTTCCAGAGAAGATCAAAAAGTTAAGATTCTAGATTTTATATTCTCTGACAGAGAATGTCAGATCACATCAACACACAGGTACTACTTTGTAGTGAATGTGGTGGAAGGAATTACAATGTATGGTTAATATGGATGGTGGTTCTTGTCACTACAATAGAAGGTTGTCTTTTTATCTTTGCCTATTCAGCATTATTATAATTATTTCTGTTTTTTTTTTTTTTTTTTCTTGCTGAAGAAGAATCAGAGCAGTACATACAATGTGGGATGATAAACTTTTGAATATTATGCCTGTACAATCTCCTGGCCACAGCAGAAACTCCACAGTTCTTTCCTTCTCATATTACTATTTGAATTCTCTACCAGCAGAGTTTGTCAAAGTAGTTAACATCAAGATTAAGCACTTCAGGCTTGTTCATGAGTTCTATCAATCTAGCAGCAAGTCTGCAGAACAATTTCACCACTGTATTTCCGAACAGAGGTGCTGGGTTTTTGTATGTTTGGTATCCCCCTTGAAAGAGAAGTCAATATGTGAGGCTTTTTTTTTTTTAAAAAAAAAGGGGGGGGGGGAAGAAACTGAAGTCTGAATCACTGCTCTGGAGATCAAACAGAGTATCAGCCACTTCCACCTTAAATACATATTGTCTCTAGTTGGAAGAAAAATTTAACAAAGTTGCACAGGCCTGTTTGTCAAAACAATAGCAGGAATATGAGGATGCTTCACAGGAGGAGGCTATATCTTGTGCATCATCAGACAGTTGATTGCCCAAATTGCTGACCGCTATTATTACTGCCTATGCACATTTTTCTTTTTTTAAGATTAAATTATTGTTATGTCCACTTAATTTACAAAACTAAGTTTCATATTTTACGCACCTTGATCAATCCTAAATAAACCAATAATGTATTTGTTAGAAGGGATACAGAATCACTTTCTTCTGCTGCTTTATATGCTGCTTCTAATAGAACATCTAGAAAAATATATATATTTAAATGATTTAAAATTAGTTTAAAGTTACAAAAATGTAAGAGAAAGGTGGCAAAAAAACACCATAATTTTATAATTATGGAATTAATATTGGCAAAAAAAAACGTAAAAAAGTAAGATGATTTAATAAATCCATTACTAGTTTTGTACAGCAGTATTGTGTCTTCAGATTGATATAATAAAACACAAATCTAAAAGTGGTATTAACATGGAGATATCTAAGTAACAAACCATTTTTTAAATTCATAACATGTGAAAGACGTCAGATGCAGGAACGAGATATCATGAGCGTGGGTCATGCTAACAGGATATAACTCATTTTGTCTCAGCCTAATGTAGATCTCTTGTGTGCGTTGTCCAGAGATAGTTTAATATCAGGCCTTGGTTTTTATTACACTGGGTCAGACATTGTATCATTTCACAAGCCATTTTAAATTAGTGTACATAAGTATTAAATTCTATGTATAGTATTTTGATGATCTGTCAATTGACTTGTGAGTTTTCCCAAGATGGATTTTTGATGGATTTCATCAGAATATCCTATCTGTCCAATGTAACACACCACAATTCCACTAGATTTTATATAATGATGATAATTTTATCACTTGGTCAGACTCAGAAGAATCTCTTCAAAACTTAACTGACTTCCTTAATGGTTTAAATCAAAAAATCATTTACATCAGAAGTAAAAAAAAAATCTATTTCCTTCTTGGAAATAGATTATTATGATCTTCACCTCAGTTGAAGATCATAATAATCTTACCTTTGAAATATACAGAAAAAAAAGTTTAATACAGGTTGGTATCTTCATGCTAGTTCCCAGCAAATAAATAGGATATCATCAAAACATTAAAAGAGAGAGCCATTACATTATCAAGTGATCATAGTAAAAGAAACAAAGAAATAACTGACATTAGCGACATCTACACCAAAAACTATTAATAATGTATTAATTTAATTATTTAATTATTAATGTAAACCAGCACAAACTCCAAGACAATATGCAGATTGCAGATCACAGACAAAAAATAACTTAAATCTTACAAGAACACAACTTAAAAGTTGCCTTAGACCTCTACAAAAAATCTCCAATGTTCAGATCACCTAAACAACTATATCAACCTATGAAGAGACTGGAAGTTTATAAAATCTACTACAATTGCAGTGTCTGTTATGTTGAACAGATGAGATGCTTTGGAGAAATCTGTCAAAAAATCAGATTGGTGGTTTTCATCACCAATGAAAACCACCAAGTCAATCATTTCTGGCACATCACAAAATACTATACATAGAATTTAATACTTAAGCATACAAATTTAAAAACCGTGACATTTTTCCTATTGGCTTTTCACCTGTTGCATGGATGATCAGAAAAACTAGTACATATACTGGTCTCATGTCTTTTTGTTTTACTTTTGTTATAAACCCTGTACCTACAGTATCAATACTTGATTGAGACCTTGTTATGGTCCCTGAATCTATCTAAAGCCTCTAGAGGTGACTTTAATGTTACCCATGAGACCTTGTTAATGAACCCTGAAACATCTGAGTATGAAGAATTCATGCTCAAGAGGTTTTTTATTTTTATTCAATGCCAAATCTCCCCATCCGCCCACCATGGAGCCACATATGGAAGCCCACTGACCAGCAAGCAATGACAGCTTAGGATTGAAATGCCAGGGCTACCCTGAACTATACCAGCACCACAGCAAGCCTCAGGTCTCAACTCTGGATCATGGGGTAAGAGACTTACTGCAACACTGCTGACCTTTGCAGGCAAGTCCACTAGCTGACTGATCCTGGGTAGGCCATCCAAGACCCACCTGTATTGCCAAAGAAGAGGTCAAAGTAGTGCAAGATTACTAGAATCCCCCATTCTGGATGTTCACAGGTTGCACTGCACAGCAAACACTATGGCTGGGTACTGGATCCTAGTGATGGTGGGCTGGAACAAAGGATAGTTCAGGACTCTAGGACCAACTTTTGTTGCCTTTCTTCAGTCTCATTTGCTTAATGTGAGTGCCTGCATGCACACATCATTGTTTTGTGATCACTGAAGATGGCAGTGTAACACTGCAAAATATAGGTAGTTATTAATTAAAGTTTTTATAAGTAATAATAATCTAGTTTATGTTGTCATTTCCCATAAAAATAAAATAAAATAGAAGCTAAATAGTAATCAAGCTACACGCAAACAGAATGAATTAAAATTAAGATTTATTAAACTACAGATATTTCAGGGGGGGGGGTACTTAAGGGTCAAAGCTGTATAACTGAGAGGAGACCTCCACATAGCCTTTAACGGAATGCGGAGAACCTAATCAGGGCTTCTGACCTAATGCCCAATCCTCACCTTCTCGTGGTGCACCCTGTTGGGTATCTATCTGGATACTGAACGAACGAGGATGGGCTGGCAATTTGGGATTTAGCCGACCAAATTGTATTCTTACTGGTTAAACCAAAATACAAAATGATGGTACAACATGACAAAATTTCATGCCGGCTGTCGCCGGGTTACACAAGGCCCCCCGTTGTTTTCGTCAGGGAACCAGGGTGAACAGCGAAAAGTCAACTACTGGAACAAATCTGAAAACACACCCCAACTCAACATCACCAGAGTTGAAGATCAGTACTATCAACATAAGAAGCCTGAATGGCAAAGAAATGGAGCTAGCTGAGGAATTAGATAAGTACCAGATTGACATAATAGGGGTGACCGAAACAAAAAAGCCAAAAACTGGTGAGATCTTTCTGAGCAATAAATACAAAATGTTATATTCAGGCAATGACAATCAAGGAAAAGAAGGAGTAGCCATAGTATTCAACACAAAATACGAGGCTAATCTTCTTGAATGGCAGTCAGTCTCAAGAGAGTAATGTGGACAAATATGAGAATGGGGAACTGGACAATGAGACTTATTTGTGCCTATTGTCCCACAGAAGGTTCTACTAAGGTAGAAGTGGAGGAATTTTTGAGGCTTTAGAAAAGCAACTGACATAATGAAAAAGGAAAAGTTGGTCTTGTTGGGGATCTAAATAGCAGAGTAGGAAATGATTGTGAGACATACGAAAATATTTTGGGAAAATTTGGAGAAAAGAGCAAAGCTAATAATAATGGCAAATATCTGTTGGAGTTCTGCTCAGGAAATGGACTGGTTATTACTAACACCACGTTCCAACATAAAAATGTGCACAAATTCACATGGAGAGAAGAGGCAAGGAATAAGAAGAGTCTTATTGATTATGTTATTGTTGATAGTGATTTTTTTTCCCTGGTGCAGGACACCAGAGTGTACAGAGGATTTGAAATTGGAAGTGATCACTATTCATATTGAAAAGAATAACATGTAAGATAGTTTTAAAGCGAATAAAAGTTGAGCAGCTCTCAGATGTTAACTGTAGACTAAAATACACAAAGATTATTGAAGAAAAAATGAAAGAGTTTGAGAACAGGAACCAAACCTTGAAAAAAATCCTGAATGATTCAGCTAGAGAGGCATGTGGTGAAATTGCCGGCAAAGATAGAAAAAATAAGAACTCCATAGTGGACACAGGAAGTTAAAGAGGCAGAGAAGGAAAAAGGGAAAGCATATCAAAAGTTCTTCCTGGCAAATAAGTCAGCTTGTGCCCTTAGAGAATACAGAGACAAATGTAAGAAAGCTAAACACTGTGCAAAACTAGCTAAACAAAAGTCATGGGAGGACTTTGGCAAGAACATAGAAAATAAATATCAAGAAGGTGGCAAAATATTCTGGAAGTTGTTGAAGAAACTTAGGAATGGAGGAAAGAGCTGTAAAAGGAGTTAGAGATGATAAAGGTGACATGAGAACGGGAGAAAAGATATCCTTGAAGTATGGAGTAATTACTTTGAAAAACTGCTAAATGAAACAAGCAGTGAGGACAGCACAGTGGTAAGAAACACTGACTAGGCATGAAGTCAGGAATACATATCCATACATAAGTAGAAAAAGCCATCAAAGGCTTGAAATGTGGAAAGGCAGCAGGAGTAGATGATAATCGACCAGAAATGCTGAAGTATGGTGGTATAAAAGTCTTATAGTGGCTGCACTGCTAGTTCAGAAGGCCTGTATAGAGGGACGAATTCCCGATGATTGGAGTAGAGCTCTCATAGTACCCATATATAAAAAGGGAAATAAAACAATTTGAGAATTACAGAGGTATTTCCCTACTAAGTGTTCCTGGTAAGATATATGTAAGTATACTTGAGAAACGATTGAGAAGAATTGTGGAAGAAAAGCTTGGTGAAGAACAAGCTGGATTCAGGTCAAATAGAGGCTGTCAGGATCAGATCTTCACTTTACGACAAATAGTCGAGAAATCATGGGAATATAAGAAAGATCTGTATTTAAGTTTTGTCGATTTGGAAAAGGCATATGTCAAGGTGCCAAGAGATAGAGAGAGAAGCTATTCAATACACTACAGTTATATGGTGTCAATGGAGCATTATATCAAGCAATACTTAGTCTTTATTTGAGTTGTAAGTCAGCAGTTAGAATTGAAGGAAGTACAGGAAGATGGTTTAATGTTAAATCTGGTGTCAGACAATGATGAACATTATCCTCTCTGTTATTCATTATCTATATGGATCACATTATGAAGGAAAGTGGTATTAAACATGAAATCAAAATTGGAGATGTTAATGTCAGCTCTTTACTTTATGCAGACGATGTTATACTTCTAAATAAATCTGCTACTAGCCTGCAAGATTCACTGACTAAATTGAATAACTGTTGTAATAGATATGGTATGAAGGTCAGCAATAAAAAGACAAAGACAATGAAAATAGGCAGAATCATTGAAAATGTCAACTGTGTTGTGAATAGATTACCTGTGAAACAAGTAAAACATTTCAGCTACTTAGGCACTTTTTACTTTTTAGCTACTTTTTACTGAAGATGATAAATTAAATATAGAAATAGACAATAGAATCAACACAGCTGGTATGATAGAAAGTCAATTGAATAAATTCATATAGCATAAGAGAGAAATTAGTCTGAACACTAAATTAGCTGTATACAAGACAGTGTTCAAACCAGTTTTAACTTATGGATCTGAGAGCTGGGTCAGAAGTAAAACACTTGACCAAAGACTAGAGACCGCAGATATGCTGATATCCTGAGAAAGATTAGAGGCGTGAACAGATGGCATCAATGGCAATATCATATTAAAAACGAGGATATTAAGAAAGAACTTGATATTGTCAGTATCCAGGAATGTGCTAGCAGAGCTAATCTCAGGTGGTATGGTCACTTAAACAGAATGGGCGAGGAAAGATTAGCAAAACAAGTGTTCTCTGCCAGTTTGGCAGGAAAACGACCCAGAGGAAGACCAAGGTATAGGTGGATTGATACGGTACAAAGTGCCTTAGATGATAGAAATGTAAGATCTGATAATATTGGAGTCTTGACAAGTAACAGACTGATTTGGAGGAAAATTGTAGATAGGAAGTTAGTAATGATGTAAATTTTTCTATCATATCTATCATATCCTAACTATCAATCTATCAATTATTCAATCAATCTAATAATTTATCAATTTATCAATCTAATAAATATCCTATCTATCATATCATAACTATCATATCCTGAACACCCTTGTACATGGCAGGAATTTGATGATGATGAGATATTTCAGTTCACATATCATGAACTATCATCACAGAGTATATTACAAATGGAAATTAAAATTTAAATAACAATGAAGGTATATGGAGAATGGAATCTCTGCTTGTATGCAGTCACAAGGAAACTAATGAAAAAAAAATAAAAATACTACTAAGATCAAATGAAGTGATTTAAAAAAAATTATACATATTATTAAGTTGTATAGTTCTTAATAATAATTTTACAGAATTCTAAAATGCAAGTCCATCATTAAAGTTGAGATTTATAGTATATAAATCAAATCCAAAGTAAATAACTGACAGCTAGGACTGAATACAATCCATGTATAGTTCGCCCACTGATTTGAGGTCCCTCGACACTTCTGCACATCTCAGAAAAAGGAGAATCCATTCCGATAATAGGGTAATCAGTCCGTATAGTGGGATGAGTTATTTATTATTACTGGTTGGAAAATTAACTTCTCTTTTATGATTATTGTAGTTAACTATGTTGCTTGTATAACAGTTGGAAAATTTTACCTATAAAGCACGTGATTTCGTGTGTTGGCGACCAATTCGGACGTCCTTCATTTCTTTCTCCACTTCAGCATGAATTGACTATTCTTGGAAAGACGCAAAGCAGGGACCTGCAAACGGTGGGTGAACTATATCAGTGGAAGGTAGAATTTTATCTTTTGTAGGTGGTATAATAGTGCTGATTGAATTAATAGACTTAAAAGTAGTATTCACCACACTTTTGCTCAAAATCCCTCATATAAAATATGGTATTATTAAATGCCTTCTTTCAAGAGCTCATATCTGTTCTTTGTCCAAACTGCTTCAAAACTAAATTTCTACAATCAAAGCAATGGAAATTCTCGAGTTTCTTCGGCCTCTATCAGAAGAGATGACTCACACAGAATTGTCATCCTGTACATTTGTTAGTTTAAAATCTCTACCACTATCAAGGCTAGTAATTCAACCAGCTCTATTATACCATCTCTAAACAATAAAATTTCATCTCTACTGCTTCCTGAGTGTATTCAGTCCCATGCAACCACTAGTTGTTCAAAGTTGTACAAGCCAATACAAGGTGTGTTCAAAAAAAAAAAAGAAGAAAAAAAAAAGACCACACTTTTTAAATAGCATGCAAACTGAAACATAGAGCATGCTGCGGCTATTGAGAGCACCTAGCAGCAGGTTTTGACAACAAACTACTATTTTCCCCATTCTGCTATGAGCAATATTTGCAGTCCTTTCTTTTAGTGTTACACGGTGATCAGCATTCATTTTTGAAATTATGGATTCTACAACAGTGTTAGAATAACTCTTTTTATTATCCCGACGTTTCGATCTTCATATCAAGATTGAAATCATCTGGAGCATACATAAATATACAATACAAGCTGCGTTACATTTCAAACCGTAAGCTAGAGAAACAATGACTGGATCACATGCTACTCACTGGCATGACCTCTAGTGAAAAAAAAAAAAAATTGCATCAAGCTAATTTAATATTTGATTACATGAATAAACATTCTTGCTTACAGATGGTTTTCCTTCCAGTAACAGTGATGTCCTATTTCTATTATTACAATTGTTATTTTTGATTAAAAAAAATAAATAAATAAAAATTATTTAAAAATTACATGTCCTATTTTTCAGTATTAAAGTTGTCATTGTAGATTTAGGATCCTGGATTTTCTAGAGTCCTGTTTATAGTTGTTCTTAGAGAGGAAGGATTCGTGAGACGAATATATGCCTTCCATATGTATGGGATTTTTAGACTATCATTATTGTTTAGATTAGGGTGGTTGATAATGATCTCACAAGCTTCCTTAAATTTGGGTTCATACCATGTTTTGGTGTGATGTAGACAACTAGTGCTTTTCCAGTCAATTCTATGTAAGGTGTTCAGAGCATGATCAGAAAGGCCAGCTTCACCATAATTATTATATTTGATGTGTTGTTTATGTTCTTTTTGTCTGATCGGAATTGTGCATCCTGTTTCTCCTATGTATGGTATGTTGCAGGTGCAGTAAATACGGTATACTCCAGGGTGGGCCAGGGGAGGGAAAGGGTCTTTGGATGAGTTGAGTAAGCTTTTTAATTTTGCAGGAGGTTTAAAGGTGGCTTTGAGATTGTATTTTTGTAGTACTCTGTTTATTTTGTCTGATGTCCCTTTAATGTATGGAATGGTAATAGTTTTACTGTAGTCTGGTTTGTCTTTGTTTTTTATTGCGGTCTTAGAGAATTTTGTTAATAGTGTTTTGGCTGTATCCATTTTTTTGAAAAGTATTACTGGCACTTTAAATTTGTTTTTCAGTGCCTGTTCACTGGAGCAGATCTTCAGAGCCCTGTTTTTTAGGGTTTCAGGACACCTAGTTTTTGTGTTGGTGGTGGTAAGAGTTTATGTGTATATATTGGCCAGTATGTGTCGGTTTCCGGTGGTAAACAGTGAAGGAAAGATTGCCCGATAAAATTAGTGCCAAGGCTCAAGGAGTTAGTAGGTCATCCCCCCCTCCTATATCAAAAACACACAACACTTCATAAACATCATCAAAGACATTACATTAGAAAAAGATGATCTATTAGTCAGTTTTGACGTCTCTGCCCTCTTTACGAATGTCCCAATCAATGACACAATTCTTCTTTTACAGAACAAATTTCCTCCAGATATCACAGCACTCTTTGCGCATGTATTACATTCTGGTTATTTTGTATGGCAAAACGCTTTCTACCTACAAAACGAAGGCACAGTCATGGGCTCGCCATGATCCCCCCCCCCCCCCCCAATTGCTAAATTTTATATGGAACATTTTGAACAACTTGCTCTAGGTTCCTTCCCTTTAAAACCCAAAGTTTGGCTCAGATACGTTGACGATGTTTTTGCGATTTGGTCTCATGGCCGCCAGACACTAGACACTTTCCTTAGCCACCTAAACAAGCAACACAAGCGCATACAGTTCACTATTGAGATTGAAAAACATAACACACTGCCGTTTCTAGATACACTTGACACACGTCTTCTCTCGGGCAATCTTTCCTTCACTGTTTACTGGAAACTGCCACATACTGGCCAATATATACACATAAACTCCTACCGCCACCCAACACAAAAACTAGGTGTCATTAAGACCCTAAAAAAAAACAGGGCTCTGAAGATCTGCTCCAGTGAACAGGCACTGAAAAACGAATTTAAAGTGATCAGTAATACTTTTCAAAAAAATGGATACAGCCAAAAGACTATTAACAAAATTCTCTACAAGATCTCAATAAAAAATAAAGACAAACCAGACTACAGTAAAACTATAACCATTCCCTACATTAAAGGGACATCAGACAAAATAAACAGAGTACTACAAAAATACAACCTCAAAGCTACCTTTAAACCTCCTGCAAAATTAAAAAGCTTACTCAACTCATTCAAAGACACTCTCCCTCCACTAGCCCACCCTGGTGTATACCATATTTCCTGCACCTGCAACATACCATACATAGGAGAAACAGGACGCACAATTCCGATCAGACAAAAAGAACATAAACAACACATCAAATATAATAATTATGGTGAAGCTGGCCTTTCTGATCATGCTCTGAATACCTTACATAGAATTGACTGGAAAAGCACTAGTTGTCTACATCACACCAAAACATGGTAAACATTTAAGGAAGCTTGTGAGATCATTATCAACCACCCCAATCTAAACAATAATGATGGTCTAAAAATCCCATACATATGGAAGGCATATATTCGTTCCATGAATCCTTCCTCTCTAAGAACAAATATAAACAGGACTCTAGGAAAATCCAGGATCCTAAATCTATAATGACAACTTTAATACTGAAAAATAGGACATAATTTTTAAATAATTATTTTTTTTTTTAAACAAAAATAACAATTGTAATAATAGAAATAGGACATCACTGTTACTGGAAGGAAAACCATCTGTAAGCAAGAATGTTTATTCATGTAATCAAATATTAAATTAGCTTGATGCAATTTTTTTTTTTTCACTAGAGGTCATGCCAGTGAGTAGCATGTGATCAAATCATTGTTTCTCTAGCTTACGGTCTGAAATGTATTGCAGCTTGTATTGTATATTTATGTATGCTCCAGATGATTTCAATCTTGATATGAAGATCGAAACATCGGGATAATAAAAAGAGTTATTCTAACACGGTTGTAGAATCCATAATTTCAGAAATGAAAAATGAATGAAAAAAAATGGAAGCAATATTCGCAGAATTATATCCACTGAAGTAAGCACGTGCACCAGCTGTTCGTCGGATTAGTGACAAAGCGACAACGAAAGAGCTTGAAGAACAACATGGTGTGTGTGTGTGAAATTTTGCTGCAAACTCGATAAAAATTTTACAGAGACATTTCACTGCTTAACCAAGCATATCTGGAGGCCTGTATGTTTAAGCATTTTAAAAATGTCAGGTGATGTAGGTTGTGTTTTTTGATTGAAAAGGCATTGTCCATTATGAATTTGTATCATGTGGTCAGATGGTAAACAAAGAGTTATACCAGGAAGTTTTAGCATGTTTGAGGGATACTGTGTGCAGGAAGGGGGGGGGGGGGGACTGAATTTTGGGAAAACCAAACTTGCATGTCACACCACGACAATGTGCAAGCTCACGCACCACTCCTCATCTGCAGTTATATGACAAAACATCAGACATCCATTGTGCTCCATCTACCCTATTCTCTGGACTAAGCCCCAGCAGACTTTTTCCTCTTTCCCAAACTTAAAACCACTTTGAAAGGATGTCATTTCCAAACCATAGAGGAAATTCAGGAAAATGTGATAAGAGAACTGCATGTCATCACAGAAAGTGCATTCCAGGAAGCATTCTAACAATGGAAGAAACGCTGGGAATGGTGTATTGCCAGTTTGAAGGGGAAAGTGCTTAAAATGAGCAATAGTCTTTATAGCAAAAGTTTCTTTTTATTTCTTTTTTATTTTTTTAACATGGCTTGTATGTTCCTATACACATTTCTGTACATCCTAGGTTATCTCCAAGAAACATAACAAATCCATTCTAACAGAATGTGAGATTACTAATACTAGCTACACAATCCTTTGGAATAATGCCAAATTACCACATCGGGGTGTATGGGGATGTCAAGGAGAGTAGTACCTCTCCACTTGGACAGTTCCACGTACTTGTGGTTCAGATGGATTGGTTCTCACTGGACACCCAACTCTCACTTATGGCGCCAAGAAGCTACCATAAACTGGTAGTGGCCACACCTCAGTAAACTGTGTCGACCCACAGGCTAAACTAAGTGAGGGTAACCAGATATGACGATCTCAAGAAGCAACTATATTCGGTGAATCGGTCACAAACAGCGCCTGTACTCCATGTTAGGAGTGGCTGAATTCAGGTCAAGGAGTTGTGGTTGACATTTGACGAAACCTAACCATTGAAATCGAATGAGCTCTAACCAACCTAAAGATACATGCCAGCATGACCGTTGCCTGGTCAAACAAAGGTTGCACCTACTATTAGGGAACAAAGATAGTGAAGGCGAAAAATATGCTATTGGAACAAAACATCACCTAGTAGACAGGAATAACATAAGCATAGGAACATGGAGTGTAAGAACTCTTCACCAGGAGGCAGCGCTAGAAATACTACTGCATGAATTAGACAATTACTGATGAGAAGTAATTGGACTCTGCAAAACCAGATGGACTAGAAAAGGAGAATTTCACCATGGACAGTACAAAATTTTAACTTCAGGCAAGGAGGACAGCAAACACCAAGAGAGAGAGAGAGAGAGAGAGTAGCACTTATATTAAAACCAAAGGCTCAAAACTCTCTATTGTCTTACAATCCTATCTCACCTAGGATAATTAAAGCAAGATTTAAAACATCAATTGGATCAATGACTATTATTCAAGTATACTCACCACCTTCAACATCATCAGAAGAAGAGTTCTATACAGATTTGCAAAAAAGCACTACAGCAGACATCAAGTCAAGATCTCCTAATTGTAATGGATACTTAAACGCAAAAGTAGGCAAAGACTGGGATACCTGGTCAAGAGTAATCGGACAGTTTGGGTATGGAGAAAGCAACGAATGTGGTGAGAGACTGCTAAACTTCTGCTCAAATAATAGGCTAACAATAACCAACACCCCAAAAAAATGGACATAGATATCACCAGACAGGTGAACCAAAGATATGATAGACTATATTATTGTAAACCAAAGATGGAAATCAAGTATCCTAAATTGCAGATCGTTTGCTGCAGACTGTGGATCAGACCACAAGTTAGTATTAGCAAACCTAAGAAAAAGTTAAAATCTGAAAGCACTTTTAGAGTCAAAAGGAGACTGAATGTAAAAAAACTACAAGACAACAATATTCTAAGAAAATATCAACTAGATAAAAACCTGAAGGAACTACCAAAACAGAATATAAACATCGAAGAACATTGGTACAAATTAAATGAAATAATATTAAAATCAGCAGAAAATACAATAGGTTACACAGAAAGAGAAAGTAAAAAGGATTGGATCTTGAATGAAGTAAAAAAGGTTAAGCAATTAAAGGAAAAGCATGAAATTAAAACAGAACTACAACAGAAATAAATATAATAGATTAACCAGTATATTCAGGCAATGACAATCAAGGAAAAGAAGGAGTAGCCATAGTATTCAACACAAAATACGAGGCTAATCTTCTTGAATGGCAGTCAGTCTCAAGTAGAGTAATGTGGGCAAATATGAGAATGGGGAACTGGACAATGAGACTTATTTGTGCTTATGGTCCCACAGAAGGTTCTACTAAGGTAGAAATGCAGGAATTTTTTGACGCTTTAGAAAAAGCAACTGACACAATGAAAAAGGAAAAGTTGGTCCTTGTTGGGGATCTAAATAGCAGAGTAGGAAATGATTGTGAGACATACAAAAATATTTTGGGAAAATTTGGAGAAAAGAGCAAAGCTAATAATAATGGCAAATATCTGTTGGATTTCTGCTCAGGACATGGACTGGTTATTACTAACACCATGTTCCAACATAAAAATGTGCACAAATTCACATGGAGAGAAGAGGCTAGGAATAAGAAAACTCTCATTGACTATGTTATTGTTGATAGTGATGTTTTCTCCCTGGTGCAGGACACCAGAGTGTACAAAGGATTTGAAATTGGAAGTGATCACTATTTAGTCTTGAGCAGGATAAAATTGAATTTCATATTGAAAAGAATAACATGCAAGAAAGTTTTAAAGCGAATAAAAGTTGAGCAGATCTCAGATGTGAACTGTAGACTAAAATACAGAAAGATTATTGAAAAGAAAATTAAAGAGTTTGAGAACAGGAATCAAACCTTGGAGATTCAGTGGCAAACTCTGAAGAAAACATTGATTGATTCTACTAGAGAGACATGTGGCGAGGTTGTGTGCAAGGATAAAAAAATCAGAACTCCCTGGTGGGCACAGGAAGTTAAAGAGGCAGTGAAGGAAAAGAAGAAAGCATATCAAAAGTTCCTGGCAAATAAGTCAGCTTTTACTCTTACAGAATACAGAGACAAATGTAAGAAAGCTAAACAGTGTGTAAAACTAGCTAAACAAAAGTCATGGGAGATCTTTGGCAAGAATATAGAAAATAAATATCAAGAAGGTGGCAAAATATTCTGGAGGTTGTTGAAGAAGCTTAGGAATTGAGGAAAGAGCTGTAAAAGGAGTTAGAGATGATAAAGGTGACATGAAAACAGGAGAAAAAGATATCCTTGAAGTATGGAGTAATTACTTTGAAAAACTGCTAAATGAAACAAGCAGTGATGACAGCACAGTGATAAAAAACACTGACCAGGCATGCAGTCAGGAATACATATCCATACTTGAAGTAGAAAAAGCCATCAAAGGCTTGAAATGTGGAAAGGCAGCAGGAGTAGATGATATTCGACCAGAAATGCTGAAGTATGGTGGTATAAAAGTCTTACAGTGGCTGCACTGCATAGTTCAGAAAGCCTGGACAGAGGGACGAATTCCCGATGATTGGAGTAGAACTCTCATAGTACCCATATATAAAAAGGGAAATTAAACTGAATGTGAGAATTACAGAGGAATTTCCCTACGGAGTCTTCCTGGCAAGATCTATGCAAGTATACTTGAGAAACGGTTGAGAAGAATTGTGGAAGAAAAGCTTGGTGAAGAACAAGCTGGATTCAGGCTAAATAGAGGCTGTCAGGATCAGATCTTCACTTTACGACAAATAGTTGAGAAAGCATGGGAATATAACAAAGATCTGTATTGAAGTTTTGTCGATTTGGAAAAGGCATATGACAAAGTGCCAAGAGAGAAGCTATTCAATACGCTGCAGTTATATGGTGTGAATGGGGAATTATATCAAGCAATATTTGGTCTTTATTTGAGTTGTAAGTCAGCAGTTAGAATTAAAGGAAGTACAGGAAGATGGTTTAATGTTAAATCTGGTGTGAGACAAGGATGTACATTATCCCCTCTGTTATTCGTTATCTATATGGATCACATTATGAAGGAAAGTGGTATTAAACCTGATATCAAAATTGGAGATGTTAATGTCAGCTCTTTGCTTTATGCGGATGATGTTATACTTCTAAATAAATCCGCTACAAGTCTGCAAGATTCTCTGACTAAATTCAATTGCTGTTGTAATAGATATGGTATGAAGGTCAGCAATGAAAAGACAATGAAAATAGGCAGAATCATTGAAAATGTCAACTGCGTTGTGAATGGAGAACCTGTGGAACAAGTAAAACATTTCAGCTACTTAGGCACGATTTTTACTGAAGATGGTAAATTAAATATAGAAATAGACAACAGAATCAGCAAAGCTGGTATGGTGGTTAGTCAAATGAATAAATTCATTGAATAAGAGAGAAATTAGTCAGAACACTAAATTAGCTGTATACAAGACAGTGTTCAAACCAGTTTTAACTTACGGATCTGAGAGCTGGGTCAGAAGTAAAACACTTGACCAAAGACTACAGACCGCAGATATGAGAGTCCTGAGAAAGATTAGAGGCATGAACAGATGGCATCAATGGCAATATCATATTAAAAACGAGGATATTAGGAAAGAACTTGACATTGTCAACATCCAGGAATGTGTTAGCAGAGCTAATCTCAGGTGGTATGGTCACTTAAACAGAATTGGCGAAGAAAGATTAGCAAAACAAGTGTTCTCTGCCAGGTTGGCAGCAAAACGACCCAGAGGAAGACCAAGATATAGGTGGATTGATACGATACAAAGTGCCTTAGACGATAGAAATATAAGATCTGATAATGTTGGAGTCTTGACAAGTAACAGACTGATTTGGAGGAAAAATGTAGATAGGCAGTTAGTAATGATGTAATTTTTTTTATGTAGTACTATCATATCCTGTACAATCCCCTTGAGGGTACATGGCAGGAATTTGATGATGATGATGATAGATTAACCAGATAAATTAGAAAACTAGTTAAAAGAGACAAGAATAACTGGTTAGAAGAAAAATGCAAAATGGCAGAGAAGCTATCAAAAGAAAATAACCTTCATAGATTATATAAACAAATAGACCAAATTAGCAAGACACAGACAACAAAAATACTAATGATCAAAAACAAAGAGGGACAACTAATTGAAAGTAAAACAAAAAGAATGGCCAGATGGGAAGAATACTTTAGAGACTTATGTAATAAAAACAGCTCTCAGGATATTACTATTCCAGCCACTGAAATGGAAGAGGAAACAAAATATCTTTACCAAAGAAATAATAGCACACAGCATAGATAAACTTAAAACTAGAAAAGCATCTGGAATTGATCAACTACACACCGAATTCTTAAAAGCAGGAAAGGAACAACTTTTGGAACCATTAAAAACATTATTTGAAAGGATCTACAAAAATGAAGCATTGCCTACTGATTGGACCAAATCAGTTATAACTTCTATATACAAAATAGGAGATAAAACAGAATGCAATAATTACAGAGGCATCAGCCTCCTCAGTATTCTAAGTAAAGTTTTTACGAAAGTACTCCAAAAACAAAATAAACCATATATAGAACTAGCATTGGGAGAAGAACAAGCAGGTTTCAGACCAGGATGAAGCATAACTGATCAACTATTCACCTTAAGACAGCTAATAAAAGAGATACTAGGGTACAACCAAAATTGCTATATAAATTTCATAGACTTTCTTCAGGCATTTGATTCAATCTGTAGAAGATAACTATGGAAAACTATGAAAAAATCTGGAATTCCCAACAAAATAATAAGAATAATAAAGAATCTGTATGAGAAATCTGAAAGTGCAGTACAAGTGGAGGACACCTTAACCAAATGGTTCCACACAGAGAGCGGAGTAAGACAGGGATGCAATCTGTCACCAAACCTGTTCAATCTTATATTGGAAGAAGCAACCAGTAAGGCCCTAAACAGAGAAGACTCTGGAATCAAAATATGGGAAAAATATAACAAACTTAAAATTTGCAGACAACATTGCATTACTTGCAAGCATGGAAGAAGATCTACAATGAATTTCTGTTAAAATAAAGGAAGAATGTATGAAATTTGGATTAAACCTAAATATAGACAAAATAAAAATTATACAAATAGGAAAAAGAAACACTAATCTGAAAATTGAAACTGATATAACAATCTAGAGCAGGTAGAAAACTTCACCTACCTTAGAGGAGTAATTGAGTACAATGGTGAAATTAAAAATGATATAAACAGAATAATCAGACAATTATCCCCAACTTTTGGATGACTTAATAAAATATGGAAGTCAAGAGACATCAAACAAGCAACAAAAGTAAGAATCTATGAAATAATGGTCCTCCCAATACTCCTCTATGGAAGTGAATGCTGGAATCTCAAAAAGGCTGAAGGGAAAAGATTATTAACTACTGAAATTCTTGTGTAGAGGCTTAATGTAATCCCCGTAGATGTCCTAGTGACTAGGACGAAATATAGGAAGTATTAAATTCTATTTTAATTCTTTTTGAGTGTTGTAAAAAATCCATTAAACCTCCAACACTTAAGTCCTCACAGCACTTAAGCCTCTACACAAGAATTCTAATCATCCATGGAGAAGAGTTAGCACGCAAATCCAAGCAATACGGTAAGTCAAAACTACGACTATCTAGACAACTTAATAGGCTGGCCTTTTTAAAAAGATGTCGGGATACAAGAGTGATACCGAAATGTGTTAAAATGAAGATCAATTTCCGTTCCAAAAAAGCACTCCGGATATACAAACGTGCCAGCTTAGCATTACTACGCGAGCAAATCGCCTCTACTCGTGCTGCCCTCGCAGTGACGAACGCCGCCATTGACTCCTTACAAGCGGAGCTCTCCACCGTTCTTAACCCTGAACTTTGGTCAATTCTCTCTGACATTTCGGAAACTTCTGCACAGAGAGAATTTCAGAAAATAAAAAACAAACACGTCAAGAAATACAACAACCTGGTTAAAGACAAGCCACAACCACAAATTCAACCGCTCCAGACAGTAATAAACCTCTCGTCCAAAAGGCTCAACGATGATGCCGTCAGTGCCCTTTGCCTCGGCCGTAATTTTGCCGTCGCCCCGAAAGAAGTGCCGGTACTCGATGTAATGGTTAACGTCGAACGGGGGATCGGTCGCTTACCGTCGGAGGTAGCCAACAACATCAGACTCGACGTAGCCAACATCCTCGTTCACTCTTCGCCTCCAAAAAGTAACTTATCTTATTCCCAACGCATGACTCTCCAGAAACTACGCAAAGAAAAAAGTATCGTCATCACCAGAGCGGATAAAGGTAATGCCACAGTTGTCCTTAATACCAGCGAATACAATCGTAAAATGAACATTATCCTCCGCAATCGCGCTACCTACATCCCGCTAGAACACGACCCCACAAAAACGCAAGTTAAGAAATTAAAAATCTTACTTAAAAAAGTAACCTCCTGGCCCCCCCGACGTCACAAAAAAACTTAAACCTTTCCGCTCCCGTCCCCCCCGAATATACGGTTTACCAAAAATCCACAAACCTAATTCCCCACTCAGGCCTATAGTAGATGCCACCAATGCACCTTGTTACAGACTGTCTAAACAGCTGGCCAACTCTCTGTCCCCCCTCACCGGAAATTCAGCTTCCTATATAAAAAACTCGACCCACTTTAAAGCCCTCACAGAAAATTTAACCTTGAATAATACAGACATATTAGTAAGCTTTGATATCTCCTCCTTGTTTACCAATATTCCCTTAACTGACACTTTATCTCTCTTAGAAAACGTTTTTCCCTCTGACATCTTAGATCTCTTTTCCTTTGCCATCAACTCTGGGTATTTCGCTTGGAATAACAAAATCTACAAGCAGATAGAGGGAACTGCCATGGGCTCCCCCCTCTCACCCCCCCTTGCCAATTTCTATATGGAAGATTTCGAAAAACGAGCCATAGACTCAGCCCCACTCAAACCGTCTATCTGGCTTAGATATGTAGATGATGTGTTCTCTATTTGGCCTCATGGCCCAGACACGTTAGATTCCTTCCTTGGTCATCTCAATAGCCTACATCCAAGAATCCAGTTTACTATGGAAAAGGAAAAGAACAATTGTTTACCCTTCCTAGACACCTTAGTCACGCGCCTGCCTAATGATACACTTGCCTTCACTGTATACAGAAAACCCACACACAAAGGCAGATACATTCACAAACTCTCCCACCACCACCCCTCACAACAATATGGCATCATTAAAACCCTTACCAAGAGAGCCCACAATCTTTGTTCCAGTGGAACCGCCCTCACTACTGAGCTTAACCACATACACAGAACTTTCCTCTCCAATGGCTACAGCGAACACAGCATCAAAAAAATAATAAATTCCTCCCCCATTCCCCGTCCCTCTCTTCAACAAGAATTCAAAAATGCCATCACCATACCCTACATCCGTGGCACTTCGGAAAAAATAGCCAAGATACTAAAAAAGTATAACCTACACACAGCATATAAGCCCTACCGCAAACTGGCTACCCTTATCCGTTCTACAAAAGATCAGCTCCCTCCTCTCTCTCTGCCTGGAGTTTACAAAGTACCCTGTTCCTGTAAGCTTGCGTACTTTGGACAGACAGGCAGATCAGCATCCATCCGCCTGGAGGAACACAAGTCGTACATCGTTAAACACAACTATGGCCATTCAGGCTTGGCTGACCACGTTTTGGACACCACCCACAGAGTATCATGGAAGAAAACTGCCATGCTCCACCACAGCAAATTCAAGAAAGAGAGACTTTTCTTAGAAGCAGCAGCAGCTCTCAAAAACCAACCAAATCTACAAATACGGTTGCATTAAGCTTCCGGAGATTTGGGAAATAGTCATCACCAGAGGTCCCACCTTACATTCCAGGCCACCTACAACTGCCCTTAGAGGGCGCTCCACCTAGATAGGACTGTATTGTCACCCACGTGGTTGGGCTTAGTATTGTAAGTTTTTGTGTGCATGTTACATTAATTGTCTTTGTAATCCCCGTAGATGTCCTAGTGACTAGGACGAAATATAGGAAGTATTAAATTCTATTTTAATTCTTTTTGAGTGTTGTAAAAAATCCATTAAACCTCCAACATAACTACTGAAATGGGTTGGCTAAGAAGATTACTTGGAGTATCTCTGCTGGATAGACTAAGAAACAACAACATTAGAAAACGATTAAAAAAAGAAATAACAATAGTAGACAAAATCCAAGAAAGAAGACTCCGATTGTTTGGCCATGTGACCAGAATGGGAAGAAAGTTACCATCTAAAGCTCTGAATACAACGATGGAAGGTAAAAGATACAAAGGGCGACCCAGAATTAGATGGATAGACAAAATAAAAGAGGATCTGAAAATCAAATTGCAACAAGTGACACCAAACTGACAGAATTGTTCGGACTCTCCAGGGACAGACAGAAGTGGAAACAGTTCATTCGGCCTCATCATCCACATAGATGATGGAAGAGAGGAGAAGAAGTAGACCACATATCACATGCATATAAATTTCATTTCATCCTAGTAGCAGTTTTTTTTTTAGTTGCTGCCTCACACAACTGCATACATGTAGAGATTCCATTTTCCATTTCACTGTTGTTTAAGACTAGTTATCTGTAGTTTAATCAGTCTTAATTAAATTAATCAACTGTATTTACATGTAACTTTATAATTACAATGAATAAATCCCAGTTATCCCTTCACCAACATGTAACTACTAAATGACTATATTTCAGCATATACTAATGCATACATTTATTAATTACACACACACACACAAGGATTTTGTAATTCAAATCAACAGATGATAATGTCTATGTATTTTAAAACACAGAATTTTTTTTTTTTTTTTTGAACAACAGGGCTGTTTACTGCAAATGTGGTGAAACATAAGTTTAGAGAAAATTTAAAAAAAAAAAAAAGTGGTATTTTGGTAAATGACTATAAACAGGCTAAAATTCAAGCACTTGTATATTTCAACACATACAGATTTAAATATGTTTATGTTTATAAGTTACTTTGTTTTCTCTTGTAAGCACATTCACATCTCTTTTTAGAGAAACCTATAGTAGTCTGCCATCATATTAGAATCCAGGATTGCATTTTCCTGGTGCTGACACTCCATTATCATGAAGTCCTAAGTTCTCATCTTATGATATTTTGTTATAACTAGTTCTTTATAATTTACAACATCAATGTTTCTCTCAGACCTCTCTCTTAATAATTTTCAGGTTTCTAGTTACTTTAACAAGGTTCATTTTTTTAATTCTTCATTTTTTAATACTTTCCTAACATGAAGTCCAACAAACATAATTTCTTAATTTTGGCTTCTGAAGAAAATGAGGCCTATGAGGCCTGCCTTTTCCTAAATCCATCAAGTCAAATTAACTTTAAAGAATATGAAGTAATAATGAGGAGCCCACTTTTCATTTCAATCCTCTGTTTTGTACCCAGAGTAATGAAAGTATGCCATCCTTTCATTCATAGCAAAAGCAGTTTGCTCTGCACTTGATTTATAACATCTAATTTTCAAATGAGATATCATAATAATTTCAAGAAATGAGATATTCAGCAATCTCTGCATAAGACCTCTAAACAGACTGAGTTTATTATGTATTCCTCTGATGCAAAGCATATTTAGATATGTCCAAATCATACCCTGATTCATTTTATTATTATTATTATTATATGGGCATCTCGATGGAGTCTTGGGAGGCAATTACACTAACTTTCATATACACAAAACTTTTTTGTTTTGTATATGAAATATACACAAAACAAAAACAAGTTTATGAGTTTAAGAAAATGAGGAAAAACAAAAACAAGTTAATGAGTTTAAGGCGCATCGCCTTAAACTCATTCACTGTCATGGCACTCACAACTAATTCTGACTCCACATTCCACTCGTTCAACCTTCCATGCATAAAATCTAGTCCACACTCTTACACAATTTCCAAGGGCAATCCTGAGTTCTCTATCTATTCATCATGCATTGAAAAATTTCTTTTGTGTCATTCTCACAGAATCACTTTAATAACTCATAAGTTTCTATTGTGTCCCTTCTTTTCTGCCTATCAATGAAATTTTGCAACCCACAAACTTTCAGCTATCATCTTAGGGAGCATTCCACAGACCTGTCACCAGCTTGGTCACTCACCTCTGAATTCACTCTCCACCTCCTCAAGAAAACCAGATGACCAAATCTGTGCACAGTATGATTCAACCACAACAAGATGTGGTTGAATCATAGACATATAATGAGGGTTAATAACCTCCCTATCTTAATTTGTTAGCATGTTTTTCAGCTTCCAAGTAATCCATTGTGCTATTTTACCAACTTTTGCAATATGCCAGCTAAACTTCAACTGTCTGTCAACCATTATCTCCAAATCCTTAGCCTCAGAAGACACAGGTGCCGCCTAAGCATCTATATATTCACCTTTTATCAGTCCATTTTGATAAGGTGTCACTGACCTGACAGCTGTTTCAAACTGGTTGGGTCTCCTCAGAGATCAAGTAAAAACCTTAAGAGAGCAAAAACTCTTGTTCAGTACTATGGAACTTGAAATATGAGAAACGTATTTTTTTGTAAGAGAAATATATACAGATGCACCTATGTCTTCTAAGCAGTCCATACTAAGGCAACTCGTGAATGCCGGAGTGTATTCCCATAAGCTCTCTGGTCAACTTACCTTACGAAACGCTTTCATAGTTTCTACATTCAGCTTTGAAATAATGCTGGATCTAATATCCACATGACTTATAATTTCGCATCGTCAAACTGAAGCCTTTTAGCTCTTTATTTTAGTAATTAAAATGTTAGTATTATTACCAAGTCCGTGTGGTTAGCCTAGTGGCTGTATGCTTTGCAACCATATGCCTGGGGAAGGAGTGCCCTAGATTCGATTCCTGTTGGAGCTGAAGGATCTTCCTCAGCCATAGCCAAGTTAGCCAGTCTTGGGTGTGGACAGTAGGGTTTTGGTGTTTACTGCAGACAGTAAATATGATACTTTAAAACAAGCTACTTCAGGCAACCAGTAAACATGGTGGTGGTTTCATACCAAGTGGTAAAAACTGTCTGGCATGAGATCTAAATCCACTCTGCCAACCAAGATGAAGTTGACAGAAAAATCCTCTTAAAATTGGAACTCAACAAATGTATACATTCTCTTTCTTTTTAATTCCTGCCAGCCTGAATGGCTGAGTGTCTTGAAAAAATACTGTTTGGTCTCTAGAGCAGGATGTGGATTATCTAACCTCAGTCTACCACTTATAGTAGAAGAGGCTCTTATGGAGGAAAAAAAAAACAAAATAACTTTGTCCTTATAGTTGTCATAAAAAAAAAAAAAATTAAATTAAAAGCAATAAGAATATAAAATGAGGAAATGCACCACACTCTAAAACAGGTCTTCATTTTTATGAATAATACGTTTATGTTTCAGGAAACGGAAGTATTCAAATAAGAATGAACTACTCCGCGCCCCCCCCCCCCCCTCACACACACACATCTACAAACAATAATAAAATACAAACCATATGATGATCACTGATAAGTCTATTACTGCAATTTATATGTTTGGCAAAGCACATTCTCTTGCTTTGATTGAATACTGATTTTGTCAAAAAAAAAAAAAAAATTGCTGTTGATAAGTGAATTCTAAGATTAGTTCAAAGACTCCAATAAATATAGTAAAGAAAACACCTCCTCAATGCTAATAATATTGTCAACAGCAAAGAAATATTTTTAATAATTAATAGATATATAACTTTTACTCCTCTTTCTTTTCTAAGTAATCTGTATAATTTTTATACAAACAAAAATATCACATTAAATACAGAAATAACCATTCCAGCATTTAACATGTCAAGGCATAAGTGCATCTTTTACCATTTCTGAAGCAAAGATTATTCATCATTCTTATAATCTTATCTGTCTATATTATATTATATAGTCTGCACGGTTAGCCTAGTGGCTATGCGCTTCGCAACCATATGCCTGGGGAAGGAGTGTCCTAGGTTCGATTCCCGTCGGTGACGTGAGGAGCTGAAGGATCTTCCTCTGCCATAGCCAAGTTAGCCAGTCTTGGGTGTGGACAGCAGGGTTTTTCCCCCAGTTTATTCTGGGGTTTTTCATCCCGCAAAGCAGGCAAACTGGCCTTGAGAACTCAACACTACAGGCCATGGGATACACCGGGGCATAAGGCTGACCACCTTATCCTGTAAATGGAGTGAGGTCCGATGAGCAATGGACCCTCGACACCGCAAGGTAAAAGAGGGTATAAGGAAGATGACATGACATTATATTATATGTATATTTATGTTTGGCAGTAAAAAACTATTTCAGTGAGCTGATTTTTATGTATTTTGGAATTTTAACTATTCTATTATTACTATGATGATTTTAAAGATTCATTTCATCATCTTTTAATTCAGAGTCCATATGTACAAATTTCAAGACAATTTAGTTAATCTGTTCATATGCATTCTGAATAAAAAGGTCTTGAAATCAATCTTTAAAATAATATTAATAATAGAATAAATTAAATAAAAATAATAACTAAAATTATTACTCGTAGAGAAACATGGTTTTTATCAAAAAAGAATAAATATAATACATACCAGCACACTCAAAAGCCACTGTATTTATAGTTGAATTGTCAGGTTTAACAATTCTTGCTACCTTCAAAGGAAAAAAAAAAAAAAAAAAAAACAGTTATTGCTTACAATAAAGAGAAACTGTAACAGAGATAAAGTAACTGCATTTGGTAAAAAATCAGTATTTCACTGTAAGTATTTGATTACTTTTAACATTTAATTCTGTTAGTAGGCTTATATGCTGGTTACTCATAACTATGATTTTTCTTTTAAAAATTGCCTATATTTTGGCAAAGTCACATTGCCATCATCAGGGATCACAAAATACAAAGATATGTGCACACAAGCACATATCTTAACACTGGGCAAATGAAGCTGAAGAAAAGTGATGAAAATCAGACCTAGAGTCCTAAACAGCACACCCTAGTCGGCTAAATTGGGTAGGCTGGCCTTTAGGCTGAAGAACTTAGGATGAATGCACCCAAATTTGTTGAAGCAGGGCTGAGGTAGGTTTGAGGAATAGCCTCGAATAGTCCTGTAAAGTTTTCTCAGATTTTCAGGGCTATTCTGTTCTCTGTTTTCATTTTTCTCTGTGTCATGTAAATGGTCTAGCAATAATAATAATTAATATATAATGTGATATACAAAGCAAATAACCTTTTCCTTCCTTCTGTCTATAAATGCTGATTTTATAAGGCATCATTTTTTGTAAAATGATAAATAGCATAAAGTATGCAATTATTATTATTTGCTTTTCGCAT
The DNA here is from genome assembly GCF_054136105.1 of Typopeltis vanoorti. Classification (NCBI taxonomy): domain Eukaryota; kingdom Metazoa; phylum Arthropoda; class Arachnida; order Uropygi; family Thelyphonidae; genus Typopeltis; species Typopeltis vanoorti. The sequence continues at coordinate 77,705,250 of NC_143552.1, read as the reverse complement.
AACAATAATTGTTTATTTACTCATCCAAATCTATTCCTTAGGTTGAACTGCATGCATCTTCTATAAATATTTCCATGCTAAATGTTCATCAAAACTATCATTAGCAATTATTCCTCCTCTCTTTACCAAATCCATTGCAACATGTGCAGTAACCACCCAACACCCTTTCACAGTCAAACTCCATACTCATAGAACAAGTTTCTCTTCCTTCATCCCTACTGCTCCTATGTTCTGGAACAGCCCTCATCTCACATGTTTCCCAAGGAATACAATGCACAAGCCTTCAAATCCAATGTGAACAAGTTCTTCATTTCCCAACCCTCTTCCTATACACAGTCTAACATACTATAGGTTGACCACCAACGTCTAGTCTATGGGCCCAACATAAATAAATAAATAACACTAGAAAAAATTCTGTTTGCATGACTTGAACTATTATAATTATTTAGTGAATTTATGATACAAATTAGAAACAATATCACTGAATATCTCTTTGAACACATTTAAAGTCGCTTTGTTCAAACATTGCATGAATTTTTAAACTGATATCCTCACTGCAATGTTCAAAGTGAGGATATCAGTTTAAAAATTCAAACTTTTGTCATTTATTTATTTAGCAAATGATGTACATATAGAAAGTAATAAGGGAATAAACAAGTGGAAGGGTTATATAAAACAGAAAAGGCAACATAGTTTAATGGTCAGATTCAGGATCCACAATAAAGCTTGAGGATTAACATTAAAAAAAGTCCGTATAAGTTCCAGGATAAGAGAACACAGGGCAGTCACTAACAACATGGTTAATGGTCTGGGCTACATTGTAACAATCACAGTATGGATATCAGTCCATTTCCATTTTTTGAAGCATTTGTTTGTATTTCCTATGTCCTGTCCTGATCTGGTTAAGTGTTGACCACAGATAATATGAAAGGCCAAAATCTCTTACTCTAGCATTTGGATCAGAAATAGTTACATGAAAGTTAGAGGTGTTTTCTGCCAGTATAGTTTACAAGGTGCTGTGATACAAAAAGCTTCATGCAATATTTGCAAAGCAGTTCTCCAGGTAGGCTGTCAAGATTTCAGTCTCTGAGAAGCTGTGTAGGAGATGTCTGTGTATGGGCAAATCACTGTTCTCAATCATTTTATTCTATAGGTTACCTAAAGCCCTTTTCTTAATAACAGAAGAAAAGAAACATTACTAAGTGTTGGATGATGGTAAGCCAGTGTTGATCTTATTGTTCCAGAAATAAATCTCAAGGCTTGATTGAGATGGACATCAATCAGTGAGGTGTAAGCACTATTAAGCCACACTGAAAAACAGTATTTTGCTGTGGGAAACAATAATCCAAAGCTGTTGTTCATAATGTACTAGTATCTGAGAAGCAAGGCCTGAACCCTCTGATTCTATAAATCTGATGGAATCTTGGTGTTCTTTCAATTCTGATCTTAGCAGAATGGTCATTTTGTCCAAAATACCAAGTCAACATGAACAGGGTACTTAACAGACACCAGGCAAGGATAGTGGAAGCAATTTATCATGTCATAGTAATTGAAATATACAGGCATTATTGTAAATAAATTCTAATTTCCTTTGCATATGTTAAACCATTTTTAAAAATATATTATTAACTTAATAAATAACCAGGTTTTAACTCATAGACATAACACTAGATGTATTTCTTCAACATGTTTCACTGTCAATATGGCTGACAGCATTTTCACAAAGTTATTTAGAATAAGTAAAAAATCACAAAAAATTAAATGTTTCCCAACTGCCATTATTTTTATAAACTGAAAAAGACTGGAATGATAGTTAAAAAAAAAACAAAAAAGGGCTTCTTTTTATTTTTTTTTAAAGTTTATGGAACAAACATTCTTACATCCCTTATTTTAAAGATAGAATGTCTATTTAATGAACATAGAAAAAATAAATTTTAAAGCATTAACATGCTTTAAAACATTCTCACTAAATATTAATATTCACAGCAATCTGAAGTAGGCTACAGTTTAAATAAAATACAATTTTAAGAAAATAAACTGAATATGAAATTACAGAAATTTAAATGTTAAACAGTTACCTTAAAGAAGACTTCTATATATTGTTCTAAAGTGGGTTTCTCCTAAAAGAGAAAACAAATTATTATTTTTATATTATTAGTATTATAAGAAGTGACATTAAATTTTAAAGCATTAACAAGCTTTAAAACATTTTCATTAAATATTAATATTCACAGCAATTCTGATGTGTAAAAAAAAAAACTTTAACATAAGCAAAGGTTTTCTATTAATGCCTTAAATATTGTACTAGTTCTGTAGCAATTTTAGCTAGATGACTGTGAAATTTAATGAAGCAGGTATTTCACAATGTTTTATGTTGGCAGAATTATTAGTCTGGGATATGTTTTAAATATAACTACTATACTTTGAACTAAGCTACAGTTTAAATAAACAAAATTCTAAGTGAATATGAAACTGTTATCAGGGAAACTGAATATCACTATGATGGGAGGAATCATGACAGTCTGTATGTAAGAGCGACAATGTTAGGTATCTATGTTAATGTAGGAATGGTTATTATTACGGAAATGATTATGATGAGAGAGAATGATTCTATGTTTGTCTGGTTTGGACCTATCAATCACGTATAAAGATGTCTGCATAAGTAAGGAACTAGATAAGAACAGAGATCTGCACGATGTCGAATTGTCAGGCAGACCACAGACAAGAGTATACAAAAAAAGCATGTAGGTAACTTATGTGTATACACAAATGCTAAGAGTATCAGAAACAAAGGCATAGAGTTGTTGCCTTGGCTAATATATTAGGACTTCATATTGTAGGCCTTACTGAGACCCAGCTGTCAGAAGCAGATATGCTAAATGGTATTAAGTGCAAAAGGTACAATATTTGAAGAATGGATAGGAGAGGAGGGGGCATGATGCTAATGATATCAGATGACTTAAATCCAGTTAGAGCTGAGACCTATGACTGCAATACTAGTAAGAGTTTTTCATGTAGCAGTGAGTTTGAAGTCATCTGGTATGAGGTGGAGTCTAACAAGATCAAACACATAGTAGGATGTTCTTGCAAACCTAGTGGATCAGTTGCTAGTGACGAAGAAATGCATTACCAAATAATTACGATGGGTGCAAAAAGAGTAATCATAATGGAGGAATTTAATTATCTGAACATTGACTGGATAGTTGTGAAATCACATGAGAAGAATGGAACTGAATTTAATAAGCTGTTGCAAAACAACTTTCTCAAGCAGCATGTAACAGAAGGATCTGGTGGTCAAAGAGTGTTAGAGTTGATTATAGTGTCAGAGGGGATTTTAGTTAAAGATGTAACTATTCTGCCTCCAGTTGGTGACAGTGAACATATAGTGCTCACTTGGGAAGTGGTTAAGTTCATGAATGTTCTATGGAGAAAATGTTAAATGCTGAACTACAAAGCATGAAATTATGACCACCTGAGGAGTATGTAGAGAGTGCATGGGAAGTGTTTAGAAAAATACTTAAATGATATCAGAATGTGTCCCTAGAGTTCAAAGAATAAATAGAGTAGGAGTGAAATGGATGTATGTGTAAAAAAAAAAACTTTAACATAAGCAAAGGTTTTCTATTAATGCCTTAAATATTGTACTAGTTCTGTAGCAATTTTAGCTAGATGACTGTGAAATTTAATGAAGCAGGTATTCATTAAGCAAGAGATTTGTAAGAAAAAAATGATGTGGAAGGAATACTATGTGCATAAGGATGATAAAAGTTGTGATAATTAAAAACAACAGGCAAGAAGAGTTACAAGTGTTGTACAGAAAGTTAAGTGTGAGTATGAAAAGAAACTGGCTCCGCAATTTAAAGACAACTCAAAAAACATTCTATCATTATGCTGCAAGTAAAAGAAATAATGAATTTGAAAGAATAACTCTATTGAATGCAGATGGTATGCATATGACTGATGCAGAAGTGGCTATTCAACTAATAAGTAGCCATTTTTCTAAAAGCTATCAACTTGGTATATGCAACATTGAACTCACCACCACTACCTCTTCACTGTATGATGAAACTCATGTATGGGGAGGAAGTACCAGAGCTGTTGCACAAACTCAATAAGAATTCTGCTATATAAACTGATGGGATATCAACATGGATGCTAAAAGAGTGTTCAGCTGAACTGGTTATTCCTTTTACCAGGCTATTAATTTGAGTCTCAGAACAGGGAAGATTCTACAGGAATGGAAAGAATGTATGGTAAACCAATTACACAAGGGTGGTGCAATTGAATTATCAGTATTTCTAGAGTGGCGGTGAAAATTTTGGAAAAGTTCATAAGAGCTTGTATACAGAACTGGGTTGACAGAGAATCCATACTTTGCAATGAACAGAAGGTTTACTAAGGAAAAGTCATTTGAGCACCTTTCTCACATTCTGTAATAATGTTACCACTGAGTTAGACATGGGGAATGGATACCAGGGGCAAATATTCTGGGTGTGGTAGGTGTGCGATACTCATCCATGATATATCAGTATCATCCACTTGATCGCTTTATATTGCTAATCATCCACTTGATCCCTATTCAGTTTATCCTCCTGACTCTGGGTATGCAATCTGATACCGCTTCACTCAACCAATCCTTGACCACTTCTCATGAACTAATGACATTCATTCCATGTAGTCCTTATGCCATGAGACTACTTCAAGTTGCCTCCTAAGTTTGTCATAATCACCAGCTTTTGTAGTTCCATATAAACCTTTCTTGACTAAAATTTTCATATGTTGAGCAACCTCCCAGGACAAGATTGCATGGTCACTTTCCCCAATCGGAGGTAGAGTTGCTACTGCAGTTATAGACAGATCTTCTGATGCTATTTAGCAGATCCAAGACCCTCAAACTCCTGGTCTCTTCCATCACATACTGTTTCAAGTAATTATCCCTTAGTAACTGTATAAATTCCATATCCATTTTGCCATATGCCCTTTCCTCCTTCCAATCAATATCACCATAGTTGAAGTCTCCCATTATAATTGCTTGGCCTGCACTTATTGTGCTAATCTGTTATACATGTTGTCAACATCTTCTCTAGACCCACAGGCCTATAGAAGCAACCAACAACATATTTTGTCCTATTTGTCCTATCTCACACATTGCCATCAGATCTACAATCTTCCTTAGCTTCTATTTTTGTTGGTTTAAGTTCTTTGGCTAGCATTAATAATACTCCTCCTGTCCTATTTCTTCTACCTCTATGAAAATACAATATCCATGACATTCTATCCCTGTAACTACATCTTTCTCTGACAACCAGGTCTCGCTGATGCCAATAATTTTTGGCCAAGTTAAGCTGACCAATGCTAAAAACTCCTCTCCTTTATTTCTGATACTTTGGGCATTCGTGTAGATGCATTTCAACATACCCTTGGGCCCACAGCTACCCTTACATAATGTCATTACCTGCCCATTCGGATTTGAAATCTGGGACACTGAACTGCTCTTCACAATCATTCCTACACTCATACTTATCTATCCCAGGGATGGCTATTTCCACATAGTCATTCCTGCATTCATCCTCATTTGTCCTGGGGTGGCTAGACACATTGAGTGCTTCCACCCCTAATATCTCTAGTTTCCCTGGTTTGGGAAAACACTTTCTCCAAGTACCTAACTCCAAAACCATTTAAATGCAGTCCGTCAAGCATATACAGGTCCTTACGCCCATTAAATTCACTCCATGCATCTATAAAGCTGCACACTATTTCCCCTGTACAATCTTTATCATTGGTAATAATGGCCCTTCTTCTCAATTCTGTCTTATCATACTGAGGCAGCAGATTCATGATCTTTACTTTCTTATTCATTTTTGCTTCTTGTAACAACTCTTTCATATCTTCTCTCATTGCATATTACTCACATTCCAAATCATCTGTGCCTGCCAAAACAATAAACTCATCTTCACACCTGGAAAACACGCTTTCGTCACTTTCTCTTTAAGTATATATACCTCTTATCATCAAATCCCCAAACAATATTATCTCTTTTCTTCCAGTTTCTTGTGCTTTTAAGCTTTTCCCATTAATGCTTTCTTTCATTCTCCATCCTTCTGTACCACAGCAATTGTTTCTATAGTTGCTCAAGCTCATGTTTTGTCTTGTGAAGGAGTCCAGGTAAGCATGTAATTTCTTTCTGTGCTGGTATCTCATCATCCACGCTATTACTTTCAACCACTTCCTTCAAACTCGCATTCGTATTTCATGCACTATTATTCACAGCTTCTGCTACATTCTCCACAACACCTGTCTTATATCCATAATATCAGTCACTTCATTCTTTCACTCCTGACACAACTCGCATTTCTTATACTTGCTAACAAAACATTTTCAACAAATATTCTCTCCATTCTTGCTCCTCTCATGCCACAAACCATTCACTCTCGGCAATGAATACATTAAACACACAATACATCCTGCACGTTGATATCAGTCAACATCGATGTCTTAGTTGCCATTTTTCTCATATGCATCAGTACCATAATGAAGAAAATAAACAAAATATTACAAATTATATTTAACAATATTGCTAACATCTACTAAAAAATAATGATTATCTGAGCAACACATGTATGGCAGCTGCTACTAGGGACAATGCTAGTACCCCCTTCTCATTAATGTCTTCAAATTAATATCTCATTATGGCATACTATGCATGTAAAATTATTAATTTAACTAAAAAAAAAAACTATGAAAAATGTAAAATACAACTTATCTGTAATGGAGATCTTTCAGAAATGTTCGAAATTAAAACAGGAGTCAGAGAGGGTTGTATACTCTCCCCAACAATAATTGTTTTAGATTGGGTTAAGAGAAATGTGATGGAAAATACAAAAGGAATACACTGGAACCTAAGAGATCAATTTGTTTTAGATTTTGCAGATGACATATGTTCACTATCACATACACAACAACAACATACATGAAATGATAAAACTAAATGACAAGGTATTGATAGTTGGCTTAAAAATGCATAAAAGACAAAGATAATGAAAATAAACAGGAAGCAAAAAAAGGAGAATATAATATTGGATGACAAAACTCCAGAAACAGCAGAAATCTTTAATTACCTAAGGCTAATAATAAACAAATAAACAAGCAGAAGAAGAATAAAATCTAGGATACAGAGGGCACAAAAAGCACTCAGTTAACAGAACTGTGGGAAATCAAAGGAAAGAAGCTTAAAAAAATAAAATCAGACTATTTAATACAAATTTCAAATGCTTTATTCTAAGGATAAGTAACCTGGTTAACAACAAAAATAAATAAAAATAAATTACAAATATTTGTAAATAAAGGTCAAAGAGGCCTTTATTACAAATATATAGGCCTTTGTATAATTACAACATACAAAGGCCTATATCCAAAAGTATTCTTAAAGAGTTTTGCATAAAAAATGTTCACAGAAAATACCCAATAAAGAATTAAGGGAAAAAAAAAAACTAAACAAAACTAATAATGTACAATATTAATAGAAGAAAATGGAGATGAACAGGTCATGTCCTAACAAAACTAGAAAAATACAAGGTTAAACAGACACTAAAATGGAACTTCCCACCCCAATGGAAGAGAAACAGAGGTAGATCAAAGATGTCCTGGTGAAGAGGAACAAAACAAGAGCTGAAGAAGGCTGGACATGTGAAGGAAGCCTAGAACAGAATCAGATGTAGATCTGATTCTGCTGAGGCCCTAAGCTCTCCATGGAATGAAGAGGTATAGGTAAGATAAAGGTAACAGCAATGAGAGACCTGCTGCTATTGGAATACTAAAGGTGATTTCATGACCATATTGTCTCTGACTGACAAGTTTAAACTGATGTATGCTGATCTATAGGAAGCTGGATTATTTGGTGTTGTATATGAATGTGACATTAATCACCAAGCCAAAAATAAAATGCTATAAGCAGTATAACACAGTCTTCTGGAACAAAAACTCAGCACATGCCAACTTCTTAAAATGATTATTAGAAGGTGCTAAACAAAACAGTGTACATTCATCCCATTTACAAGTAGAGAAACTTGAAGAGTGTGTACAGGGTATACTTTATTCACTGATGAAGCAATACTTGAAGTGAATAATACTTGTAATGAGTATTTATGGGATGGTGAAAATTTTCCTGCAACAGATGAAACAAATTTTAAACACAAGTTTCTTGTAAATGTATGATACACACACACACACATACTTGTTGAGAAAACGATTAATCTCATTACGTGTTCAGTGATTGTCTCAGTCAGAAAACATACCTTTTGCGTGTGTGTGTATGTGTGTGCATGAGTGCATGCTTGCACACATACATACACACACACACACAAAATGAGCTATCAGGATGTCCCTTAATTGGCACAATAACATATGCATTCTTTTAAAACAGGTTTCAAATTTTATGAATGATCCCTATCCCAGCCACTAGATTAGTCTGGAGGGTCCTAATTCTTGGCTAGTAAAATCTTCTAACCCTCATCCCCTTTAGATTGTTGTGTGAAATCAAATAGAAGTGTGCATGTAAAAGATTAAATGATAAGAAGAATGTTGGATGCTTATATAGATAAATGCTGAAAGCATTACTGCACACAGAAAGACATTTTGAACAACTAAATAGGTTTTATTTATGTTAATTGTTTTCAAAAGCATTGATTTTCTAACTTAAAAGATTATGTTTCAGGATGATATTAAAACAATTTATAACTTTTAATTCTAAAAGACATATTTAACTTTTTTTTTCTTTTAATTTTTTTATTCTAACAATGGCCTTATCTCCATTAGAAATAAGACACATATAAATATAATTTTTTTTTGCTTAAAAACTCTCAAGAAATCAACCCCTATGATAATGAAATTTTATTTATTATTATTTTTTTAATGTTCAGCTCATACACGAGAGGTTGGTTAATCAACCAATAGTGCAGTAGTACTGTGTGTGAGTAGTGGATTGGGAAAGAAGAAACTTGTTTCCATTTGATTTTAAAGCCTGTATATTATATTCCTTGGGAAACACATAAGGGGGAAGACTGTTCCACAGTACAGTAGAAGCAGAGATGAAGGAGGAGGGGGAAAAAACTTGTTCTGTGGATTTTGAGGTATACTGTGAAGGAATGTTAGGTGGCAGCTGCATGTGTTCCAACGGCTTACTGAGTGGAGGAATTATTGCTGTTTCATGTGAACATCTGCCATGGAAATATTTATACAATACATATATTGCAGAAACCAAATGCCTGTGTGAAAGTGGGTACAATGGGTTAGTAAGAGATGGGTTATTAATCAATCTAATTGCCTTCCTCTGTACTGAGTCAAACATTTTGAGGGAGCTCTTAGTGGGAGGGGGGGGGGCCCTACCCCAAATGTGAGCGGAGTATTCAATAGCCAGGCAGGTCTGCGATTTGTATAAGGCTAACAGATGTTCAGAGGTGAAGTTTTTTTTTGGAAGCTGAGGAAGTAACGGTTGTGATGTGCTTATGCCAGGAGAGCTTGATGTCAGGGTGATTCCAAAAGGAGAAATTTTATCTTGTCTGTAAATTTGAGTGTTGTCAAATGTAATACTGGGGAAGGAATGCAATGTGCTATCATCTGCAAAACTGTGTATTGGATTGGAGGTTAACTGAAGTAGATCATTGATGTTTAGAAGGAAAAGGGTTGGCGAGAGAACAGAATCTTGTGGAAACCTGGCATTAGTTGAATGGTGAGACGATAAGAAACCATCCATCACACATGGTGTGCATCCAGTCAGAAAGCTGGCAATCCAATTGCATTAGTATTGGGATTGACTAAATGACAGGAGTTTGCTTAGTAGGCCTTTGTGCCTGATCCAGTCAAAAGCTTCGGAGATATCAAGTGCAACCATTTGAAATTCACCAAACTTCTCCATGGAATTTGTCCAGAGATGGATGATATATGTGAGTAGATCTCCTGCTGATCGGCAGTGACGGAATCCATAATGGGGTCATTTATTTGCTGGATGCCTTCAAAGTAGGAGTTGAGAATTGATAATTCTCTCCATTACTTTAGACAGGTCAGTGAGATAGGGCAGTAGTTTGATGGCAGTGATTTGTCTTCTTGGGAATGGGATTAACATAGGTCAATTTCCAAGCTGTGGGACAGATACCAGTGCAGTAAGAGAGTATATACAGGTGACACAGGATAAGAGTCAATTCTGGTGCACAAACCTTCAGGACAATTGGAGGAATGCCATCAAGAATGACTACTCTGGAGATGATATAATTTACTATCACTTCAATGTTCACTGAAGGTATTAGAGTCCACATTTCAGGAACTCAAGTATCAATGATAATAGAATATGTTTCATTTTTCCTTACCCATGTAGATATTTCTCCTTAAGGGCTCACTTTAGTGAATGTGGGAGTGGAAAGCCCAAGGTGCCTGATGCTGGACTATGCCTTACTTTGTGTAATATACATCTGTTATATTATCATTTGTAGATCGGTCTCTACTCTTCTTTCTTTCTTTGCTTCTTTTCCTCTTGCCCCCCCCCCCAATGCTATTAGAGTATTAGAGGACTAGGGATGAATCTCTTCTATTTTACTATTTTTTTTCATCTTATACAGTGAGAGTCTGCCTTCTCTCTCTCTCTCTCTCTCTCTCTCAGGTATTTGCCTCATCTAGTAGGCTGAAGTCAAACCCCCACCTGGTTAAGGTGGGATGAATTAGGACCAAAACCCCAATATGTAGAAGGGGTCTCTGAAATGTTACCACTTTTTTCTTGCAGTGACTCCACTCCAAAATCCTTATATGTTTATGCCTCATAATACATCTCATACTTTGGTTATCACACAGAATAATCAGAACCACATTCAGGGCTTAGACTGGCCTGTTCAAGAAGCATATTACAGCCATCAACACAAGTCAGTGTCACATAATCATTATGAATAATTATGGAGACACACTACTGTTTTAAAGAACTTACTTTAATTAAAATTAAAATAAAATTCAGCATTCTGACCTTGATAACAAAGTCATTTTAATTAAAATTAAAATAAAATTCAGCGTTCTGACCTTGATAACAAAGTCATCTTCAGGAACATACATGTATACAATGGATTACAAGCTACATACTACAATGGGCTGAGAATAATTGCTTGATCAACCATAGCCTGCCCTCTGGTGATCATAATTAAATAAATAAATAAAATGGAAGTTTAAAAAATTAAAGATAATAATAATAATAAAATACATTAAAACATAATTATCTTAGTAAACACTACACCAACAGTTATTTGTTTCTTAAAGTCTTGTTACTTTTAATTTCTGTTAGCTGCTTGAGAGTTACTGTGTTGTTATCCAATTAAATTTCTTTTCTATCGGTCTTCGCTGAGGGTAGCCTGAAACACTCAGATCCTTGGGAGGTTCAGGCCATAATTTCTGTTGAGATTTAGTTGGTTGGTTGGTCGATAAGCACTTTACAGGCTTCCTTGAACTTACATTCTTACTACGTTTTTGTCCCCTGTAAAGAAAGCTGCTTTCCAGTCAATTCAGTGGCATGTTTCAAGTGTGTGGTCAGAAACACTTGCTTTTATGTGATGAGGATACTTGACATGTCATTTATGTTCTTTTTGTTTTTGGGATAATACAACCTGTTTCACCTATGTAGGGTATGTTAGAGGCGCAATGGATTGTTAAACAAAGAAGCTAAACAAAGGTCACGAGAAGATTTTGGTAAGTATACAGAAGATAAATATCAAGAATATGGAAAAATGTTGGAGGATACTGAAAATATTTAAAAATAGATGAAAGGAATCAGAGATGATATAGGATGACATGAAAACCATATGAAGCAATTACTTTAAAAGGTTACTGAATGAAACAGTGGTATAAAGTAGTCAAGAAGAATACACCTAAAATACAGGAGTACATATAATTATTTGAGGTAGAAAAAGTCATCAAAAATCTAAATGTGGAAAGGCAGCTGGTGTAGACGATATTTGACTAAAAATGCTCAAATATGGAGGCAGAAAAGTTTTACTGTGGCTACACTGCATAATTCAGATCACCTGGGGGATCCAATTCAAGATGATTGGAGTAAAGCTCATAGTACAATCTATAAAAGAAATAGAACTGAATGTGAGAATTACAGAGGAATTTCTGTACTGAGTATGCAAGTATCTGAGATGATGTTGAGAAACTGTGGAAGAGAAACTTGGAGAAGCACCAGCTAGGTTCAGGCAAAATATAAGTCATGAGTAGATTTTCATTTTACAACAAACAGTTGAGAAATTGTAGAAATATAACAAGGAACTGTACTTAAATTTTGTACATCTGGAAAAAGTATATGACATGGTGCAAAGAGAAAAGGAAGCATTATATAGAACAATACCTAGTCTATATTTAAGATGCAAGTCAGCAATTAGAATTGGGGGTTACAGATGATGGTTTGAAGTGAAATCTGATTCCCTGACTAATATAATAAATTTGCTATGAAAATCACCAACAAAAAATACAAAGACAATGAAAACTGGCAGAAAATTTTTGTGTGAGGCAAAAATAGCCACATTCTACATAATCTGCATGACTGGAATAGATTTACACACTGTAGGCTGAGGATAACGGTTGTGAATTCACTGTGGCAAACTGCAAGATTATGGACTGAAATAAATTACAAACTGTTATTTTTTGGCAAAACATTTCTCAGCCACACTCAGTTGGCTAAGTGTGGCTGAGAGGCCATGGGTTTAAATCCCACCGAATGCATGGAGTTTGTGAATGTCTTTTGGCGATATTTAGATCTAAATTATCAGTATGAGACCACTACAACTACCTCCTGCTTACTGGTGACTAAAAGTAGACTTAAAAAAAAAAAAACACTCTCTGGTCGCAACAGTTGATTTAGAGAATGGACAGGATCAAAAAAAAAAAAAAAAGTATTACAGGCTTTATGCAGTGATTTGTTCAATAGCATATACTATAAGTAAATAACACTTACACCTAATTCTGTCAATAGAAGAGAAGCTCTATTCCCATCAAGCTTAAGAAAATTATCATATGTTGGATTTGACAGGAAGTCTGAAGCAGAAATTATCTAGACAAATAAAAAAATTGTAATTACTATCAAAAATACTGACTATATGAACTGAAAATATCTTCTGGTTTTATATTTACTTACTTATACAATATTATACATACAATAATTATTAATATTCATCATCGATACAATGGCTGTTTAATAAATAAGAAAAAAAAAAGATTGTTAGTAATTACATTACACATACTGATTTTTCCAATCCAGATTTTTAAAAATCTCTTTAGGGCTGTTGTAAATAATTCAGGTGAAATGACATTTCCCTGTCTAACCCCCCCCCCTCCCAACTCCTGGTCTTTGCACCACTCTTGTGCAATGGAATTACCATAAATTCTTTCCATTTCTGCAGAATCTTTCCTGTTCTGAGACTCATATTATATAGCCTGGTCAAAGGAATGGCCAGTTCAGCTGAACGCTCTTTTAGCACCAGTGCTGATATCCCATCAGTCCCTATTGCTGAATTCTTATTCAGTTTGCGCAACAGCTCTAATACCACATCCTCATATACTAGAGTTTTCTTCATACAGTGAAGAGGTAGCAGTGGGCTCAATGTTGCATACACCAGGATGATAGCTTTTAACAAAATGGGCACTCATTAGTTGAACAATCTCTTCTGCATCTATCACCCTTATGTCATCTGTATTTAGAAGAGTTTTTCTTTCATATGCCGGCATGGTTGGCCAAGTGGATAGTGTATCTGCACTTCAGCCAAAAGGCTGCAGGTTCGAATCCCACCGTAGGCATGGATGTTTGTGATTGTCTGTGGAAATACCAGTGGCGGTGATGGGCAGTAGATGGCGTTGGTGTACTTGCGATCAGATGGTGATTGAATAGTGGAAAAGGAACTGTAGAGCAGGTGTCCTCCCTCGATGAGTCCTTGGACTCCCTGGCAGTGTCAAATAATAATAATATTCATTCTTGTGGGTTGTCTTTAGCACACAAAGCCAGTTTCTTTTCATACTCAAACTTTGCTTTATGTACAACAGTTGCGGCTATTCTAGCTTGCTACTTATAACATTCATAACGGACATCATCCTTATGCAAACGGTATTCCTTCCACATCGTCCTTTTCTTACAAATTTCTTGCTTAATAAGATTAAACATCCATTTGATTCCTACTCTATTTATTCTTCCAACTCTAGGGACACATTCTGATATTGCATCCAAGTATTTTTGAAATGCTTTCCATGCACTGTCAATATTCTTCCCATCCATCAACCGATCCCATTCCACTGAACTTAGTATACTCTTCACAGTTGGTCATAGTTTCCTGTTTTGTAGTTCAGCATGTAACCGTTTCTGAATGGAACATTTATAAACTTAGTCACTTCCCAAGTGAGTATCACATCATCACTGTCACAAACTTGAGGCAGAATAGTTACCCCCCTTTAACTGAAATGCCCTCTGACGCTACAATCATAGGTCTCAACACCAACTGGATTCAAGTCATCCGATATCATTAGCAGCACATCTCCTCCTCTCCTATCAATCCTTCCTAAAAATACTGTACTCTTTACACTTAATATCAGTTAGTATGTCTGATTCTAATAGCCGGGTCTCACTAATGCCTACAATATGAAGTCCCAACATACTGACCAAAGCAACAAACTCTACCCCTTTGTTTCTGATACTCCTGGCATTTGTGTACGGACACAATCTACCTACATGTTCTTATGTATATCTTTTCCTACATGACACAGTTGGAAGACTGATCTCTAGTGCCTGATACATGTAAATGTTTTTGCACACGTTTGATGGGCTTGAACCAGCCAAACACAAAGTCGAAATCATTTCCATGATAACGCCCATTCTCATTATTAGCATAATTATATAACATTGTCGCTCTTACACTCATATTCTCACCATTCCTCCCATTATAAATTAGTTTCCCTGAGTCTCTGTGTTAGGTCTAATATCAATTATTAGTTTTTCAAGACTTTTGATACCAAACGCATTCAGGTGTAGGCCATCCCTCTTATACAAATCCAATCTTCCCTCAAATTCACTCCACACATCCAAAAATACACATACATTCCTTCTACACAGCATACGCAGCGAATCATTTGCCATCATAGTCCTTCTTCTTAATTCATTTTTATTATAATGCCAAGGTAATATACTTAATATTTTCACTTTCTCACTCTTGCCTCTTCTAACACCCCTTACACGTTCTCTCTCATGCTGAACTTATTGCTAGTTAAGTCGTTAGTACCTACTACAATTATGATCTCATTTACTTTTCTTTTCTGTTTCTGAATTGCTTGCGTTATATTTTTAATTTTTGCTCTGGAAAAACTTAAAGTTATAACGCGCTCGACAACAGCATGATTTATGATAGTCACCATACCAAATAACATCCTTCTTTTTTTACAAACAACGTTACTTACCTGATTTCTGTTACTTATTGACTTACCTGATTCCATGCTTTGTTGTTTCTTGTTTCTGTGGCTTAGTTTTCTTTTCCTACCTATATTCATTTAAATGCCTCTCAACTTTCTGTAATTCCTGTGTTATCTCTCCAGTAATTTGCTATAACTTCCCAATTTTGGAGGTTAATTCATTTCAACATCTTCCTCATTCCTGACTTCGCTGCTCTTCTTAGCATTACATTTCTTGTGCATTTTTGGCACCATTTTAAATGCTTATTATAGAAATACCTTAGCAAAAATATGTTATAAAACACTAAAATCTACACTAATACACTATAAAATACCAATTTTCTAAGGGAAAAAACACAGAAAAAATCATCAATTTTACACGAGTGCTAAATTCTCTGACCAATCACAATGTAGCCTCAATCCCAACCCTATATATATATTTATATATATTCAATAAAGTAGATATTGTAAGTTAGTTTTGTAGTATCTTAGTACATAAATTACACAGTATAATACAGCTATTTCAATCTTCTCAGCTAAATTCCCTCCAGAGATGATTCACTATTTTTAAAAGAGAATGTTTACATTTCTAGTTAGAAATGTAAACATTGTTGTACGTAGTTGAGTAAAAGGAAGAGTAATCTAATGAGGATCATTTCATCCTTTAGCCGTTGTAATAATAACTTTTTTTTAGTTATTTCATTTAAAATTTGTTATCTCTAAAATTAATATAATTTTCAGTAATTCATATGATGTTGTGGATGAGTGGAGTGCATTACCAGAATGCACTTTGAATGCTGAGAGAATTAGATATAATAAATATCAAATATGATAAAGGTCTGATATGATAAATATGTTAAATCAAACCTTTATCATAGCTCAACCTTTTTTGGTGTTAAACCCACACACAAATATGTCAAAAAGAAACTGTTTTAATTCAACTAGTTTCATGAAAAAACTGTGTTTCACTTCATCAGGAATAACGTGTAGAAAGGCTTATGTGTTCAATGTGCATGTTGATTA
This sequence comes from Typopeltis vanoorti, assembly GCF_054136105.1. Lineage (NCBI taxonomy): Eukaryota > Metazoa > Arthropoda > Arachnida > Uropygi > Thelyphonidae > Typopeltis > Typopeltis vanoorti. The sequence continues at coordinate 77,688,771 of NC_143552.1, read as the reverse complement.
ATTTCGATGGTATATATTAGAACTACACAGACTGATAAGTAAATAAGTATTTATTGACTTATTGCTGATATTTCGCATATTCTAACCAGCATCTTCAGAGCTCAGAAAACAGTTTGTCACAGTATGCAAGACAACAACAGCAATCTGGTGTAACAATGGGACTAGTTAGAACAATGGTAGCTACAACACAAAGACAAAAGTCTTAATTAGGTGCTCTCTATGTTAAAAAAAAAAAAAAAAAAAAGACAGAGAGAGAAAGCAGATACTAGTTATGTCTTGAGATGACTGTCTCCCAAATCTTAGACAAATTTATACTGTCATACTTGTTGAGGTTTGGAGTATGTTTCAAGGATTCTGTGCAGCACTTTAGTTTTCGTCTAGTTGATCCTGTGTGCAGGGGTATCCAAAGCATGGTATGCTAGACCCGACTTGTCATAGCATTAGGGCCGGATGTATTTTTTGTGTTCATTAAGGTGGATGTCCACAGTTCTTCCTGTCTGACTGCAGTAAGGTTGATCACACAAACAGGGTACCTTGTAGACTCCTTGATGTGATAAAGGTGAGATGCTGTTCTTGGGTGAATGGATGAGAGTAGCCAATTTGACATACAGTCTAAATACGGTGAGTAGTTGATGTTTATTGAGCACTTTAAATATCTTTTCCAACGCCTTTAATGTATGGATGGTAAACTGTTTTGTTATAGTTCTCCATGGTGGACAGTGGGGGGTATTTCTGGGAAGCATTTAGTATTTTGTCCATCTTATGGGGATTATAGCCATTGGCTAAGAGGGAGAGCAATTTGTTCCAATGACAATGCTCTTACTATTGAACTAGCATAAGTGAGCTAGTTCAGCAGTAAGAGCATTGTCATTGGAACAAATTGCTCTCCCACTGTGGGTTAGTGTTTTTATGATACCATACTGGTCAGATTGGTGATTGTGTGATTGTTTATGTAATTATCTCCCTGGATGTGTGATTTTTCTATAAACTGAGAATGATAAAGAACCATCTGGAAGACATGCGATTAGTGTATTCAGGAAGGGCAGACAGTAATTAGTTTAAAGTTCCATTGTAAAGTGGATTTTTGGGTGTTGGCTATTTAAATGCACCAAGTATGTATCTAATGTGTCTGGGCCAATGTGTGGGCGATCCTAGACAGCATCTCCGACACAATGGCTTAAAAAAAAAAAAAAAAAAAAAAAAAAAAAAAAAAAAAAAAAAAAAAATCGTCAAAAGTCAAAAACTGGCACCAGAGAAAATTTGAAATTCTCCAACAACACAGTGCTACACAATGACAGCAATTACAACAAGATTGCGTCATCGTGAATTTATCATCATTAACCTTAACCAAAGAAGCCATTAGTGCTTTAAGTCGAGGGCACAATTTTGCCATTACTTCCAAGCAAGTTACAAAAGCCAAAATAATGGCATCTGTTGAACGAAGAATATACCGCCTGCCTCGCAACAGCCAATATCATGTTTAGATGTGGCCAACATCCTAATCCATTCTAAGCCTCCCAAAAATAACATCCTGCATAAAGAAATCAATGTTCTAAAAGAGCTAAATAACAATAACAACATTATCATAACCAAAGCAGACAAAGGGAATGCAACTGTGGTGATGGATGCAACAGAATATGAAAACAAAATGCACACAATTCTACAAGATCAGTCAACATACAAAATTATAGATCGAGATCCCACAACTCACAAAAGAATAAGGTGCATAAATTACTGAAAAAAGTTACTTCCTGGCCTAAAGAAACAGTAAACAAACTCAAGCCCTTCCACGTGAAAACACCCAGGATATATGGAGCACCAAAAATTCACAAACAAGGTATGCCCTTATGCCCTATTGTGGATAATATAAAGTCCCACATGCAAACTGGCTAGGCATTTAGCTAAGCTACTGCCAATCACACAAATAATTCTCCCTCCTTTGTCAAAAATTCTGCCCACCTAAAAAGTATTTCAGAAAACCATACCTTAAAAAAGTTCAGATGTAATGGTGAGTTTTGATATCACCTCACTATTCACAAATGTACCGCTAATTGAAACCCTTGATCTGCTAAAGTCACACTTTCTCCCTGATATATTTGAACTATTTAAATTCACAATACATGCAAGATATTTTACATGGAAAAGGAAGATATACAAATAATTAGATGGGACAGCTGTGGGCTCCCCCCCCCCCCTTTAGCCAACTTCTACATAGAACACCTGGAAGCTAGCTATCAATACAGTCACTCTCAAACCAATGCTTTGGCTAGGCTATGCTATGTTGACAATGTGCTTGCTATCACATGGCCCAGACACATTGGATACATACTTAGTGCATTTAAATAGCCAACACCCAAAAATCCACTTTACAATGGAACTTCTAATAACTGTCTGCCCTTCCTGGATACACTAATCACACATCTTCCAGATGGTTCCTCATCATTCTCAGTTTATAGAAAAATCACACATACAGAGAGATATTTACACAAACAATCACACCATCACCCATCTCAACAGTATGGTATCCTAAAAACGCTAACCCACAGAGCGAGAGCAATTTGTTCCAATGACAATGAACTCGCTCACTTATGCCACACTTTCTTAGCCAATAACTATAATCCCCATAAGATAGACAAAATGCTAAATGCTCCCCAAAAATACCCCCCACTGTCCACCATGGAGAACTACAACAAAACAGTTACCATCCCATGAAAGGCACGTTGGAAAAGATATTTAGAGCGCTCAATAAACATCAACTACGCACCATATTTAGACTGTATGTCAAATTGGCTACTCTCATCCATTCACCCAAGGGCAGCATCTCTCCTTTATCACATCAAGGAGTCTACAAGGTACCCTGTTCATGTGATCAAGCTTACTACAGTCAGACAGGAAGAACTGTGGGCATCCACCTCAGTGAACACAAAAAATACATCCGGCACTAACGCTATGGCAAGTCAGGTCTAGCAGACCATGCTTTGGATACCCCTGCACACAGGATCAACTGGAAGAAAAACTAAAGTGCTGCACAGAAGCTTTTACAAGTCAGAGAGATTGTTCTTAGAATCAACACAAGCCTTGAAACATACTCCAAACCCCAACAAGTATGGCTGTATAAATTTATCTAAGATTTGGGAGACAGTCATCTTAAGACATAACTAGTACCTCCTTTCTGTCTTTTTTTTTTTTTTTTTAACATAGATGGTGCCTAATTAGGACTTTAGTCTTGTGTTGTAGCTACAATTATTCAAACTAGTCCCATTGTTACACCAGATTGTTGTTGTCTTGTGTACTATGAACTGTTTTCTGTGCTGATAAATAAATAAATATTTATTTATCAGTCTGGGTTCTAATATATATATACCTTCAAAAGTAATGAACACTTCATCAGGAATAGTATGAATTAATTAAAAACTACAAACAAAGTAATAACAGTTAATATTTTCAGTGAAAAATATTTGGAAACGTTTAAACAATGGAAAGCATGTGCTAGCTCTTATGCTGGCTGCTGGTTTGTGGGGTTGCTGTATACTATTGGTAGACACAAGTGTGTTGTGATGGATTAAGGAACACCAGACTTAATGTGAAATCATCCCTTGTTTTTTGTTATACTGTGGAGGATGCTCCACAGTATATCATATCTAATATTTATAATTTCATATATTTATCCATGATGAGTCTGCTTACTTCATGAAGGTTGCTGTAATAATATTTTGAAAACTTACTAATTTAATAAGCCGAAAGGCTATTTTACCGGCGAACATGTTCGCCGGTAAAATAGCCTTTCGGCTTATTAAATTAGTCATTAACATTAAATATAGGAGTACACCACTTCGGCAATTCGACAGTAGAGGTATGTAAGTTCTTGTTCACTTAAAACCTTGATATTCCAGGTCTACCTACTCACTGATGAGACCTCAAAAAAGGTTGAAACCAGTCTGGGTAGTGACCTCTTCTCATAATGTAAAACAATATATATATATGCATCTCTTAGGAGCTGGGTTTTACATTATGAAAGAATATTAAAGTTAGTGAGGGAGCTTGCTCCACCTTCGCATGGAGTTGCCCTGGTGTTGTACTATCCAAGTGATCATTTATACTTGGGCCTGCTGATAGTTTTTTTTCGGCATGAAACTATGGATTAGGATGGATTTCGATCCGAGTTTCGTACCCGGCTATTAAAAACATAAGGGATTTTCCATCCCCCCCCCCTTCTATTTTGAAAACTTGTTTATGAAATGCATGTTCTTCTAAGCTACAAAACAGTAGAAAGTTTGCATTATATTTACAAATATTAATCAAAAGCACAAAAGATATTAGCTGTAAAATAAATAAATATATATGCCTATATGCATTTTACCCTATAAGTTCATGTATATGTGATCATGATCTTCCAGAATTTATATTTATATTTATAGCTGAAATACCTAGCATAAAACATTGATTACAGAATTGTTATAAATTCGAGCATTGTTATATATGCTGGAAGTTTTTCCACCTGTTTATACTATAAATTAAAGATGCCAAAAAATTATATATTCTTGGTTTAATTCTTTATCCAAGTGTAAGCAAACAAAGTTTGTGCCTGAAGTATTTTCAGGAAAGGGCAACTCGTATATACAGGTTAATGACTTCACATCACTTGCCTTAGTATTCCAGAAGCAAAGCAAACCAAGAATATAATTTCTTCATCCCATCTTCTTTATACCCTCTTTTACCTTGCGGTGTCGAGGGGTCCATTGATCATTGGACCTCAATCCGTTTACAGGATAAGGTGGTCAGCCCTATGCCCCGGTATATCCTATGGCCTGTAGTGTTAAGTTCTCAAGGCCAGTTTGTCTGCTTTGCGGGATGAAAAACCCCAGAATAAACTGGGGGAAAAACCCTGCTATCCACGCCCAAGACTGGCTAACTTGGCTATGGCTGAGGAAGATCCTTCAGCTCCTCACGTCACCGACGGGAATCGAATCTAGGACACTCCTTCCCCAGGCATATGGTTGCGAAGCGCATAGCCACTAGGCTAACCGCGCGGACTTATATAATTTCTTAGCATATTTAATTTATTGTTATATATAAAGGTTTGTGATAGTTGCAGCCAAAGAAAGTAGTATATCAAGATGATAGACATGTGAATGATAGTTCATTTGAGGGGTCTGGTGTGAAATAGTGACCAACGCAACCAAATATACAGTTCGTTGCTGCTATAGGCCAGGGGGTAATATTGAATTCATGCATCCATCAGAAAATTAGTGCAATGAGTGCAGGGTTAGTGATTATTATGGGAGATTTTAATCATGGTGATATCATCTCCGTGGATAATCGTAATTCTCGTGGAAAGGCTTAGACGTTGGTTATGCATTTTCACTATATAATTTAAGGAAATTACAACGTACTAGGATATACATTAAAATGTATCCAAAAAATATTGAAACTAGTAAACCACAACCTCCCCTTCCCCCCACCTCACAACAAGGATCACTCTAAATCCATCACCATATCCTACATCCGAGGCACCTCGGAAAAAATCACAAAAATCTTAAGAAAACATAACTTAACTTCTTGTTACAGACCATATAAAAAATTGGCATCCCTTATCCGCTCTACTAAAGACCTCCCCCCCCACCTAGACGTACCTGGTGTATACCAGGTCCCTTGCAGCTGTAAGCTGTCCTACTTAAGCTGGCCAAACAGGCAGGACAGCAAATATCAGAATTCAGAACACAAGGACTACATCCGTTTTCACCAATACAGCCACTCTGGTCTTGCTGACCATTCATTGGATACCTGCCATAGAATAAGGTGGAAGAAAGCCAGGATAATACACCGTAGCAAATACAGATATGAAAGGCTTTTCATGGAATCAGTTTCAAGCCCTAAGAAACGATCCAAACCTCAACAAATTTGGCTGCATGAGACTTCCTCAAATTTGGGAAACCTACATCAGAAGACCTTCAGCCCAATCGCCCAAGAATACCAACATTGCCTGCTAGAGGGCACAATCGGGACTTTAGGAGAAATAATAGCTTCCTACTTCTTCCTCACTTACTGTTTTGCCTGCGTGCATGTGTCTTGTACTTAAGTTCTTGAAAATGGCAACGTGACGTTGCCGAAATATTGAAATATATTAAAATTTATTTTAATGTATATCCTAGTACGTTGTAATTTCCTTAAATTATATAGTGAAAAAGGTGATATCAATTGGAAGGAGGAAATATCACGTGTCAAAAAGGAAATGGAATTCATACATATTCTACGAGATAATTACTTGAAACAGCACATAACTGAAGGGACAGATGGTGTGTGAGTGTTGGACCTGGTCATTGGTTCAGAGGATATATGCATAAGTAAGGTGTCCTCGTTGCCTCCAATTGGTGGGAGCGATCATATGGTATTGATTTGGGAGGTTGCAAAATTTGTGGATTTCTCTCTTAAGAAGGGGTATATACGGAACTACAGGTTAGGCAATTATAACAAGCTTTGGAGTGAGCTTACATCGGTCCCATGGCAGAAATTGCACAGGAAAGATGTTAGCAGTGCATGGGATAAAATCAGCAGGTATCTGAGGAAGGCAATGTCAGATTGTGTCTTCATGGTCAGGAAGACAAACAAGGTAGACGTTAGATGGATGAGTAGTAGTATCAAAATTGATCTGCAAAAAAAGAAAATGTTATGGAGAATTTACAAGGAGAAAGGTGATCAGTACCCCATGAGCAGTACAAGGCTCAATCTAAGAAGGTTACCAGCATAGTAAGAAAAGCTAAATTAGATTATGAGAAGACCTTAGCCAAGGAGATCAAGGGTAATCCCAAAAAGTTCTTCTGCTATGTGGCAAGTAAAAGGAAGAATGACTTCGGAAGGATAACTTTAGTGGGTGCTGATGGTATTGAGGTGACAAATTCAGATGTAATAGTAGAGTTACTGAGTGATCACTTTTCAAAAGTCTATCACCCAAGTGAGGATATCTCTGTACCTGTAGCAATCACTAATGTGAGAATTGAAGTTAAGAAATCAGAGGTACTTAGTATAATGCAAAATTTAAATGCAAACACTGCTGTAGGTTTAGATGGAATATCTATCGTGAATGTGCAAAGGAATTGTCATCGCCTATTACTTGGTTATTTAACTTAAGTTTGAACTCTGGTATGGTCTCCCTAGGGACCATAGGGAAGGCAAAGTAGTTCCTTTGCCTTCATAATATATAAAGTATCAGGATATGATACTTTATATGGGTCAACATAGTTTTGTTAAAGGTCGATCCTGCCTTAGCAATTTATTAACTTTTTATAATAGAATGACATCTGAGTTGGACAAAGGAAATGGCTACACAGTGGTACTTCTGGATTTTGTTAAGGCTTTTGACAGGATACCTAATGGAATACTGTTGCGCAAATTGGAGCAGATGGGGATGGATACTAAACTGGTGATATGGATAGGAGAATGGCTCAGGGAGAGATACCAGAAGGTGGTGTATGGAGGAGCAGGGTCCAGGATGAAGCAGGTGACCAGTGGTGTGCCTCAGGGCTCTGTGCTTGGGCCACTGTTGTTTAATTTTACATAAATGATATAGGAAATGGCTTAAAAGGAGATATTCAGTTGTTTGCTGATGATGCAAAGTTGGGTAGTGCAATAAAAAATCAAGCTGCTGTTGAGGGTTTGCAGGATGATTTAAATAAGCTGGCAAAATGGGCAAAAGGTAATGGATGTCAGTTCAATGTGGAAAAGTGTAAAGTTATGCATTTTGGGATTAAAAGATTGCCAGCTGTGTACTACATTGATGGAACGGTACTCCAAGAGATTGATGAGGCTAGGGAGATGAAGTTCATTGGACACATTGCTAAAGTGTCCAAGATTGCACATAGGATTACTTGGTTATTGAGGAACACACTAACATCCAGAGATAAAGAGGTTATTATTCCCCTTAAAGCGTTGATACTTTCACATTTGGATTACTGTGTTCAGGTCTGGTCACCTGGATTCCTTGGAGATGAGGAGGTTGTAGAGAGGGTTCAGAGGAGCGTGACTAAGTTGACAAGTGATGTAAAAAATGCTCCCTACATTGATAGATTGAGTGCTTGTGGATTGTAGAGGTTGGTTGATAGGCAGAGAAGAGGGGATATGATACAAACATTTAAATTATTAAAAGGTTTTTATAAGATTGATGCAGGGGAAATGTTTCAGCTGTGTGATAGTGATGAAAAACAAGAGGTCATCCCTGGAAATTAAGGAAAAGGGTGGTCAACAAGGGTGTGAGAACAAGGTTTTTCACTTGGAGAGTAGTGAATGAGTGGAATGCATTGCCTGACTCAGTTGTGAGTTCTTTGTCTGTAAATAAATTCAAGAGGAGATATGATAGATATTGTTTTGATAGTTTGGGTCTCCTGCGATGAGTCTACTGACTCCATGGAAATACCTGTAATAATAATAATAAATAAAGCACTGTATAAAAGTGAACATTATTACTGGTAACTGCAGGAGATATTTGTATCCTTTCATATGGGATATGGGTAATCAGAACTGTTCAATGAACAAAGGACAGCAAGATGATAAAACAATGTTTACTGTATAGTAAGTTTGTCATTTTTAAACTCTTACTTAAAAATGTACTAAAAACTATGTTCCAAAATAAGAGAAGTAAAAATTTAAGAATTCTTGAATAACTATATCTATATGAACATCATTAGCCATTTTAATACCTCTTGATGGCTGTGGAAGATCTTTCTGAAGATGCAACCACAAAGCATACTTTTTGAAATTATGTATCACGATTATACTGGCAATGATCAGTATATGATGTCAGAGCTAAGCCATGACATATTAGGGGGAAAAGATGCGTACAATTTTACACATCTCAACAGCTTTCAATGAACATATGTGCGATATATATATATATTTCTAATCAGTATGAAAAGCTCTAAAGTATGTTTAGATTCTCCTTCCCTGATGCAGACTAATACAGATTAAAGCCATTCAATTCAAAACAAACAGCTATTGAGGAATACATTTACACACTTTCTATGGAGTATGAAGAAATTTTGAATGAAGGTAGCTTTTGCTGAGTGACTAATGGGGGGGGGGATGAATTTGAGTTAATCCATTTTTTTTCTGTTCAAATTTCTCCAATACATTTCACTTAGTTTAAAACAGCTTGGGGAGTGCAGATGAATTGGGAAAGAAGAAGAAATTTATTGATATTTTCTTACTTAAAAAGTTAAGTAAGAAAGTTAACTTTCTTATTTAAAAAGTTAAGTTAACTTAGAATATCTGTTTAGTGCTACACAACACCTGTTCTCTGAAACAGGTGTTGTGTAGGAATAAACAGATATTCCACTTATACTAGGCACCAATTCTTTGTAATTTGTAAGTAAACAATATGAAATGAAAGAATTGGACATCTTTTTTTTTCAAAAATTCTATGCAATATTCTAATTGCATAGAGAATTCTTAGGAGTGCATAAAAAGTAGATCCAGCCTGCATTTCTCACTGAAATAAAAATTATATTGGTAACAACACAAACCTGAAAAATTTGAGTGAAAGTATTGCTGACCTGTAATTTTTTCTCATTCTTTGTGTTGGGAAAAAAACCTACCCTTTTTTTCCCACGTACAAAAAAAAGATTACTAATGTCATGGAACTTGAGATGTATCAGGAATAACAGTAAAAAAATATATTTTTTAAATACATCCAAACATAAAATATACTATTTACATTTTACAAAATACATATTAAAAAGATAAATATATATATTTTTAAATTATATAACAGATGAATATCAAGAAAGAAAAGGAAAGAAAGGCTCTCTTGACATAAAGAATGCATTGCAGTTCTATGACTTCTTGGCTACATAAGAAAGTTTTCCAATCTAGAAGAGGGAACACTGGGTTTCACTCTGTGATGAATCACGTTATGGTATCCTGTTTTCTGTGGTGCCAATATTTGAGCAACAGTTAGCTGTTTCCTGTGTAAGTTTTGCTTGTGCTGCTCAGATTCAACAATACATAGGTGCTGGTTTTCTCTTGTCTCTAAAGTTGTAGATGATAGTCTTGGCAGCAATGAAAAGGAAGTTACATGTCCTATGTGATTTCTGGTTTTCTACATGGCTATGTATCTGTTAAAGGTACCAGAGGATTATTCGAAGGCACATAGGATTATTCCTTTGTCTGCAAGACAGATCAGTGTGTTCTTCCAAGGTTCCTGAAGTGTTGCAAAAGACAATGATCACATTCTCCAAGATGGAATTTGTGGAGTTTTGTTGGAGTTGGTAAGATGTTGTGATGATGTGCCACAGACTATACTGTATGTTTGCATATGGCTCGTACACTTGTCATAGAAGCGATTCCATTTAAAGCAGGGTGTTCCCTGTGTAGTATGCAGATTTGGATGCATATGCAACAGATAATGTTGCATATGCATTGATATAAGGAAGTGGTATATTTTCTTGAAATAGGGAAGGATTCAGATGACATAGGGAGAACAGCTATTTGAAATGATCCAGTTGATGTGTGAGTTTCTGTTCTTTTCCAGATTTATTGAGCATCTCTGCAGAATGAAGACAGTTTGGAAGTTAATGGAACACTCTGCATGCAGAAGACTGTGGATGATGTGAGCAGTCATCTTGTGGATTCTTTCAGGATGTGCAATAGTTGTTTTATAGGACTGATTGGTCTGAAGTATCTTATTATTATTGTACAGTCACCTCCATGGAGTCCAAAGACTCATTGTGAGAGATCCAAACTATCCACATAATCTATGATACCTCTCCTTGAACCCATTAGCAGACAAAGTACTCACAAATGACTCTGGCAACCAATTCCACTCATTCACAACTCTCCATGCAAAAAAATGAGTCCTCGCACACCTTTATTCAACTTCCAAGGATACACCCTCCCTTGTTCTAGTCCCTCTAGCCAAGTGTTGAAACATTTCCCCTGCATCAAACCTATAAATGTTACAATCATATTCCCTTTTTTTTTCTTCTATCAGCCAACTTCTGCAATTCACACACACAATCTATCCTCATAGGGGAACATTCCACAGAACATTCACCATCTTGGTCACTCGCCTATGAATCTTCTCCACTGCTTCCTCATCTCCAAGAAACCGGAGACCAGACCTGAGCACAGTAATCCAGATGTGGACATATCAAGGCCATATAAAGAGGAATTACAGCTTCCTTATCTCTACTTGTTAATGTGTTCTTCAATACTCAAGTAATTTTATGGGCTACCTTAGTAACCTTAGCAATATGTCCTCCAAACTTTAACTCTCTGTCTACCATCACTCCTAAATCTTTAGCTTCATCTGTTTCCTGGAGTACAATGCAATCAATGTGATACACAGCTTGTAATCTATTTATCCCAAAATGTATAACTTTACATTTTCTCCACATTAAACCGACACCCAGTTTTTTTGCCCATACTGACAGCCTATGTGAATCGTCCTGCAAATTCTCCACATTTCAGGTTACATCTTATATCATTTATGTACAAATTAAAAAGCAATGGTCCCAGCACAAAACCTAGAGGCAGACCACTAATCACCAGTTTTTTGCCTTGATTCTGCCCCTTCATATACCATTTTTTGATATCTGTTGAGCAGCAATCCTCTTATCCACATAACCAGTATCATATCATCCCCATTTGTTCTAATTTGCATAACATAGTTCCATGTGGTATTCTGCAAAATGCCTTTGCAAAATCCAACAGAGTCATTGTGTGGCCATTTCTTTTATCCAACTCTGCTGTTACTCTATCATAAAAGGATAGTAAGTTACTAAACCATGACCGACCTTTCACAAAGCCATGTTGCCCCTCATAGTGTCATATTTTATCTCCCCCATTCTTGAATTTTCTTTGTGACCAATTTTTCCTGTACTTTTACTACCACACCTGACATAGTGATTGGTCTATAATTTGCTACTGCAGTCTTAGAAAACCTCTCTTATGAAAGGGAATTATTTTGCCCTCCTTTGGAACTCTACCAGAACTGAGACTTAAATTAACAAGCCTAGTCAGAAGCATTGGCAGTTCCCCTGCACATTCTTCTTGAGGAGAAAAAGTAATCCTAGATGATTGATTTTACTTATTTTATAGTTCACCTGGAGAGCATGGTTTCTGATCTAGAGTATTTTTAATAACATGGTGATACACCATTTTACTATTTGTATATGGAAAATATGACTTTTGCATTATTTAATCTCCTCATTGCATATGATGATTCTGACATCAGCAGCATATCCTGAGCATTTTGCAGAGCTGCACAAGTTCTCCAGTTGGTGGTTATTATTATTATTATTATTATTATTAATAATAATAATAATAATAAGTCAAAGATTCATCGAGGGAGGCCACATACTACACACACACCAGCTATCATACTTATTCTTGAATTCATTCACACCGCTTGCACTCACAACAGCCAATGGCAATCCATTCCAATCACACACCACCCTCTGAGAGAAAAATCTAGCCCTCATCCCTCTTGTTGGTGGCCTTCATTCTCAGCTTCCAAGGATGCCCTCTCGTTCTTTCCCTACCCCCCATAAATTGAAAAATTCCATAAATTGAAATCTTGTATGATCCTTTCAGAAGTTTGCAAGTCTCTATCATATCACCCTTCTTTCTCCTATTTGCTAGTCTGCAGTCTACAAATTCTCAATCTGTCTTTATAATCAGCATTCCACAATCCCGATATCATTTTTAACACTCTCCTTTGTACTCTCTCTCTCTCCAATATATCAGAATCACAACAGAAACCAGGAGACTAGACTTGCGCACAATAGTCCAAGTGAGGTCTTATCAAAGCTTTGTAAAGAGGCAAAATAACATCCTTATCTTTACATGTGAACATTCGTTTCAGCATTGCAATTATCTTTTGAGTTGTATTTGCAATCTTTGCCACATGGCCCTAGACTTCAACTTCCTATCTATTAACATTCCAAGATCTCTGGCCTCATCAGTTTCTTCTAACCTAATCCCACCAATATAATACGACATTGGAATGACTTTACATTTCCTCACATTGAACTGACACATTTTCCCATGGCTACAATTCCAGCTTATTCAAATCATTCTGCAAGTACTGCATATCAGCAGCATTCCTGATTACCCTACCTATCTTTGCATCATCAGCAAATAGCTGTATGTCGTTTGTCAAATCCTTCCCAATATCATTAATGAACAGATTGAATAACAGTGGATCAAGCACTGATCCTTGTGGTACACCACTTGTTACCTAAAACCTTGCAGACTCAGATCCCCCTGAATACCACTTTTTGATATCTGTCAGTCAGCCATCCTCTTATCCATGCTAATATTGTATAACTCAAACCCATTTTCTCCATTTATGCAACAGTCTACCATGCTGTATTCTGTCAAAAGCCTTAGCAAAATCCAAAATCCAGAATGTGAGCAAGTTGCTAAGACATGACCTTCCCTCAGTAAACCCATGTTGTTCATTGCAAAGTAGAGATTCACTGTCAACCCATTTCTGAATGCAAGTCCTAACCAATTTTTCTAAAATCTTCACCACCACTCCTGAGATACTAATTGGGATACACCGGTCTTTGCACCACCCTTCTGCAATGGAATTACCATGCATTCCTTCCATTGCTGTGGAATCTCATTCTGAGACTCATATTAAAAAGCCTGGTCAAAGGAATGGCCAGTTCAGCTGAGCACTCTTTTAGCACACGCGCTGATATTCAATCAGCCCCTATTACTAAATTCTTATTCAATTTGTGCAACAGCTCTAAAACCACGGCTTCACACACACACACCTGCGTTTCTTCATCTAGTAAAGAGGTAACAGTGAGCTCAATGTTATGTTCACCAGGTTGATAGCTTTAACAAAATGGGTGCTCATTAACTCATTAACTGAACAACGTCTTCTGCATCTGTAACCCTCACGCCATCTGGATTTATAAGAGTTATTCATTCATATTCATTCTTTCTTTTACTTGCAGCATATCGATAGAATTCTTGTGGATTGTCTTTAGCACGCAGAGCCAGTTTCTTTTCATACTCAAACTTTGCTTTACGTACAACAGTTGTGACTATTCTAGCTTGCTGCTTATAACATTCGTCATCCTTATGCAAACGGTATTCCTTCCACATCGTCCTTTTGTTATGAATTTCTTGCTTAATGAGATTACACATCCATTTGACTCCTAATCTATTTATTCTTCGAACTCTCAGGACACAATCTAACACAGCATCATTTAAGTATTGTTTAAATGCTTCCCACACTGTCAATATTCTTTCCATCCAGCAACCGATCCTATTCCATTGAACTCAGTACTCCTCACAGTTGGTCATAATTTCCTGCTTTGTAGTTCAGCATGTAACCTTTTCTGAATGGAACATTCATAAATTTAGTCACTTCCCAAGTGAGTACCACATGATCACTATCACTAACCAGGGGCAGAATAGTTACGTCTTTAACTAAAACGCCCTCTGACACTATAATCAAATCTAATACTCTTTGACCTCGAGTTCCTTCTGTCACATGCTGCTTGAGTAAGTTGTCCCGCAACAGCTCAATAAATGCATTTTTTTCATTCTTCTCATGAGATTCTACAGCTACCCAATCAATAGTTGGATAATTAAAGATTGAGATTGTATTTTGGATATGATGGATAAAATCTCCTGGGAAAGTCAGTACTTTGAAAGTGTGCCAGAGCATACTCACAGCTATCTGGTTGATTACTGTAACTGTCCTCTTGAATGAAAACTTTGCACATATATTGTTTTGTTAACAAAGTTATATTGACTAATATTCACTATTCATGTACTCCTTAATTTGTAATTAAATTTTGCTTATATTTAAAAATAATTTATTGATTAAATAAATATATTGTTATTTATTTTGAATATCTAGTAATGCAGATGGAGCTATTCTCCTGCAGCTGATACTGCACATATCACATGCTTTCAATTGAATTGTTCTTTTTAATGTATTGACAATGGTTATGAAACTTAGTTGAAAATTTTATAAATAAAGACATTAAAATTAAACATAAGTGATTCTGGTAATAATATTTTATGATGCGACTACCCATATGAAGCAGCTGTATCCAGATGAGATGTTATAGATTTGAATATGTCATTTTATAACACAGAATTCAAGCACTTAAGAAAGTAAAAAGACACAAATTGTAACTAGTAAACTGCTTGGAAAGCAATTCAGAAATGAAATCTGATAAATTGATACAAAGTCTATAATATATGACAAAAATATATGGGTGACAACTTATAAAATGCATCTTGCTGGCCTGGTTGGCTGAGTGGTTAGCATATCCGCTCTCCAGCCAAAAGGCTGCAGGTTCGAATCCCGCCAAGGGCATGGATGTTTGCAATTCTCTGTGAAAAATACTAGTGGTGGTGGGCGGTAGATGGCGTTGGTGTGGTGGAGATACAGCTGTAGAGTGGGTACCTCCCTCGATGAGTCTTTGGACTCCCTGGAGGTGTCAGTAATAACAATGATCATGGTTAATGTATAAGTTGCTTGTTTGCTGAGAGCAACACACTATTTTTTTTAAATGACATTTCCACCCATGTGACATAGTAAACCTTTTGTGGTTAGGATTGCACATTAATACTTAGGTTGCGCTAACTGTCAGATAATCCAAGAAACCTATTTTATAGTACAAGCATGATGTTTTCAAGCCACTTCTAATCCATTATGCAGGGTGGTGACCTCACACCAGGTGATGCATATCATTTACAACCTAGCTAGAGTTATTAATGCAATTTCAAGTTGGAGTTTTTAAGCAGATGTCTTTTCTGCTTCTGCCAGATGCTCACTTTTTTATGCATTCAGCAACATATATGACAAGCCAATTTTAAGTTTTCTCAGTAGAATTTTTGTGTAAAACTAATTTTTGTGAACTGTCTTCATGGTATAGAGAATATCTTAAAAGTAATGTTTATTTCGAATTTATAACTAACATTTGTTCTTTAAGAGATACTTGTGTCATGAGAGATTTCTTTAATTAACATGAAAAACATTTGGAAATAAGTAATAGCATTTATTTAAAGCCAGCTAGAATATCATAGGCCATTATCAGTGGTGATGATAGTCAATTACACAGTAGAATGTGAACAATGGACTGATTTGAAAAAATAAGAGGCTGCATGATGTTATACATAAAACAATGTAATGGTAAAACTGAGGAAACATTGCAATATTAATTATTCATTAGATATTTAAAAAAAAAAAATTGAATCATGTGTGATTAGAATAAGACTTTCCCATATCTTAAAGGCAGTCATTCCGATCTAAGTTCAGACAGTGTAAGGCCTCAGCATTTTCTTTAAACAAACATTCAATTTACTGACATCAATGAAGTAAGCATGTTTCAGATCATAGGATATCGTCCATCCTCAAAAGATAAACATTCTCCTCTGGCTATCCCTGGTGTCTACTAAGTTCCTTGTGGCTGTCATCGCTCTTACTTCAGAGATTACAAGAAAATACCAGTGTTAGATTAACAACAGTAAATCTGAGAAATCTGACTTGACACAGCATGGAAATAGATGCAAACCACAATATCAATAAGGGGCATGCAAAATAATGTCCTTCTCTTTTAGCATAATAAAGCCATTATTTTATGAAATATTTACGTAACAATTTATACCATTACTCCACATAATGTTCTCTTAAAGAGGTTCCTGACTTACATGACTCGGTAGAGTAGTAATATTCTGTATTGTTTTATCTTCTGTTCACTCTGTTGTATCTCTACTTCAGCAAAACATTTTTGAGAAGTACGCCATTATTATTATTATTCAGGCCTCCATGGAGTCAAAAGACTTATTGCGGGAGATCCTTCCTAAGAAGCATAAAGTCTATCAACACTCATTGTGGGAGGCCCCTCCTAGGAAACACAAAGTCTATCATACCACTCCTTAAACTCACTGACCATTCTCGCTCTCACACTCTATCAGGCAGTGCATTCCATGGCTCAACCAGCCTCCATGCAAAAAAACCACTCCTCACCCTCTTGCTCACAGTTTACATTCGTAACTTCCAGGTAAGGTCCCCTTGTCATCACTCCTTCCTGCTGTTCAACCAAGCAAAAGAACTCCCCAGTGTCAACCCTGTAACCACCTCTCAAAACTTTTAAAAGTCTCGATCATATTACCTTTCCTTCTTCTATTCACCAAACTCTGCAGTCCACATTCCCTCAGCCAATCCTCATAACTAACATTGTACAGTCCCAAAACTATCTTTGTTATCTGCTTTTGTACCCTTTCCACGGTTAATTTATACCCTTTAAATCCTGGGGACCAAATCTGAGAACAATAATCTAAGTGTGGTCTGATCAGTCTTATAGAACAGAATGATAACTCTTTTATCTCTGCAGGTCAGTGTCCTTCTAATTATTGCAGCAATCCTCTGTGTTACCTTCACCACCTTTGCAATATGTCCCCTAAATTTCAGGTTTCTATCAATCATCAACCCCAGATCTCTTGTTTCCCCTACTTCCTCCAGTATAGCTCCTCCCACAGAGTATGCAGCATCTCATCGATGTGTCCCAAACCCCTCAAGACCTTACATTTTGCTGCATTAAACTGACATCCCCCATTCATTTGCCCATCTGTCTAGCTTATTCAAATCCTCTTGCAGGGCTACCACATCTGCATTATTACTAATAAACTTTCCCAGCTTCACATCATCTGCAAACAACTGAATATCCTCTTGCAATCCACTGACAATGTCATTGATATAAAGGTTAAACAATATATGTCCTAGTACTGAGCCCTGTGGGACCCCGCTTGTAACCCTCTATCTCCTTGAAACTGCCCCACCATACACAACTCTCTGCTACCTATCAGACAGCCAATCCTGAATCCAGTTGACCAACCTGACATCCAGACCCATGTGCTGTAACTTAAATATCAGCTTATCATGTAGCACCGTCAAATGCCTTTGCTAAGCCCAAGAAAATGGCAGTATATGCCTTTCCCTCATCTACTGCTCTTGTCACTTTATTATAAAAGGCTAGCATATTGCTAAAACAAGAGCATCCCTTCAATGCTGTATACGGTCCCTCACTAATTTCTCCAAGATTTTAACAACTACTGATGACACACAAATTGGCCTATAATTAGACACTTCCAGTCTGCTACAGCCCTTATGCAATGCCACTATCTTACCTTCCTTCCATTCCCTGGGCACCTTTCCCGCAACCAGACTTTCATTGAAAAGCCAAGTCAAAGGCACTGTCAGTTCTTTAGCACATTCTCTCAAAACTTGTGGTGAAATACCACCCAGGCCCACAGCTTTACTGACATCCATAGTACTCAGTATTTGGAACAATCTCCTCCTGCATCTCTAAACCTAGAACCTGCCTTATCCCTCTAGTATTAAAATTTAATCCTCCAGGATGAAATACTCCAATAAAGTGTTCATTGAACAATTCCATATGTCCTCTGCATCAGTCACTCTATTCCCATTTTTATCACACAATGTTCATTCTTCCACAATCATTAGCCTCCTATTGTCCACATAGCTAAAAAATTTCCTAGGATTTTTTTGGATCTTAGGGCCAATCTTTTCTCATATACCAGTTTCGCCTTCCTTACCATACTAGTCACTCTCCTGGCTTGTGTCTTATATTCTTCATGCATCTTCTCTTCACCTGTCTCCTTATATCTCTTCCATAGCCTCTTTTTCACATGCAGTTCCTGTTTAATATTGTTTGTCAACCACTTTACTCCAAATTGTGTCCTCTTCTTCACACGTGGAATATAGCTTACTATTGCTGCTAACAAATATTCCTTCTCAATTTCCCGTCCTTCCAATTCCTCCCTCCATGAAACTTGCCTGCCAGAATTCGTAAAACATCACCTCTCCAAATGCAGCATGCAAATTTTGTGACCTATAAAAAGTCAACAGAATTTGTCAGAAAAGTAAGCAGTTCTCTTGGAGGTCATTGCAGTCTTATATGTTGAAGGATGAGTACAGAGAAAATAAGTTAAAACACAGTGGAGGAGAATAGTCAGATGTTATTTGAGGGGGGGGGGGGATAATATATACAACATTTAAGCATGGGCAATGTTTGAAAAAAAAGGACGTCCACAAGCAAAAGTGACATTTAGTCCAAGATATAACCAGGTCAGCATGAAATGCTGACTGAGAGGGACTGATGCTCCTAGAAAGTTGCATACCCTGAAAATTCAAGGCATGGAACTCTCTCTAGGAGCATCAGATCAGATAATCCTGTGTTAGCAATGAATACATATTATCAGTTGGCATAAGCACACAATGCCTGCACTGAGTGAAGTAGTAGAAATCCAACATGGAAACCCAAGAACATGTAGTGTGATTCATCATTCCATCTTGGAATGATAACTTGCCCTACATGCTCTTCTAGTGTGATAGAAATGTTTGGCTTTGGAAGATCATTGCTTTCTTACATGGAGTGTTAACACACTGGAAGGTATAATGGTTGGTACCATAAAATGTTTATAATCTTTCAAAACATATGTGTAGGACACAGAAGTCATGATTACAATTATCTACCAGTAGATCTTATCCGTAACAGAGAAGCAATTTCACAATTGTACATGTTCTACCTTATGGGAGTTTTATGAACAGGCCCTTACAAACCTTCCAATATGATAACATTCCATGTCACAAAATCAGAATGTTTCAGTGGCTTCACAGAGCCTCAACCTAAACTCTGTAGCGCATCTAGAATGAACGGACATATAGTTTGTTCAAGGCCAAAATACTTCATCACTGGATTGTTAATGTTTTATAGAAAGAGTGAAGTATGGTGACACTTTCTCTGGAAATTAGTATTGCACAATGAAGGGAAGCCATTACAATGGCCAAAGACAGCACATTAAATTTCTGCCAATAAAGATATAGTGTTTATATTATTACTATTACATGACACCTCCAAAGAGTCCAAGGACTTATCATGGGAGAGCATTCTACTGCACTATACAACTCATCATTATCCTGCTTAATCCTCTACCTAATACCACTACCACCAGTAGTATTAGTAGTATTTTTTGTCTGTAAATTGTGTGTATTCTCATGACCAACTGCCTGTATAGAATGAAAAATCAGTTTCTTGGAGGAAAAAACCCTACTATCTCCATATGAGATCAGTGTTAAACTCGCCTTCTATTGAAAAAGCCCATATAAAGATTTTCCCTCATCATGACAAGAATCTAATGGTCTTTTTCAAATTGAAGGCACGATGTCCATTGTTCTTCTTGCTATGAAGGCACTAACATGCACTCTATTGTTTACATCATCTGCATATAATCAGTACATGTTTCTGAGTTACAGAACAGCAAAGTGCAAGGAGAGAGTGTATTGTTTGTGGAACTAATATGATGTTCTGTACTTTTGAGAAAAATTTCACCAATGAAGTTACTCTGCAAGCTGTGATGTCCATGGAAAAATGAAGTTGTTTCAGTATTTCTGATTATTTTAATTTTTCTGCTTTATGTGAATTTTACCCAACCTATTTTACATGTAGCACCATGGCTGTGCCAATGATCTGGAAACCCTGCTCTTTAGAGATTAAGTAGCACTTTTTCCACCATGCCTTCATTAAGAAAGAAATGGTCTCATACCAGGTGATAAAACGAATCTCTCTCTCTCTCTCTATATATATATATATATCTACATATACACAAACAAACAAGCATACATACATACATATATATATATATATATATATATATATATATATACAGCTAATTCTATTTTTTACATGATTTTGAAATAACATGGTTTAGAAAACAAATGCGATTCTATTTTTACACTGCATATTTTGATTTAACACAGTTCAAATGGTGCTTATTTTTAAAATTTCTGTTTGAATTCAGTTCTGTTAAAAAGGATATTTCCATTATAATTATCATTTCCTGGTACGGTACATATGTACTTAAACTTGAATTTTGGGGAACCTCCTCAATGTTTTAAATATCAGGGATTACTCTACACTAAAAAATGTAGACAAATGCCAAGTAGAACTTATATAGCAAAATCACAAAAAAGTGTTGGTGGCTTTAAAACAGCTAAAGATCATGTGACTATTATTTTGCAGCAATGCTTCAGGAGATCATATATTAAAACAATTATTCATTAATCGTCCCTAAGACTGCGGGCAATAAAAAGTGTGGATTTTAACACGTTACCAATGCACTGAAAGGCAAATAAAAAAAAGGTTGGGTTACAAAAGAAATTTTTAATGAATAGCTCCATCAATGTTTTGTTCCAGAAGTTAAATGCTATTTGATGAAAAAAAAAATCCGAACTTTAAAGTTTTATTGATTATAGACAATGTGCCTATCCATCCTGTTTCAGAACACCTGAATGTGGAATTTTGTTTTCTGCCACCTAATACAACCACTAGACCAGGATATGATCGCTACCTTCAAAACTTACTACATAAGAAGAACAGTCCAATACATTTTGGATAAACTAAATAAGGATAATTTACTGACAGTTATTGATGTGAGGAAGAAATTTTCTATTTTGGATTGCATCAAACTTGCTAAGTTGGTGTTATCAAAATTGAAACCATCAACTTTAAATGCATGCTGGAAAGCTACTTGGCCAGAATGTCTGAAAAAGAAAAACCCTGTACCTTTGCATACAACTGAATATCCCAATATCATCAGATTAGCACATGCAGTTGGTGGAGGATTTGATAAGTTTTCGTCTGCAGATATTGAAGAATTGATGGTTGACAAGGCTGTTTGTGATGATGAAATAATAGAAGCTGTCCTTGAGAATCTCGATGAAAAAGAAAAAAGTGATGATGATGAAGAGATTCTACTTACTGCAGGATTAATTAAAGAAGGGCTTCAAATGGTTAGTAAAATTGCAAAGTCATTTCCTTACACGTGATCCAAACACTGAACGAGATGAACAGTTTAAACATGAACTGAAGTCATGTATAGTGCGATATAAATAATTATACAAATGCATGCTGGAAACAGGATTTCAACAATTACAGAGTTCATGATAAAAATAAAAAAAAATCAACCTTCAGAATTATTGCAAATGAATGCTAATTTAGTTCATTTTACTGAAGAAAATGTTTTGCCATTGCAGTCTGAACAGGGACGGCCAAAGTGTTTCAAGTGATGGAAGTGATTTAATCCCAGTCTCACACAAAAGAATGCAGCTACTGTTAGAGAGTGACGGTGAATAAAACTTAACTAATAACCATATACATGGGTGTATCTGGACCTTTCTGAATTTCTGTTTTATTAGTAAGACACTATTTTCTTTAAGAGATACATATATATACTTTGTTTGAAAATCTTATTGTTTGTATTGAGTTTTCACATCTGGAACCATTCTTCTATTTTTTCATATGCACTGTATTCTTTTTTTTACATGGGTTTTCATTTACATGATTTTTCTGGAACCAATGTACCATGTAAATGGAGAATTGGGTGTGTGTGTACATATATATATATATATATATATATACACACACACACACACAAGTATCCCTTAACACAGCAAAATTAATTGTGAAATTCCCTTTATATATGCAGCAAGAGTTTTAATTAATGTGCCTTTAAATTTACCACGCAAAAATATTCAAGACTCGAGGAGTGTTTCCTGGCCAAGAGAAACAAAGTCATGAACATAATGACTTCATGCTCACGACTTTCGACCCATGAAAACCCAAGGACTTTAAAAGGATGTTACAAGAACTCTTCACCTGTAATTTGGTGGGCGAATCAGAAGGCTTGGGTTACCCAAAACCTATTCGAACATTGGTTTAACTCTAATTTTTGTCTGGCAATTGAAGCTTATTGCAAGAGAAATAACTTAGCTTTCAAAGCTCTTTTGCTTTTAGATAATGCACCTAGTCATCCAAATTCTCTTAATGATCTGTGCGAGAATGTGAAAGTTTTATTTTTTTCCCACCAAATACGACATCATTGCTAAAACCCATGCACATGGGCGTCATTGCAACTTTCAAAGCCTATTTTCTTAAAAAGACATTCTCAAAGGCAGCAGAAACAACAACGGGAGAAAATGCGATTATGTTCCAAGAATTTTGGAAAATTTCATCATCATCATCAAATTCCTGCCATGTACCCTCAAGGGGTGTACAGGATATGACAGTACTACATGAAAAAATTACATCATTACTAACTTCCTATCTACAATTTTCCTCCAAATCAGTCTGTTACTTGTCAAGACTCCAACATTATCAGATCTTATATTTCTATCGTCTAAGGCACTTTGTACCGTATCAATCCACCTATATCTTGGTCTTCCTCTGGGTCGTTTTCCTGCCAAACTGGCAGAGAACACTTGTTTTGCTAATCTTTCCTCTCCCATTCTATTTAAGTGACCATACCACCTGAGATTAGCTCTGCTAACGCATTCCTGGATGCTGACAATATCAAGTTCTTTCCTAATATCCTCATTTTTAATATGATACTGCCATTGATGCCATCTGTTCACGCCTCTAATCTTCCTCAGGACTCTCATATCTGCGGTCTCTACTCTTTGGTCAAGTGTTTTACTTCTGACCCAGCTCTCAGATCCATAAGTTAAAACTGGTTTGAACACTGGCTTGTATACAGCTAATTTAGTGTTCTGACTAATTTCTCTCTTATTCCATATGAATTTATTCATTTGACTTCCCACCATACCAGCTTTGCTGATTCTGTTGTCTATTTCTCTATTTAATTTACCATCTTCACTAAAAATCGTGCCTAAGTAGCTGAAATGTTTTACTTGTACCACAGGTTCTCCATTCACAACACAGTTGACATTTTCAATGATTCTGCCTATTTTCATTGTCTTTGTCTTTTTATTGCTGACCTTCATACCATATCTATTACAACAGCTATTCAATTTAGTCAGAGAATCTTGCAGACTTGTAGCAGATTTATTTAGAAGTATAACATCATCCGAATAAAGCAAAGAGCTGACATTAACATCTCCATCTTTTGGAAAATTTTTATATATTAAACAAGCAATTGAAAACATTTGTGACTCATGGGAGCAAGAGTCTTCCAGCTGCATGAGAGCTATTTGGAAAAACCTTTTGGCAGAATGCACTAATGACTTAAGTGGTTTTTCAAAATCCTGTGAACAACATGGTTGAAGAAATCGTCGCAATTGGTAAAGACCTTGGTTTTGATGGTGATGATGCAGATGTTAAAGAATTATTGGATTCAAATTCAAAAGATTTCATTGACAATGATCTTCTTGAAATTGAACAACAAAGCACCCATGAAGACAAGGAACAAATGGAATGTGAAAATGAGGTTCCAAAGGAAATAACAATCAAAGAACTGGATGGAACATTTCGTAGTTTAGAATCGCTTAAGCAAGTAATGGATATGGATCCAGATGTTAATCGAAGAATGCTTGTTTGCCGAGGTCTACAGAGCCATTTTGTTATCATAGAATTTATGCTGATAGGAAAAAAACTATAACTGTTCAAATGACCCTTGATAATTTTTTTGATAAAAAATTGCAGTAACTAATGAAGGTACAAGCATTTATTAAACTTTTACTTTGCGTTCATTTTTTTATCTTTCCTAAAAGAGTATCATATAGAACGAATTATTAATATACAGTAATCGATCATAGACGAATTCTAATTTTACAATTGATTATTATATTTGATTAATGTGATTTTGATATATGTAGTAACATCGAAGGATTAATTAATCGTGCTAATCAAGGGATACCTGTGTGTGTATATATATACAGTCATATCCAGACTTAGACGGTTTCTTATATGTACGTATTACCGTCCCTCTTTACGTCTCACCACTAGTCGTATCTTTCAGGTGCCAGCCGCATTTGCCAGTGTTGCACATGCTGTGAACAAGCACCGACATGTTTCGCGTGGTCTCCATTCATACACGATTTTTATAGTCTACACTCTACACCTTGCGATTGTTTAATGTTATGTTCTTGATAAAAATTTTATCACAAAAAAATAATGTCATCCAAAAGAAGCAAGTTCGATTCTTCTACAGCTAGCAAGAAAAGAAAAACATTGACTTTGGAAACAAAATCCAACATTATTAAGGATTTTGAAGGCGGAATGAAAATTTGAGCTAGCAAAGAAGTTCGATCTACAGGAATCCACAGTAAGAACAATCATAAAAGAAAGGTTTACAGATTTTGGAGGACACAGATTCTAACGAGGAATGAACTGTAGCCACAAGGGAAAAGGCAAGGAATAAAAAAAATCATTAGCTTGCTATGAAGAAATTTTGCGTGACAAGAAAAAGACATTATGCCGTAAGATGAATCTATTCGATTTTATGAAACCATCGACATCGAAATAACTTTCTTTTTTATATGTACAAAAAACTACAATTATGATTATATTTCTTAAAAAATATAGGTGTTTTTGTAAATCTTTGGTCCCAATTGTATATTTGCATATATAAATTACATGCAAAATATACCCCAAGTTATGTGATTTCGACTTATGTGCTTTTTGTTGGTCCCACCTACCGCATAACTTCAGGGTTTTACTGTATATATATACGTGGGTGGTCTGAAAAGTTCTCAGTTTCGACCATAAATGGCAACACTATCGGCAAGATTTTTTTTTTCTAAGTTGGTACATCTGTCATAAGCATCCATGTGAAATTGCAAGTCATTCTATCAAGTAGTTTTTTATACAGCTGTTGGAAGCCAACGTGCTGTATGTATCCTTTGAAATGGATAAAATCGAGTATCGTATGGTTATAAAATTTTTTGTAAAAGAAGGTTTAACGGCAAAAGAAATTCATTCGAAGTTCATAAAAGTTTATGAGTACTCTTCTTCTTCTTTTTCGACAATTAAGAAATAGGCTGTCGAGTTTAAAACTGGCTGTACCAGCCGTGAATATGATCCATGTGAAGGACGTCCAAAAAGTGTAACACCAGAAATCATTGATCTGTGCACAGTATGGTATTTAACGACCGGCGAATCGACATGCATGAAATTGCTGAGACTACAGGCATTTCAAAATAATGTGTAGGATATATTTTCCATGAAGAATTGCAAATGAAAAACCTTTGCGCAAGATGAGTGTCATGCTGATCAAAAACGCACTCGCATGAAAAAATCTGAACAGTGCTTGGAGCATTTTTACTAGAATAAAACTGATTTTGTGCATTGACTTATTACTAGATGAGACTTGGATTCACCAATATACACCAGAATCCAAACAGCAGTCAAAACAGTGGACAGAAGCCAGTTGTTCAGCACCAAAGAAGACAAGGTCATGGCATTGGTGTTTTGGGATGCTAA
This sequence comes from Typopeltis vanoorti, assembly GCF_054136105.1. Lineage (NCBI taxonomy): Eukaryota > Metazoa > Arthropoda > Arachnida > Uropygi > Thelyphonidae > Typopeltis > Typopeltis vanoorti. The sequence goes on along the minus strand of NC_143552.1, from coordinate 77,662,504 downwards.
AGGCATTTTGTTTATTAATTATCTTCTTCTTCTTCTTCATCTATGATCTCTTATGCTTTTAAGCATTGAGATTTTGCCAAAGAGATTTCCATGCCATCCTGTCCAAGGTTTGTTGTTTTGCTTCTTTCCAGTTAATTCCACCCTATTCCCCAGATTTAGCTCCCTCTTACTTCTATCTCTTCCCAAAACTAAAAATCTTCCTTGCTGGTCAGCATTTTTCTTTGAATCAAGAAGTGATTTCAGCTGTAGAGGAGTATTTTGCAGATCTTACTGAGAACCACTACAGGGACAGGGTAATGGCGCTGGAGCATCGCTGGTATAAATGTATTAGTCTTAAGGGAGATTATGTTGAAAAATAAAAATTAATTTTGAAATTATAAATTCATTTTTTCATTGTTAGGCCGAGAACTTTTCACACCACCCACATATATATAAAAAGATAATTTTTTTAAAATTCCTTTTTCTCTTTCCTCTCAAAAATTGTGTATGAAGTTTCGGTGACAAAAGTCATGGGAAGATGTTGGTAAGAACGTAGAAAATAAATATCAGGAAGGAGGCAAAATATTTTGAAGTCTAATGAAAAAACTTAGCACTGTGGAGATTTTTGTGGAGATATTTAGAAATCTTCCTCTGAAACATTTCTAAATGAAACAAAGAGTGAAACTACAGCAATAGAAAACATTCAAGAGGAATGCAATCAGAAGTATGAAGTACTAATCAATACTTGAGGCAGAAATGCCATCAAAAACCTGAAATGTGCAAAGGCAGCTGGAATAGATAATATTTGACTAGAAATGCCTAAATATAGAGATATAAAAGTTTTAAAGGTGTTGCACTGTATAATTTAGAAGTTGTGGACAGAGGGTCAAATTCCAGATGACTGGAGTGGAGCATCTATAAAAAAGGGAAAAAAAAACTGAACATGAGAATTATAGAGGGAAATTTATATGTAAGATTTATGTCAGTATACTTGATAAAAGGCTAAGAAAAATTGAGGAAAGGAAGCTTAGAGAAGAACAAGCAAGGTTCAGACAAAGACTGTCAGGATCTTAAATTTTCATTTAAGATAAATAGTTCAGAAATTATAGAAATATAACAAGGATCTGTATATAAGTTTCATAGATCTGTAAAAGGCATATGGCAAGGTACCAAGATAAAAGCTGTTCAAAGCACTACAGTTATGTTATGTAAATAGGACATTATATGGAGCAATAGAGGATAGTCTGTATTTAAGTTGTAATTCAGCAGTTAGAATTAAAGGAGTACAGGAAGATGGTTTAATGTTAAATTAGATGTGAGAAGGGTGCACATTATCTCCACTATTAGTCATCATCTATATGGATCTCACTATGAAGGAAGTGGCATTTAGCCTGATATCAAAATTGGAGATGTTACTCAGCTCTTTACTTTATGCAGATAATGTTATACTCCTAAAGAAATCCAGTACAAGTCTGCAGTGCAGGATTCCCTAACTATATTGAATAATTGCTATATTTGGTATGAAAATCAGAGATAAAAAGACAGACAATGAAAATAGACAGAAACATTGAAAACATCTGCATGCTGAATGGAAAACCCCATTAATTAATCTGACACCTTTAATAATCTTTTAATGGAATAATGGGAGCAAGCTGTCTTCAACTTTTGTCTTCCTTGTACTAAAAATATGATTAAATATATAGAGAATAAACAGTGTTATATAATCTTAATACTTTAAAAAGTCTTGAGTGCTGCTGAAAGAGAAAACAGTAATTGTTTGCTCTTTATACCCAGCTCAATCTGTGCAAGTCTTTTGGTTGGTTGTATAAAAAGCAAGCAAAAACTATATTTTGCAATTACATGAATATCCTTGCCTCATCATTACTCAAGAATATGCAATAAACTTTAGTTAGCCACCAGGACCAACAACATTTGCATGAATGTGTTAAGAACAGAATCGTTTATGTTAATTTAAATGTCTTTATTTGTAAAATTTTTGGCTAAGCTTCATAGCCATTGTCAGTACAATTACAGGAAAATACGAAAAAAAGAATATCAATTAAATTGAAAGCGTGTGATATTATATGCACTATCAGCTGCAGGGGAATAGCTCCACCTGTATTAATAGACATCAAAAATAAATTACAATGAAATAATTTAGTTAATAAATTTTTAAATATAAACATATTAATTACTAATTATGGAACATATGAATGGCGAGCAGTAGTCAGTATAACTTCCCAAAATTGAGAAAGTTTTAGGCAATCATTTTTGTTCAGGTATGAGTTGTGAATGTGTGCTTCACAACTTATACTTATATCTTGAACAGTTTTTCCAGAAGAAGTGCAACACTTTGGTTTTGTTCCATCGAATCCTGTTTTATGGATAATGTGTGGTTTGCTAAACCATATTTGTTGGGTTCTTTAAGTGAAATGTATTCCTGATGTTCTTCAAGACACATTTGTACAGAACGATCAGTCTGTCCATAATAACATAAGCCTTAAGAGCAGGGGATTATGTAAACTCCAGGATAAGAAAGAGGATGATATTTGTCTTTAGGAGAGATAAGGAAGTTGTTAAGTTTGTGAACTGGATAGAAAGAAACTTGAGTCAATCTGTTGAGGTAATCTTGCTATTTTTTTCTGAAATTCCTTTAACATATGGAATACAAATTCTGGTAATTTCTTCTTGAGATGGATTAAGATGACAGCCATAATTATTGATTATTTTATTGATAGTTTTTTTGTATTATAACCATTAGAGATAAAAGTAATTTTGATAATAGATAGTTCTTTGTTTAGAAGAGAATCTAATCTTTGTTTAGAAGAGGCAGAGAATAAAAATTACAATGTCATTGTTGTGAAACTATTTTTGATTACAAGGTCATCACTACATTAATCATAGGTCATACTCTAATATAGGACATATTTTATAAGCTCTGTCTAAAGATGCGATTGCATGATATTTCTGAAATATGGCGTAATGAAGAAATTATAAGTAGTGTGAGCATTCCAACAAAATTTTTTTCTAGTTTAACATCAGCCAAGCAAGTCCTTTTGCACTATGTATAAGTATGCCTGCAGCATGAAGCAAAGATGGCAACAACAAAGTGCTATGAATCTCGCTAACTCTGATAAGCCAGCTGAGGTTCATAAAAGCTGTAGCTGCAAGCTGGAGATTGCAAACAAAATAAAAGAGCCTTCAGTGCGATTTTTGCTGCAAGTCAATGCATGCTAATCGCACAAAATCAACAAATCGGCAGTAAAACTTCTGATCAACCTTAGTCAACCATTCTTTTGTACCCTGTGCCTCCCTTCCGTTAAACAGTTTCTAAATCTCGGAATGTGCATGGGCAGCAGTTTATTACACTTGATAATACTTTCTTGTAAAATCAGTGAACTAGAAAAAAAAAAAAACTAAGAGATTCACAATCAACAACTCAACGTTAACATGTCCACTACCAAAAATACCAGCAAACTTTGCAATCTCATTGCCAGACACTATAGAGGCAGAGAATAAAAAATACGTCATTGTTGTGAACTTTTGATTACAAGGTCATCACACATTAATCATAGGTCATACTCCATTAATGATGATGGGTTCTCTGGCTGTCCTAATTTGATGATGTGTTAATTTGTTTTCAAAAGCTAACCATAAATAATTTATCATAAAAATTCAGGGATATTTTTGTAATCTGCTTTATGGTGTGTGTGGATATATATATATATATATCCCCCCCCCCTCCCCCCATAAAAATGTCAATTATAGCACTGGAACGAGTAGCACTGGAATGTCACAGAAACACTAACTGAAACAAAATGTGCAGCTGAACTTCAGAAAGTATCAGTAATTTCTGATGTTCAATGCCTTATTCATTTAACTTAAACTATCAAGAATTTAATTATGCAAGCTTTTTTTTTTTTTTTTAAATTCTAGGATAAACTGAAATTTTTAATCCCATACCACAGTTGATTTGTTGACTTTGTAGTTGACTTTGTTGCACTACAGTTGATAAAATCAACTGTAGTGCAACAAAGAAATACTCCTTAGGTTTAGGAACTTCACCACTATCTAGCACACCATGGAAATGCACTCAACCGTGGTGATGGTAAGACAAAAACTGGTCAATTCCTAAAAGGCTAAAAGTCACATACTCTCTGTTAGTGAAAAGATTAGAAGACAATTTTTTTGTATTATTCTTTCATTTTTAATAAACCAAACTAGAGACACTACTTTAATTTAAGTCCAAAAAAGATCTGTAAATATTAAATATGTTTTTGTTTCTCTGCCAATTTATTACTTTGGGACAGAATCTGAGAATTCTACCTTGAGACACTAAAGAGAGACTATTTTTCCAAGCAATTTCAGGAATAAAAACACTGACAAAATCACATACCACAGTGGGATTAAAACTACAGCCTAGTTTGGAGAAAACCATCAAGTATTACTGTTCACAGGTAACTGCAACTCTGCCTTTTGTTTTTTATGCAGAACAAATGCATAAGTGATACTTGTTCTGCATTTTGACTACATTCATTTTCTAATATGGATGAGGATGAGACAATGGATGTAAGATTTGTATTTTTATGTTCAGACATGGTAATTTTCTTTTCAGTTCTCCTAATCTATGAGGCTAAACCAAGAAAAACCCACATAACCATATAAACGGTTTAAATGGAGCATCAGTAAATGCAGCTTCAACTCTCTCTCTCTCTGTAAGATTGTATTTCTTCATTTGAAGAAAGCTTAGGTTAGACAGTTCTGTGATGTTCAGGCAGTAAAAGCTAACCAATTATATATATGACTATCTCTACTGGGATACCAATTAAGATACTAATTGGTAATTATTATGTAATGGAACTATCTTATCCCATTTTTTCACTTCCTTGAAACATTGCCAGGGCTGATACTTAAACTTCAGAGACACTGCCAGTTCAGTTCTCTTGCACATTTTCGTAGCCATGAGACAAATGTGCCATTTCCACTCCACTCGGATGATACTCTTGCAAAGTGATCACTTAGTAATAACTCAGCTATATATTATGCTTCTGTCACTTTCCTATCATCAGCATTATGCTATCCTTCCAGAATAATTCTTCCTGTCACTTTTGGATTTACTTTGGCCTGCTTAACTAATTTTCTCTCATAATCTGACTTAGCCTTCCTTACCATACTAGTCACACTTCTTGCCTGCATTTGTATTGCTTATGAGCATGCTGATCACCTTATATATATATATATATATATATATATATATATATATATATATATATTCTCTCTGCAGTGTTTTCTTTTCTTTCTTTCTTTTTTCTGCAGGCTACTGCTTTATTACTGCTCATCCACTTAACCCCCACTTTGTTTATCCTCCTGATCCTGGGTATGCAGTCTCATAATGCTTCTCTCAATCTTTGACCACTTCCCATGTACTACTGACATTCTTTCCTTGTACCTTCTTAAGCCACTGCGCCAAGATGCCTTGTAAGTCTGCCATAATCTCAGGCTTTGTATTTCCATATAAACTTTTTCTTGACTGAGGATTCCGTACGTTTAGCAACTTCCCAGAACAAGACTGCATAGTTACCTGATTGGAAAGAGTGGCTACTGTGGCTATGGATATATCTGATGCTATTGCCAGATCCAGCAGTCTCAAACCCCTGGTGTCTTCCATTGCAGATAATTATCCTTTAGTAAAACTATATAAATTCCATTTCCATCTTGCCATGCACCCTTTCTTTCCCCCATTCTATGCCTCATAGAAGCCTTTCCCCCCCCCCTCCCGAGATATAGATGGTCTCAAATGAACCATTTATCTCAGACGACCTAAAATCTTCTCCTTAACTTCTATTCTTGTTGGTTGAAGTTCTTCAGCAATACACTTCCTCCTTAAAAATACAAGGCTCCTTACATTCCCTGGGACTATATCATTTTCTGTCAGCAGGTCTTCATTGATGCCAATAGGTTTTGTCCAATCCAAGTTGACAATAACAAAAACTCCTTTCCTTTATTTCTGATACTTGAGGCATTGTATTTGCATTTCGACATCCCCTTGGGCTCACTGTTATCTTTACAGGATGTCATTACCAACCCATTCATATTCAAAACCTGTGGAACTGCATTCAACATTGTACAATCATTTCTGTACTCAGACTCGTTTGTTCTAGGGTGGTTGAACCCACACTTGTTGCATTCCCCAACACCTCCACTGAGTAATTATTTGGACAATAATTACTCAGTAATTATTTGGACAATAGATCAAGCGTTAACTAATAAATATTCATTAAACCTACTAGTTTCACCAAACTTTAGCTGTCGGCATCTTCAGGGTACAAGCACTTAGGTTAAAAAACATTACAAAAATATGAATAACTGTAAAATTCGAACGATTATAGTTACAAACTAAAATAGCATTGAACGTGAGTGATATACGTATCGTGTGTACATGATTAACTAGTTGTTGCTAAGGTACGTTCTGTAGTTTGCATTGAAGTTCATTTCCTGTGTGTTAAGAGATCTATTTAGGGTTTTCAATATCTCTGGGAGTATTAAACCCCGGTTCCTGTTAAGATTATCAACAGAGTGAGCAACTGTAGCTGCTTCTTTACACATCTTTAAAGTGTTTGTATCCTGAAGATGCCAACAGCTAAAGTTTGGTGAAACTAGTAGGTTTAATAAATATTTATTAGTTAACACTTGATCTATTGTCCAAATAATTACTCTAGTTAGATGATCAAGAAAATAAACGTTCATTACCTCCACTACTTTAGTAACAATGTTACTGAAGGTTAGTTAACTAGAGAACTATTTTTTTTAAAGCATAACATATTTTAGAGGCTTGATGAAAACTAATAGCATAATTAAAACTGGGTTTTTTTTGTAAAATTAATTTCTCAGCTTTAGTTATTAATTTAATAACTAAAGCTGAAAAATTATAATCTATTAATGATATAATCATTAATAGATTATATCATTAATCTATTAATGGACTTAATAGATTAATGATATAATCTATTAAGTCCATTACAAGAGAGTTCAAGAATGGTCAACAAAAATGCTGTTACAACAAATATTCATTATAACTGAACACCTATAACGGGAGAATAAAATGGCAAATATAGCATGCTGGCTATTTCATATTACTTAAAGTGCAATTAAATTTTTCTAAAATTAAATGACATCTTATAGACAATTAACACGTAATTCACAAAAGAAAGGCAATTACATTAAAACAACCATGGGAATTCATACTTTGAATATGCTGGGGCAAACTCTTGAGCATGGCATTTACACAGAATAGACTATCAAATAAAAAATTCTGCATAATTTATTAATCATGATTGTTGCAAATGCAATTAGGAGAAAGTTTCTGAAACATTAGCTTTATCAATTAAAAATGTATGCATTTGAATAGACACTGCAAAACTGCAGACCTTAGCTACTTGAAGAAATAAGGTACATGCCTTGGCTTCAAAAGAATGACACCATATAATGTGAATAATGCATGAAACAGGAAATTTCAAATTTTATAGTCTATTTTTGCAGTATAATTTCTATTACAGCTGGAAAAATACAACCACATCTAACCCAAACGATCTAGGGTTACCAGGAACAACATAATCACATACCACCTCTGATTTTCGCCAGAGAAACATCAGAGAAAACTTGAACTGGATTTGGTTGTTTTTGATTAACAGCATCTGGCAACTTTTGCAAGATGAAAAACAGGAGTTTCCAGGAGGAATTTTTCATCCTCCAAAATTGACCTACGAGCTGGCCTCAAAATTCCATTTCATTCTGAGGTAGCAGAGTTTTCCTCCTGGAAACTCATTTTTTATTTTGCAGAACTGTCATAATACATGAAATTAACAGACAGTATACCGACCATGATCACATGTCCCTTTGGACTATGAGGCCTTCATACCTATGAAATTATCAATGCTCTCTCTCTCACTTCTTTTTTTTTCTTTTCTACACATGCAAACACATATATATATATAAACCTATCCCTTACTTTTTTTTCTAGTTCCTCAATTACTACTAGAGCTTTCATTAATAATCTTTCCTTACTATATATCTACAAGAATGAATTCTTCTTTTAAACTTTTTTTTTTTTTTTCAAGGTGCATTCATTTCTGTGCTTTACCTGGTCTTTCCTCAAACTTGTACTGGATATTTCTTCCTTCAGTTTCTTCTAAAACTTGTCTTTCCTCAATACTTTTGTTATGAACATATCTTTCATTTTCCTACTGTCTCCTATTCCTTTAAGTGACACTCAATACATGTGTGTGTTAATAGTATTATACCAGAATGTATAATAATAAGATACTTCAGATTTTTCAGCATGTATTTATTTTTGCATAAATTTACAAAAAAAAAAAAATGTACAGGTGTTTTGGCAACAAGAAATCCATGTCCTCTTTGCTAATAAATCAGTATCATGTACAAAGTAATGAGCACTATCAATAAAGCAACATTATAGAAAACTTCAGTTTGAATGTAAATTCGAAACAGAGTTCAACATGTAATTTCACATTGTGTATTATTATTATTAACCTCTGACCTCCATGGAGTCAGAGACTTATTGAGAGATATACACACTATCACACACAAAGCTCATCCAATCACATCTTAAACTGATTCAATGTGTCTACATTCAAAATACACTCAGGCAATGCATTCCATTGACCAACCACTCTCCACATAAAGAACCCACTCCTTACTCTTCTGCTCACACCCTCTTTTTACAGTTTCATGTAATTTCATGCACACTAGTTTCCTGAGTGTTTTAGACATGCTTATTTTTGCAGAGAAGAGGTGGTGGTGGAACCAACAACAAATTAATTTCATTACAGGCTGAAATTAAGAAAGGATGAATCTGTTAATGTTCTTTTTTGAAGCCCTGGAGGTTGAAGTTTTTGGGGAATACTTCATGGGAAGGGCTGTTCCAGAGAACTGAGGTAGATGAAATGGAAATAACAAGTTTGGTGAGTTAGATAAATTGTAAATGGATCTTGAGCAGCAGTTGCATTTGTTATAGGAACTTTATAAGTTTGGGTGGTGTGTGTGTGTGGGGGGGGATAAATGATGATTGCTAATTCTGCAGAACAGCACCTATGGGAGTAATTGTAGAAAACATACAATGCAGAAACTAATCATCTGTGTGGATGAGTGATTGTCAATCAGCTGAACTGTCCTCTTTTTGATGGTATCAAGAATTTTTAGAGATATTTGGTGCCTCACTCCAAATGTTACAGCATTATTCCAAGGTTGGGAATTTTTGAAATTTGTAGTTAGAAACTGGGAAAATGAAAAGTAATGGTTGAAGTGAAAAAGGATGCTATAGAAGCAACTTTTGCCAAAAAAAGCTACATATAAGTCCATATAAGAAGAGATCTGGTCTTGTTGACATGATCTCTTCTCATATGGATGATGAGGAGAAAACTGCTTATGTATATGAGAAAAGAGTGGGCAATATAAAAGTCCTGAAGAACACTTGCATTAGTGGAGACATCTGAAGAAAGAATACCATCCACCATTATATTAACAAAATCAGTTAGAAAACTGACAACCCATTTACAGAGGGTGGAAGGCAGGCCAATTTGCTGAGAAACCATACGTCACATCATATGACGTATGATTTCTCAGCTTGAAAATGTCAGCTGCAACACATGACAAGAGTCCAGAAGCAGGTGATGTAAGCAAGATCTGCTGTAGATTTTGGGTGGCAAAATCCATATTTAGCTAACAGTTCTCCACATGATAAAGTTGACTGTTGATGACCTGCTCCATTACTTTAGACAGAACACCAATGAGCAACATGGCAAGTGTCTTTGGGGGGGAGATGTAAGATCTATTGATGTTGAGTGATGATATCCATACTGGTAGTAAATGATTAGCTGGCAGTTCTCCAGGTGACATAAGAAGTTGAATGGTGATAACCTTTTGCATCACCGAAGAGAGCACTAATGTAATAGAAGTAAGTTGATAGTCTGATGGTAGATATTTATCTCTTTTTTGGAATGGGCTGAATATGGGTTACTTCCACGTTGTGTGGATGCCAACTGAGTATGATAAGGTGTAGAGATCATGAAGGACTACTGTTAATTCAGAAGTACTTCTCCTAAGTACTACTGGGGTGGTGGGGATAATAGATCTGATTCTGATTTTCCCTTTTTAGTCGTTTCTGACCATAGGTGATTTTGTAGGCATTGGCCACAAAATATTTCTGGTGAGATTTTTACAGGGTAGCTCACCATTGCTTTCCCCAAACCCCCAATTTTATCCAGGCTCGGAACTGGCATATGGCTGGGACATATTCATGACTGTAATCCACGTGTGTTCATGGGGCCGGTTTGCCTGTTGTAGGGGACGAAAAACCCGAGTTTCCGGGTGAAAAAACCCCCTACCTCCGTATGAGCCCAGCTAACTCACCTTTAGTCGAAAGAGATCAGATAAAGATTCCCTGGGAATCGAACCCAGGTCTTTCCAACCAAAGGGCTTCGTCTATACCGACTGAGCTGCAGAGGCTCTAATAGATCCGATTTCCATCCACTATCTCTTTCAAATGTCTATTTATTATAGTCCAGTTTCTATGAAGAAATGATCCATTTTCTATTTTGAAAATAAGGGATTGTCATACAGGTATAGTCAATGCATTTTTAATTTCCTCTGTTTTTCAGCATTCTACATCAGCCATGTGTTCTTTTCAACTTCTGATTTGTGCAACCTAAATACCTCAAGGATAATTACATAAATTATTTCACCCAAAGTTATGGGACATCTGTCTGATTGCAGAAAACTGAATGTAATATAACATGCAGACTTTGTGGTTTGTGATTAACGGTTTACTCAGAAGTCATTTTGTTCTTGTATGCTGAGTACGTAGAAATTTAACAGAATTTTCATGGAAGATATGACAATCAGCCATTTGGTGAAAATATATGCACATGCTATTACATTGTAATTAAGAATTCCAAGTTTTCAGTTAAAAGAATGACAAAGAAATGAAACTTAAAATGCTGACTGACAAGAGCCAAGGCCTATAGTAACCTGCCACCTCAAAGTGACAGGTTACTATAGGCTGCTGCAGATCCTAGAGAATCTGTATTTGAAGATATGAGGAACCATAGGCAACTCCATAAGCATTTCTCATGATGAGTAGAGATATGGATGCCACAAGTTTTTACAGTGAATAGCTGTTGTCAACAAGCTGTTAATAATAAACACATACACAGAATTGACTGGCACATCCCAAAACATATGAGATCTATAAGTTGCTAGACTGGTTGGCCAAGTATATCTACTCTCAAACCAACAGATTGTAAGTTCAAATACCACTGCAGGAATACATGTTTGTGAATGTCTTTAAAATGGCAGATGGATTTTATCGTCCTGTGTGAAACCATCATGGTTAGTGTAGACCTGTAATGGTTTGCAAATGTTTAAGAGCAGGGTTTCTGGAGTACCTAGCCCTCAGCTTAACCATACTAATGTACAATATGTTTAAAATACATTCCCCACTTACGAAAAGCTGTATATTTCAACTTGGAAATATTTTAATGTTTTAATTCCGATATCTTAATATATGATATCCCAGTGCACAAAAGGGTGTATACCCATTATACAACAGTATAATAGTATACAACTATTATACTGTTTGGCTAGAAACAACAATACAGTGTTAATTGGTTCTGGAAAGATAATGCATTACATGCTCTTCCAGTCTGCACATGTTTAGGCAAAGGAGGAGGATGTTTGGAGAAAATGCTTTTTACCCTGAGAGAGAGAGAAACAGAGTGTGTGTACACACATTTCTTTTTACCTGTGTGTACTGCTGGAGGTAGCAGCATAATGAGGTGGAGCTACTTCTCATGGTATGAATTAATTCCAATGGTTACAGTGCATAGAATCAAGAACTACTAGGTTCTGTGTTCTATCAATTTTATGGTACTGGTCCTTACACATTCCAACATTATAACACTCCACACCTCAAAGCAACAATTGTATGTTCTGAAGAGAATACTTTAAAAAACATTGCAGCAGCAGACAAACAGAGAGTTTCTCCAACACAGCCAAATAAAACATCTGTGGAATGAAGAGGAATACAGATTTAGGACACAACTGGGATAGTCCTCATCACTGGTGGAGGAGTGACTGAAGCAGATAATTAAGGCCAATATTTTCAGTCACTCAATCAGACATTCTGATTCAGGGATGGCTCGTGCATAGGCACTGTGGAACTGCAGCACCCCCAATTTTTCTCAATATATAAATATATTAATCATTTATTTATATTTGCTTGTAATATTTAATTTTATCATCAACAATCCTATACAATTCTCTTATTTTGTAAAAAAAATAATAAAAATCCATCTTGTAGCACTTAGGAGGGCAAAGGACGCTAGCGGCACTGTGTTTACCACAGTGTCATATTGTTACGCGCACAAGCATATGCACATCATAGTGAGATGCGAGCTATTAGCGTAATGCGACACTGTCCATCGTGCAGTTCCACTGTTGTTTATATGCAGTTGGCACCAGTAGTAGTGTTCATAGTGCTTATCGTGTTTACTCCATCTATTTAAATATTTGGACATTACAATTAAGACATAACATTTGTTGTAGTAATTTTTAAGTAATGTTGAATTATACTAAACTGTATATTCTTGTAGAAAGACTTATACATTGGCAACACATAACTATTAAATTATTTAAGGAATTTACAACGTATACTGGAATATTAATTAAAAGAAACTTTAATTCATTCTAATGAATGAATGAATAATCTTTCATACTCATACTTGCTGCAGCAAAGTAATACACCTCAGTAAGTTTAAGTATGAAAGATTATTCATAGAATCTGCCTCAGCTCTAAAAAAAACGTTCCAAATCTCAACAAATTTGGGTGAATGAGACTGCCCCAAATTTGGGAGATTTACATCATGAGAACATCAGCCCAACGGCCAAGACAATCCAATATAGCCTGCTAGGGGGTCACATTAGGACTTTAAGAACAACAATAGTTTCTTATCTTCTGCCTCATTTGCTTTTTCTAGTACCTGCATGCATGTGTCATATTTGTATGTTCCCATGAAGATGGCAATGTGACATTGCGGAAATATAGGAAGTATTTATTAAAGTTTCTTTCAATTAATATTCCAGTATATGTTGTAAATTCCTTAAATAATTTAATAGTCACTAAACTGTATAATTTTATCGATAATAAACAATATTTTTTCATGAAACAAAACAAGAATATATTTCATTTTTAAGTGATTTTGAATTATACCAAAGTGTATAATTTTATCAATAATAAACAATATTTTTACATGTTTCATTTTTTTAAAAATTTTTCATAATTTTGATATTTTATCCAAACATGTATACACATACACACTGTACTTACAGTGTGTGTATGTATATTTCAAAAGTTGCAACACCCTCATGATTTCAAGCCACGAGCCGTCACTGATTATAACTGCAAGCAACCCTAGATTTTGCTAGATTAGTATATAGCATACAAGCTTAATCCTTTGTCTACTAGGTATATTGGTTTTGGTGTTCTGTATGTCCACAGCTGGTTAATGGGTTGGAAGGATAAGAATATTACAATACACTAAGATATCTGTAATTCATATTTAATATATTTCTCATATAGGGTAAGGTTATTCTGGTCCTTTTATGAGTCTGCATATCTCCAAGTCAGGGTGACTATTAAGTTTGTTGTAATAGTCATTTTCTGAAGAATATCCTTCAGGCAATTAAATACTCTACACAGAGAATGTTAATATGTCTTAATTACATAAGTTTCTGTGCATGAGATATCTGTTCATATGTGTAAGAATTCCTACATGTAACAAACAGGAATGTTTTCCTGTTCGTTACTACATGTCAATAAATAAAAATACTCCAGTATTTTTACTTATACTTTTTCCTTTGTATATTGTTATTTTTCTATCTGCATGGTTAGTCTAGGGGCTTTGCGCTTCACAACCATATGCCTAGGGAAGGAGTGTCCCAGGTTCGATTCCCATCGAAGAAGTGAGGAACTTGAGGATCTTTCTCAGGCATAGCCAAGTTAGCCGGTCTTGGGCGTGGGCAGTAGGGTTTTTTCCACCAGTTTATCAGGTGTTTTTCATCCCGCAAGCAGGTAAACCGGCCTTGTGAACATACACCTCTACAATCCTCCCCTCCCCCCCCGCCGAAAGGCACACAGCTCGGTTGGGAGTGGTACTAATAAGTAGCTGCATCTAACTAACACACGGACCCTGCATAGGAAGTGGGAGTAATGCGTAGTGAAAGAAGAATATTGTTATTTTTCTAATTGTTTTCAAACTGTAATTATTAACATTTATAATAACTAATAAATTTGCCTCCCATTACTCCTTGTCAGCAACTCCTTTGCTAGTCAGTAGCTGCTGCTGCACTGCTTAAAGGGGCCAATCCCTCACTGTTTACACTGTGCATACGTGCTAGAAGATGTGAGAATATTTTAATTAGAATCACATGAGATGATTCGCTTGCCTCCTATCACACATTCCAACAGCAGTGGTAGAGCATACATAAACATTTTTAATACAGTGGCTACGAAATGGGCTAACAAAAGTGGGAGTGATAACACAAAGCAATATAGTAATAAGCAATGAGACAACAACAGTCAACGTGTGTGTGTGTGTGTATATATAGTGGGGCATCAACATATTTTTCATCATCATCAAATTCCTGCCATGTACCCTCAAGGGGATTGTACAGGATATGATAGTACTACATGAAAAAAATTACATCATTACTAACTGCCTATCTACAATTTTCCTCCAAATCAGTCTGTTACTTGTCAAGACTCCAACATTATCAGATCTTATATTTCTATCGTCTAAGGCACTTTGTACCGTATCAATCCACCTATATCTTGGTCTTCCTCTGGGTCGTTTTGCTGCCAACCTGGCAAAGAAAACTTGTTTTGCTAATCTTTCCTCCCCCATTCTGTTTAAGCGACCATACCACCTGAGATTAGCTCTGCTATCACATTCCTGGATGCTGACAATGCCAAGTTCTTTCCTAATATCCTCGTTTTTAATATGATACTGCCATTGATGCCATCTGTTCACACCTATAATCTTTCTCAGGACTCTGATATCTGTGGTCTCTAGTCTTTGGTCAAGTGTTTTACTTCTGACCCAGCTCTCGGATCCATAAGTTAAAACTGGTTTGAACACTGTCTTGTATACAGCTAATTTAGTGTTCCGACTAATTTCTCTCTTATTCCATATGAATTTATTCAATTGACTTCCCACCATACCAGCTTTGCTGATTCTGTTGTCTATTTCTATATTTAATTTACCATCTCCACTAAAAATCGTGCCTAAGTAGCTGAAATCTTTTACTTGTTCCACAGGTTCTCCATTCACAACACAGTTGACATTTTCAATGGTTCTGCCTATTTTCATTGTCTTTGTCTTTTTATTGCTGACCTTCATACCATATCTATTACAACAGCTATTCAATTTAGTCAGAGAATCTTGCAGACTTGTAGCGGATTTATTTAGAAGTATAACATCATCCGCATAAAGCAAAGAGCTGACATCAACATCTCCAATTTTGATATCATGTTTAATACCACTTTCCTTCATAATGTGATCCATATAGATAATGAATAACAGAGGGGATAATGTACATCCTTGTCTCACACCACATTTAACATTAAACCATCTTCCTGTACTTCCTTCAATTCTAAGTGCTGACTTACGACTCAAATAAAGACTAAGTATTGCTTGATATAATGCCCCATTCACACCATATAACTGCAGCGTATTGAATAGCTTCTTTCTTGGCACCTTATCATATGCCTTTTCCAAATCGACAAAACTTAAATATAGATCTTTGTTATATTCCCATGCTTTCTCGACTATTTTTCGTAAAGTAAAAATCTGATCCTGACAGCCTCTGTTTGGCCTGAATCCAGCATGTTCTTTGCCAAGCTTTTCTTCCACAATTCTTCTCAATTGTTTCTCAAGTATACTTGCATAGATATTGCCAGGAACACTCAGTAGGGAAATACCTCTGTAATTCTCACATTCAGTTTTATTTCCCTTTTTATATATGGGTACTATGAGAGCTCTACTCCAATCATTTGGAATTCGTCCCTCTGTCCAGGCTTTCTGAATTATGCAGTGCAGCCACTGTAAGATTCTTATACCACCATACTTCAGCATTTCTGGTCGAATATCATCTACTCCAGCTGCCTTATCACATTTCAAGCCTTTGATGGCTCGAAACGTGGAAAGTTTTTTCAAAGTAATTACTCCATACTTCAAGGATATCTTTTTCTCCGGTTTCCTTGTCACCTTTATCATCTCTAACTCCTTTTACAGCACTCTTTCCTCCATTCCTAAGCTTCTTCAACAACCTCCAGAATATTTTGCCACCTTCTTGATATTTATTTTCTATATTCTTGCCAAAGTTCACCCATGACTTTTGTTTAACTAGTTTTACACAGTATTTAGCATTCTTGCATTTGTCTCTGTATTCTCTATGAGCACAAGCTGACTTATTTGACAGGAACTTTTGATATGCTTTCTTCTTTTCCTTCGCTGCCTCTTTAACTTCCTGTGTCCACAAGGGCGTTCTGATTTTTTTATCCTTGCAGACAACCTCACGACATGCCTCTCTGGTAGAATCAATCAATGTTTTCTTCAGAGTTTGCCACTGAATCTCCAAGGTTTGATTCCTGTTTTCAAACTCTTTCATTTTTTCTTCAATAATCTTTGTGTATTTTAGTCTACAGTTCACATCTGAGAGCTGCTCAACTTTTATTCACTTTAAAACTTCTTACATGTTATTCTTTTTACTATGAAATTCAATTTTATCCTGCTCAAGACTAAATAATGATCACTTCCAATTTCAAATCCTCTGTACACTCTGGTGTCCTGCACCAGAGAGAAAACATCACTATCAACAATAACATAGTCAATGAGACTTTTCTTATTCCTTGCCTCTTCTCTCCATGTGAATTTGTGCACATTTTTATGTTGGAACGTGGTGTTAATAATAACCAGTCCATGTCCTGAGCAGAACTCCAACAGTTATTTGCCATTATTATTAGCTTTGCTCTTTTCTCCAAATTTTCCCAAAATATTTTTGTATGTCTCACAATCATTTCCTACTCTGCTATTTAGATTCCCAACAAGACCAACTTTTCCTTTTTCATTATGTCAGTTGCTTTTTCTAAAGCCACAAAAAATTCCTCCACTTCTACCTTAGTAGAACCTTCTGTTGGACCATAGGCACAAATAAGTCTCATTGTCCAGTTTCCCCATTCTCATATTTGCCCACATCACTCTACTTGAGACTAACTGCCATTCAAAAAGATTAGCCTCGTATTTTGTGTTGAATACTATGGCTACTCCTTCTTTTCCTTGATTATCATTGCCTGAATATAACATTTTGTATTTATTGCTCAGAAAGATCTCACCAGTTTTGGTCTTTTTTGTTTCAGTCACCCCTATTATGTCGATCTGGTACTTATCTAATTCCTCAGCTAGCTCCATTTCTTTGCCATTCAGGCTTCTTACGTTTATATTACGATCTTTAACTCTGGTGATGTTGAGTTGGGGTTTGTTTTCAGATTTGTTCCAGTAGCTGACTTTTTGCTGTTCGCCCTGGTTCCCTGGTGAAAACAACGGGGCCTTGTTTAACCGGGCGATGCCCCAGCCGGCGTGAAATTTTGTCATGTCGTACTATCATTTTTTATTTTGGTTTAACCAATAAGAATACAATTTGGTCGGCTAAATCCCAAATTGCCAGCCCATCCTCGTTCGTTCAGTATCCAAGTAGATACCCAACAGGGTGCACCACGAGAAGGTGAGGATTGGACATTAGGTGAAAAGCCCTGGTCAGTTCTCCACATTCCTTTAAAGGCTATGTGGAGGTCTCCTCTCAGTTATGCATCTTTGACCCTTAAGCACCCCCAACATATTTTTTATATTTAGAAATCAACTTAATAGTGGTTTGGTTAAGCAATATGAAAGAATCATTTATTTCCTGGAAGAAAGAATTCCTCACTTTTGTTAACATTCTGCTCACCAAACAAAATCAGTTGTTTTTTCTTCTCCTTCTTAGGCTGTCTTTCATATCTAGCCTATGTGACAAACACATCTCGTTCATAATCTCTGTAGCCCTCAAAAACGTTGGTAGTTTTTTTTAATCTAAACATTACTTCCCTTCTGCTCAAGGATTGATACTTTAAAAATCCCAAATACACCCAATCATAGAATATTATTCTCACAACTGGGATGGGACACCAACCCCTCTCTCTCTCTCTCTCTCTCTCACTTGACTGTATCCAGAAGAGAGAGCTATTCATCTTAATAGATGCTAACCCCCCACCACCCTCAATGGCATCCTTCAGTCACTTTTCACCAACTCTACATCATGTCTTTTCTATAGGCATTTCCAAGAATACAGTTCCACTTAACTTGTCACCACCATTCTTCCACTTCCCTCTAATTGGATATAAATGCGAACTGCTGCTGGTAAACATCCATATATGTTCAGCTCCAAACTGACTGAATCAATTTCTCATCCTCTTCCTTTATATACCTCTGTCCATTGGACTATTCTTTCCTTTGCTGTTTTCCCACCAACATATAATCTCCATTTCTTCAACAAAAAACATTAAAAAATTCCTTTCTTCTCTTTAATCACTTGTCCACAGATGACACTGTTGTGTTATAGGTTTTGAGATCTCTCATATGTATGAGGGGGGGGGGGGGTTATTGACAAAACAGTGCAGTCCCCATCAGTCTGTATTTATAAAGCGAGTCCAATAATAAGTTTAGTTTAATCCTTTATCCAAGTTTGAGCAAACAAAGTTTGCACCTGAAAGTATCTTCAGGACTGCGGTAAGGTAGTGCAACACCAGTCCACTCGTTGCAAAGGTGGAGAAACTCTCATCACTCCTATCTCAGTATCTCCCATAATACAAAGCACATCTCCTTGCGGATATGTGTAATGCTATGCATTAAGGCAAGGGCCACTACCCATACCAGTTTCGACCTTTATTGAGGTCTCGTCAGTGGGAGCCAGGCCCAGTAGTGGAGATACAAAGGTAGAAGCAATGAGAGGTCATCCTAACCTACAGGAGTTACCGAAGGGTGTGCAACCTTATTATTAAATTACTCCAGATTCAGAGAAAGATGTTGAGAGTTTATTTTTCACTTGGTTAGACTATAATAAGTTTAGTTTAATCCTTTATCCAAGTGTGAGCAAACAAAGTTTGCACCTGAAAGTATCTTCAGGACTGGGGTAAGGTAGTGCAACACCAGGTCACTCGTTGCAAAGGTGGAGAAACTCTCATCACTCCTATCTCAGTATCTCCCATAATGCAAAGCACATCTCCTTGCGGATATGTGTAATGGTATGGATTAAGGCAAGGGCCACTACCTATACCGGTTTTTCAGGTGCAAACTTTGTTTGCTCACACTTGGATAAAGGATTAAACTAAACTTATTATAGTCTAACCAAGTGAAAAATAAACTCTCAACATCTTTCTCTGAATCCGGAGTAATTTAATAATAAGGTTGCACACCCTTCGGTAACTCCTATAGGTTAGGATGACCTCTCATTGCTTCTACCTTTGTATCTCCACTACTGGGCCTGGCTCCCACTGACGAGATCTCAATAAAGGTCGAAACCGGTATGGGTAGTGGCCCTTCCCTTAATGCATAGCATTACACATATCCGCAAGGAGATGTGTTTTGCATTATGGGAGATACTGAGATAGGAGTGATGAGAGCTTTCTCCACCTTTGCAACGAGTGACCTGGTGTTGCACTACCTTACCCCAGTCCTGAAGATACTTTCAGGTGCAAACTTTGTTTGCTCACACTTGGATAAAGGATTAAACTAAACTTATTATAGTCTAACCAAGTAAAAAATAAACTCTCAAAGTGAGTCCAAATGTCTGGTAAAAGTGTTAACTGGTATTAATTTCAAGATGTGACGAATTATATCTATCACTCTCTCAAGTGTTATGTTTTTGAGTAATTCGTTTGATATGAGCATCCATACCTGCCCCCCCCCCCTTCCCTGTATCTCAGTGAGTGCATATTGTTTAACTCTTTTCTGCAAGAGCACTTGTAAATTAATGGAATTTTAGTTGTCAAACAAAAGGTTGATTGCAAACACTATTGACTGTCAGAGGTGAAGAAAGCTTCCCCTCAGTCTGTCTGCTACTTGTCAATAACTTATTATTATTATTATTACTCATCTTCACTTTTGCATTGCAGCTGTTTATATCATTTCTCCTTTTTTTTTTTTTTTTATAGTTACCGTAATTATATTCTGCAAAGTATTAATGTGAGCTTCATTTCAAGCCTTTTCTTTTTTTTCCCTTTCAAATTATTTCTATTTACTGTAAATATTTTGCACTATATCGAAAAGTTTTAATGAATATTATTTCTTCTGGTTATAAATATCAGTTTCTCATAATAAAATTTAACATTAATCCTATTACCTCTGTTCTTCATCTTTAGGACTAAAAATTCTATTCTACTCTATTCTCTCAACTCAGAAACATGAAAAATTCAACTTTATTTATTACACGTGGCAAAAACATTCTTGTTTTTTTCAACCTAACTTTACCTAACCATAAGGAAACAAAAGTTTGAACATGCCTTGATGACTAGGCTAAAATGTATATAAAGAACAAATGATTTCACAGTAACTTGCTCTTTCATAAAGTACAACCCCCTCCATTCTCAAGTAGACATGATGCTATGCATTATGGTTAATGTCACTACCTTAACTCTACACAGCAGAGATTGCAAACCAATAGCACTCGGTGTATGGGCAAATGGTTAAGGAGAAATCCTTGAGAGAGTACCATATTTACTGTAAATATGGTACTGAATACTGTTCTCAAATGTGAGAACATTATTCAGTATTGTTGGCTTTGCACATGGTTAAGCACCTGTACAGGTGAGAAGCAGAAAAAAACAGCAAGTCATTTAAGAATGACAAGTGTCAGGGAAATGTTCCAAAGGATAGAGAAAAAATGGAAGATAAGACAGGGAGAAAAAGTAGATTTGAAGATGGACTGTGAATGAATGAATGAATGATCAGGTATTTTACAGGCTAAGGGGAAAGTGATGAAAGTATTGCCAGTATAGCAGAACGGTGCTAATGAAAATGCTATCATGAAAGGCAGAAGGAAGAAGCAGACCATTTATGAGAAAGTGAAATGAGAAAGAGAGAGCCATCCTCAAAATATGAGAACAGTATTTAGAGGTGTGGGCTTACATATAGTAAAGCACCATTACAGGTGAGAAGCAGAAAGAAAAGAATGTCAAGTCTTTAGAAGACTGAGGAAGTTTTGGATCTGATGTATTTGTGCCAGAAAAGGCTATAGATGTAAGTTATATAAGAAGAAAAATTTGATCCTTCAGGAGATATTTCTTCTAAGAGATAAGACAGGGCTGTCCAATGGTAACACTATGGATGACAAGCTTATCCACATCCTCTGGAGAATAGTAAGGAAATAAGTGAAACAAGTAAGTAATCTCATCATTAATTACTCATTTCAGATTTCTCTACTGTTAGTGAAGTTCCCCAGGAGGTTTTTGGGGTAAATCACCTTTTGCTGACCTAAAAATCATCTACATAGTTTTGCTGATGGACAGTACACTTCATTCGCATTTTCATTCTGATTTGAAAACCTTGTGTTCCAATGTATATTATACTTGACAAGAAATTATATCCTTGTTTACATTCTTTTGTAGCCTCTATATATAAAGGCCAGTCATGACACTACTTCACGCTTAAGCCTGAGTATAGGATTAAACAAAAATAATTTCCTGTCATGTATAATATACATTAGAGAACTAGGTGTGTCAAATGAAGTGCACTGCTCATCAGAAAACTATGCAAAAGATTTTTATGACAGCAAAAGGTCATTTATAGGAGTATAAGAATGAGCAAAAATTATCAAGACTTCCTAGGGTACCTCACAAACAGTAGAGAAATCTGAAATGAGTAATCATGAGATTACTTACTCATTTCAGATTTCAAGGATGGAAGGTAGATGTAAGATAGCAGTGTGATAGGTTGCCATATGCTAGACCTGATGAAATGTCCAGAGACCATGAGCTTCTCCAACGAATTCCATGGCTTGCATCCAAAATTGAACAAAGTTGATGAGGAGATTCCCTGTTGATTGAAAATGAAAGAATCAATACTAGTGGTTATTGATTATCTGGAATATCTCCAGGTGTTGAAGTCGAGTGTTAGTGCATTGGGACAGCAGCTTAATGGACTTGGATACGCCTTTTTCTTGAAATAGGTTGAGATGTGCTTGCTTCCATGCTACAGAATAGATGCTGGATGAGCATTAAGAATGTAATGATAATATAAAATTAGTTAATTCTGAAAATAACTGAGGAACACCATTATTACCAGAGGATATGTTGGTTCCCAAGCCATTCAAGGTCTTCTGATGTCTTTCAGAAAGACCAGTGTGCAGTGAGCATACTTGATATATACTGAAGCTATCTATTTAGGAACACTGATGCTGGAGTTAAAAGAGAAGAATGGGTCAGAGTCAGTTTATCTTTGAGTGATGATACATCTAGATATAGGGAGGAGGGGGGGGGGGGGTTGGAGAGAGAAAAACATGGAGGGGCACAAGTTGCACTCTGTGGCATTGGTAAGAACTGTCATTTTTTTTTCACTTAAATTTTTCTTAATTTTAAATGTCAACTTATAGCATAATCTATCCCTCACTCTCAGAAATAGGATCTTTTGCTAAACCAAAAACAAAACAAAACAAAAAAAAAATTCTGCAATTTTAAACAATTTCTCAACATTACACAGTTAGTGCATATTTCTGCTAACATTACGATGTACTGAAAATGCTCTTTAGTTAAGCCAGATTTGGCTCAGCAGAGTTGCATGGTGGGTGGTTCCAAAAAAAAAAAAAAAAAAATGTATTCATTGTGTATTCTAAACTCTGTATTCTAGCATTCATATAACACATGAATGCTAGAATATAAGTGAGTACGATGACAGCATCATATTATAGCACTATTTAAATTGTATTCACCTCCACGATGACTACTGCTACCACTACCTCTCAAGATGCAACTAACAATGACAATTCAGCATGCAATACTAATAACCTGATTACACTGTATGTTCTTCCATTCTGCTCATGCATTTTCCTTCCTCTTTTGAACTATGTAATGTTACTTCTGACAAGTGGAAATATCTTCCAGATTTATTAAAAAGATTTACAAGAAAATTGTAAATAATGATTTAAAACAAACTCAAGAAATATTCCTGGTTAGGACAGAGTAAAATCGCTTTTCTCATTGTGAAAGAGGGAAAATAACTATAGGGTGAAGTACAATGCTTAACAACTTACCTAATACTATGCAAAAATCTTCCTAATTACTCAGTAAGATGATCTACTTTACATACAACTACCAGAATATCTAGAGCTGATTTCATATACTGACAATAACACCCCTGAACAACATTATATGATTAAGCTTACGCATCAGAATCTATTGTAAAGACTATCTATATTTATACACAAAGAACACATCAACAGAGAAGTGTCAAGTTTGGCACTTAAAAATGTATTATCAAGTGTAAATATTTAGGAAATGAAAATATGAAGTGGTGGGATGTTTATTTTCTTTATTCTAAAAAGTGGGTATAAAATGAAATGCAAACATATAA
Organism: Typopeltis vanoorti; assembly: GCF_054136105.1. NCBI lineage: Eukaryota > Metazoa > Arthropoda > Arachnida > Uropygi > Thelyphonidae > Typopeltis > Typopeltis vanoorti. The sequence continues at coordinate 77,638,793 of NC_143552.1, read as the reverse complement.
TACAAAGTAGCATGCTTAAATTATCAATTTATTCAGGTGAGGAAGAATGGTATCTACAGATTCCATATCCTAGGAGGAAAAAAAAAATTCAGTTAATATATTAGATAGCAGTCAAATCCATTTTCTCATAAACTGGGACACATTTTAAACACATCTGACTTAAAGCAGTGAAAACCAAGTTTATACTTTTACACACTTAAATGAATATATTATATGATAAACAATGCAGAAAAGAATCAAGTTTATGTGATTCCTACCACCCACAAAAGGTTGTAAACCTATACCACGTTTCTTACTGTGGACGGATTAAGGATTTTTTTCTATTTGAATTTATATATATATATATACAGGGTGTTCGGGATAAATTTGACATATTTATAATTAATTATATTTTTCCGTAAGTTACATGTATTAACACACACTTCTCTTCATTTAAAAGTTTGGACCCTTCTTCATTCATATACAAGATGTCAGAAAGGATGGATAGCTGGAACCCACCTGAATCATGGAAGAGAATAACTTGTATCATGATGATTCGTGCCCGCCATCAAAATAAGGATATTACAACTGCTGCCCAATGCTCCCTGAATACAGTAAAAACAATCAGGCATGAACTAGAGACTTGCAATGGTGACTACGAGGATGTAGCAAGAAGAAAGATCCCTAGCAGACGATCTGATTGCGTTCGTACAGCAGAATTCCTCGCAAATCTGCAGGAACAGGTGTTGAAGAACCCTGGTATTGGAATTCGGGCTTTGTTCGTGGAGTTGCTAACTGTAGTCAAGCCCTGGATAACAAGGGTAGCCAATGGTAGGCCGTATGTATGGCAGCAGGATTCGGCCCCTTGCCACACCTCTGGGAAAAGTCAAAAATGGTTGTCTGAAAATTTCTACGACTTCACCAGTCCAAATGTTTGGCCTCCAAACTCCCCAGACCTTAACCCCATGGATTATTTTGTATGGGGCGCAGTTGAAAAAGACACCAATCGCACTTCCAGTAATACAAAAGCCCAGTTAATGGATAAAATTAAAACAGTTTTTGCGGCCCTTCCCAGGGAGACTGTAGCATCAGCTTGTTCGAGGTTCCGAAGCAGAATTGAAGCTGTGATCGATGCTAATGGTGGTTATTTTGAGTAAATCTTGTTGATAGTATTGTAATTAACTGTGCCTGTAATGTTTTTTTGTCAATTCATTAAATTTAATAGATACAAAGAAGATTTTCTTTTTCCTTACGAAACTGTCAAATTTATCCCGAACACCCTGTATATTGTACTTTATTTTTTACATAATCTAGAAACCCTGCTCTAGAGACCAAACATGGAACTTTCTTAAATCTACTTCAGACCTTCAATAAAGCAAGGCAGAGGTCTCACATGATCTCCCACCTAAAGACAGTCAACAAACATCCATGACCAAGCTACAGGATTTGAACCCATAGGCCATTGACTGGAGAGTAGATGATGCTAACCAGTATGATGACCAGCCCAGTATTAGAATTTATATCAGAATTTATAAAAGGAACTGGTACTGACAACTTAGGATTTTAATTTCTAAACTAATTCTCACTTGTGGGGTGGTAAGGAATACTTATTATAGTGAAAAGCTTGCTATAAAACCCTACAAATATAAACAGCATTATATGATTAAAATAGCATTACTGTTTGGACTTTTTCTGCAGTTCATTACAGTGAGTAAGTTTGTAAAAATAATCATATTAAAAATTCTGAATATTTTTACGTATTAATTATGCTTGTTAGTTTTTGTTTTTATACACGCAGTGTCTGCACTTGTGATGTGCTCGTTATGAAAATGTTACATTAGAAGTAACATGTAAGGAAGTAAAAATATTGAAGTACTTACTAAACTGATTATTTGTGTTACTTATAAGAAAGTTTGTTGTATTTTAAAATGTTGAATTTTGTGTTTGTGAAAGACTTTCTTTTAGCGCTGATGGATACAGCGAGTCAGCCATTTTATTGCAGTGCGTAGTTTCTGACTTTTGTGAAGTGCGCATGCTCCCGGAGAGAACTTGATGTGTGATTGACAGCTGACAAGGAAAGCGTTGCGTATCCAAGTTACAGTTGTAAACAAGAGAGCGTTCGGAAAGTTTTTAGAACACTGGCCGAGGAATATTCAAGTTGGAAGGAACTTGATTTTTTGTGTGCGGCAGTCAAAAGAATTTTCATAATGTATTCCGAAAAGGGAATAGTGAAAATAATAGGTTTCAAGCAGGAATAAGTAATGAATAAAAGGGAAGTCTTGAAACTATAAGTTTTATATAAATTGGCCGGTAAATATTCAAGTTAGAAGGAACTTGATATTTTTTTGTGTGTGGCAGTCGGAAGATATTTTATAGTGTATTCCGAGAAAAAGGAATAGTGGAAATAATATGTTTCAAGGAGAAATAAGTAATGAATAAAAGGAAATCTTGAAACTGTAAGTTTTTAAGGTGGAATAAGTTAAGACTGTCAATTTAGTATTGTGAATGAAAGAAGAATTTGTTGCTTACATTCTAAAGTGAATGTTTTTCTTAGAGAAAATATTGATAAGGAAAATCTATAAGTATTAAGGATGCCTGAAAGTGAAAGTTTAGAAAATATATTGATTAAGAAGAATTTTAGGTATTAAAGGTGCCTGATCTGATGAGTATTACTACTAAAAGGAAAACAGGATATAGTCAAGAAGACTTTATGTGTGTTATATTGATTGATGAAAAGGATCCTGAAAATGAAGTACAGAACCTTGTAACTTCTGGAAAAGAGCCTTAACAGAAAGAGAAAAAGACTATGAACATTTTTTTTTGTGATTGTGAAAGAAAAAGTGTTTAGTCTTAAGAGTAAGTTTATATTTAAATAAAGCCTTGGATCCATATAATCTGTAATTATAGTTATGTATTATTACTAGAAGTGTATATATATTGTTTTAGTTTTATTAAATGTGTTTATTTTGTACTTGGTATTGAGTCAATGATTAGTTGGATTCTGAAAGAGTGAGTTAAAGTCATTGCACCAATTGGAGTGAACTCTTTGTGCAAATATAATAACATATAGGGACACTCGGAGTCAAAAATAAAAATAATTGTTAGTAAAAGAAATTTATATAATATTTCATCTCATAAGTATATAGAGAGAATAATAATATACATAAAGAGGGAAATATATATAAAATAGTATAATAAATAACAATGGCGCAGCCTACAGGATAATTGATTATGATAACTAACAAGTTCATTATATTGGTGCTTGATGTGGATGATTCAAGAGGTGAATGTTATGATAAAAAAATAATTCCCAGGACAAGACAAAGTTTTCCAATATCTCACACAATATATACAAGCTATATACAGAGAACATATTAGAGAGCTATTGCAATATACATTGTTATCTTCCTGTGGTGTTCAATACTAAAATTATATTCTATACTGTGGGATACTTGAACATATGATTCAATGTAATATATTCAAAAAAGCATGCTGGTTAGAGCATAACCTGGCTAAACAAGAAGCAACTGATATGCATGTCCTTGATAAATCAGTTAGAACAATCATTTCCAATAGAACCTCTTTCACACACTGAAGTTTTGTGAGACAAAGCTTCAATTGAAAACAGTTCACTGATAGAATTAAATATGACTAGTATTACTGAGACAGACCAAAACAGGTCTGTCTCAGTAATAACTACAAGCAGTATTCCCTCTAATTTTTGCCAGCCCATGTGAGCATGAAGAACATTCTATGTGCAAGTTTCTAGTCTTAGACTCAACATGTGCAGTAGCTTGTGCTTACAATAGCAAAAGTCATCACAAGCCACAAACTCTTATGCAAGCGAAGGTTTCTGCGGATAAGCAGTTCTGGAGATAGTTTTCGGTATTGGTTCAACTTTTATACACCATTACCCCTGATAATGTAGGTCTTATGACGAATGAAACTTGTCGGGCTTTTTTACTCTTGTATTTTTTATTGTTTAATAAACATGTGGTCTCAATACCAAAAACTATCTCCAGCACAAACTCTTATGCCTAAAATTGGTGACAAAATCTTTGTTAAGATCTTGTAAGTTGCATACTAAATACTTCTATAAGAAGAATATTTCGATATTTTTGTCATATCTTAATATTTCAAATAATTCCTAATAAGTGCAATTAGCATGTATTGTTCTTTGATGTTGGTGTTAACTTTTTAACACATTTTTCCAGTCACTCAAATTTAAATGAATCTGCAGTTCTTTTCCACTTTAATGTTGACAATAACATTTTGAGGTTTAACACACTAAAATCTTAAAGTAATATTTCTCACATTAATGTTGACCATTTTTCAAAAAGCCAAATGAAACATTGTAAGCACTAAATTAATTTACTTAAACCTGTAACTACAAAAATCCATCACCATTTCCAGTCTCAATGTAGTCTATGCTCACAGTAGCAAAAATCACAAGCCACAAACTCTTAATTTTATATGTCTAAAACTGGTGACAACACCTTTGTTGCCACCAATGTTGCCCAGCCACTTTAATTTCAGTAACATTTTGAGGGTTAAATGCACTAAAACCTTGAATGTAATATTTCTCATATTAATGTTGCCCTTTATTCTGTCAAGCTCAACATGTAAACTTGTGAGAGCTAAATTCTTCTTTCACTATGCGTTATTCCCGCTTCCTATGCAGGGTTCGCGTGTTAGTACCACTCCAAACCGACCTGTCGCCTAGTCTGGCCTGGGGGGGGGGGGGGGGGGGGGGAATATATTTTTGGCTGTAGAAGCGTATGTTCACGGGGCTGGTTTGCGGGATGAAAAACCCTACTGCCTGCGCCCAAGACCCGCTAACTTGGCTCTGCCTGAGGAAGATCCTCAAGCTCCTCACGTCTTTGATGGGAATCAAACTTGGGACACTCCTTCTCCAGGCATATGGTTGCGAAGCGCAAAGCCACTAGGCTAACCGTGCGGACTTGTGAGAGCTAAATTAATTTTTCTTAAATCCACCTCGACACCACAAGGCGAGGGTAAAAGGAAGATGAGAAATCTATGTAGCTATAAAAATCCATTGCTCGTTGCACAAGTTCAAGTGACTGTATTGTCTAGACCAGTGGTTCTCAACTGGTGCTCCCCGGAACACTGGTGTTCCGCGAGAAGTTCTGGAATTTGTCATTTTAAAATTAATTTGTCAGCACAAATTAATTTAATGATGGTTTAATTGATGTTTAATCAATTGTTAATTAATAATTAATAATCAATTATTATTATTAATAAAATCAGCTAAATTACCAATTAATTATTAACACGTTCGCTGCCACGCTACTTCGGCATAGTCTCTTCCCGTACACCGAGCAATTTCACTTCTTCAAAGTCAGTACGGTAATCTCATTGCCGGCGGTGAGCGTGATACGAGTATACTCGTAGTTGGCTTGTGCAGAGCATATACCATCTATGAGAATACACAGTTTTGATGCTAGCTCCACAAGCCAAGCATTTTCACTTCTTCAAGGTCAGTACAGTAATCTCGTTGCCGGCGGTAAGCATCATACGAGTATACTCGTAGCTGGCTTGTGTAGCTGGTTTACCAACTACGAGTATACTCATAGTTGACAGCGAAGTTGTTAATTTATACATTACAAAATAACCAAGGTGTTCCGTGAAAATTTCAGGATTTGTGAAATGTTCCGTAGTCGAAAAACGTTTGAGAAACACTGGACTAGACAGCAGACACTATAAACAAATATGGCTCTGTAACTTGCTGATGTTAGCATCAGTTTGCCCACACAGCATAGGCTAAAAGTAACTAATTGCTAAATAAAATAAGTGAGATGTCTGATTTACCATATACAAAGGTGGTCTGAAAAGTTCTCAGCCTAACAATGAAAAAACGAATTTATAACTTAAAAATTATTTTTATTTTTCAACATAATCTCCCTTAAGACTAATACATTTATTCCAGCAATGCTCCAGTGCCATTATCCCGTCCCTGTAGTGGTTCTCAGTAAGATCTGCAAAATACTCCTCTACAGCTGCAATCATCTTTTGATTCGAAGAAAAACACTGACCAGCGAGGAAGAGTTTTGGGAAGAGATAGAAGTCAGAGGGAGCCAAATCTGAGGAATGGGGGGGGGGGGGGGGGGATGTGCCAACAATTCATAGTGCAGATCCCTTAATTTTCCCATTGCCAAAACAACTGGGCAGGTGCATTGTCCTAATGAAAGATGATTTTTTTCCTTCTGCAAACCAGGTCTTTTCTCACGAATTTTTTCGTCTAGTCTGGTTAAAAGATCGGAATAATATTCCCCGGTAATTGTTTTACCCTTTTCAAGATAATTAATAAACAAAATGCCTTTAGCATCCCAAAACACCAATGCCATGACCTTTCCTGCAGATGGAACTGACTTTGTCTTCTTTGGTGCTGAACAACCGGCTTCTGTCCACTGTTTTGACTGCTGTTTGGATTCTAGTGTGTACTGGTGAATCCAAATCTCGTCCATAGTAATAAATCGATGCACAAAATCAGTTTTATTCTTAAAGTTCCAAGCACTGTTCAGAGATTTTCATGCCAGTGCAGCACCCACCTTGCGCAAAACTTTTTCATTTGTAATTCTTCATGCAAAATGTATCCTACATGTTCTTTTGAAATGCCTATAGTCTCAGCAATTTCATGCACTTTGACTCGCCGGTCATCCAATACCACATCGTACACTTGATCAATGATTTCTGATGTTACACTTTTTGGACGTCCTTCACGTGGATCATCTTCAAGGTTGGTACAGCCACGTTTAAACTCAGCAGACCATTTCTTAATTGTTCAAGGGATACAGACAACACTTTTGCTTCAGACAACTGTATAAAACAAACTACTTGATAGAATGACTTGCAATTTCGCATGGATGCTTATTGGCAGATGTACCAACTTAGGAAAAAGGAAAAAAAATCTTGCCAATAGTATTGTCACCTATGTTCGAGAACTTTTCAGACCACCCTCATATTTCATTTTTATGGTATGTTCAAAAATGATTAACTGTAAATTAGAAATCTGATCAGTGTACACCAAGGAGAAACAGCTTCTTGTTGGAGAAATCATAATTTCCTGATAAGTAGATTCAAAAGGTGCACAGAATACTATGATAACAATATAACTAAATTTAGGTTATTAAAGCTTTTGTTAACATTTTATAAATTTTTTATAATCAATATTTGTCAGGCTTTAATATCTCAAATGTAACATTGTGGTTCTAAAGACTGCTAAATGCATAATTCTACCACGATCTTGGTCCACCTTGGGTGGAGGAGAGGTTTTTTTTTTTCTTGTCATCCCAAAACCAAACACTGCTTTTACTAATCTTTCCTCTTCCACTTTAAACAATCATAGCACCGTAGTTGAAGTTTGCTTACATAATTATGAAAGCTAGATGTCAAGTTGCTCCCTAAGATAATTTTTAATGAAGGTCTTATATGTTATCTGTTTATAACTCCTTTATTCTCCTATCATAATTGTGGTCTCTTAATCTTTAACTGCTCTGTTTCCAACCAAACTTTTTAAATCATAACCTGATTTATGATTTAAAAAGTTTGGTTGGAAACAGAGCAGTTAAAGTAGCAGCTAAAATTATGAATGCAGCCTAAAATAAGGCTGCATTCATTATTCTTTTAGCTATTTCCATCTTTAATTTGCCATTTAAAAAATTATGCTTAAATACCTAAAATGTTTTATTGTTCCATAGTTTCTCCAATGTGAATAGAGGTTGATGATTTCCAAGTTTCTTTATATAGATAAGATAGTCAGCATAAGCATTAATGTCACCTTCTTTCATTGCATAGTCCACATAGACTATGAATTACATTGGAAACAGCATGCGTCCTGTTTAGACCTGGTTTGACCTTGTATATCCTCCAATCTAACTATTTAGTTGCAGCTTTTAAGTATATTGCTCTGTATGATAAAACATTTAAATATAGCATATAATTTTGGTGTTGTGAACAACTTTTCTCTTTGCATCTTATCATGTACATTTCCCAAGTCTACAAAACTGAAATACAAATTCCTTTTATGTCAAGGAGTTCTTAACTAAAGTAAAAATCTGGTCTTGAAAATCCATATTTACTGAACAAGCTTCCAAAATTTCACTTCCATTTTTTTTTTTATTTTTAGCTGCTACTTAAGTATGCTTGCATAAATCGTAACTGGAATACTCAGTAGGGAAGTTTCTCTGTAATTCCCTTTTTGATAAATGGATACTATGAAAGAGCTCTACTTTAGTAATCAGGAATCTGATCTTCTGACTGAGGTTCCAGAATTATGCAGTGTAACAGCTCTAAAACCAACATCCCCAATCTCTGAACATTTCTGGCATTTCTGAATTTTTCTATCCAATACTCAGGATTACATTCTTCTTTGATGTTTTCTACCACTGTTCTATCACAAAACTTTGAAAACTTCATTAAACAAGTTTTCAAAGTAATTACTCTGGACTCCCAAAATATCCTTAGCTTCAGTTTTCTCATCTTTATACTCTACTTTTGTAGTATCTTTCCTTCTTCTATAAGTTTTTCAAAATAGTCTCCAGATTATTTTTTCCGCCTCTGTGATATTTATCTTCTATATCTTTCCAAGAAGGAATATTTACAGATATATGTACTGAACAGAATGAAGTAGAGAAAATCTGAGAAGTACTGAAAACAAACGTAATCAATGTTGCAAATAAACACCCTGGATAATTAGAGATTTTATTGTTACTATTATTATGTGTCACCTACATGGAGTCTGAGGATACATTATAGGAGGTCAATACACAACCCACCATCTCCACTGATTAATCTTCCAACTACACACAATGCTATCTACTCCACCTATAAATCTAAAAATAGTATTTTTGTCTGTAAATTACACATTGGCATCAATACCTCTCTCACCCTCTTGCAAATTCATCAAATGCATGCAACAGCTAACTAACACTCTCATTGTTCAACTCCAAACCCACAGAACAATTTACAGATTTAATTCACAACACATAATTTATTACCATGATTGGTAATAGAAGAGTCGATACCAAGAACTCAGCACAGACCTGTTACTTGTGAAGTCAGAGCCGTTATCAATCCAGAGATAGTACCTTTTAAGCGACAGTTTAATTTTAAAAAAGCAAGATGGGACGAATTTGCGAAGGAACTCGATCAGACAGCAAACACTCTTGAAGCGGATCCAAGTAACTATGAAGAGTTCGTGAATACCATCAAAATAGTATCTCGGCGGCACATACCACGAGGGTGAAGAACTCAATATATCGCTGGGCTTAATGAAAACCAAACAGAACAACTAAAAGAAAATAAAATCAGATATGACAAGGATCCTTTCGCTGTAGACACAACTGAGGCAGGCGAAAAACTGATGGACAAACTCACGGACGGTAGAAAGAGGAGATGGATGAAGCTACTGCAGGATTTGGATATGAAAAAGAACAGCAGATGAGCATGGAAACTGGTGAAGAATTTAAGCAACGATCCAACTAAAACTCCAGTTTACGTAACAGAGGTCACACCAGACCAGATCACTCACCAGCTATTATTGACAGGACAGACAAGAAGATATGGAAAATCAATCTTACGTGCATTAAAGAAGCTGAGACTAATTCATTAGCCTCTCCGTTCTCAGAAGAAGAACTAAGAAAAGCTATATGTCACCTGAAAGAGAATAGAGCTGCTGGCCCGGACGACATTCGGACAGAACAGATAAAGCATTTCGGTCCGGTAACCATCCAATGGCTGGTGAAATTGATGAATAGGTGTGTAGAATCTCTTCAGTTGCCCAAATTATGGAGGAAAGCTCAAGTGGTAGCTTTACTTAAACCAGGAAAGGAACCTACAGAGTTGAAGAATTTTCGTCCTGTATCTCTCCTCTGCCACTTGTATAAAGTTTTTGAACGAATGATTCTGGAAAGAATAGCAGCAAACATTGACGAGATACCTGAGCAAGCCGGTTTCCGTCCCGGAAAGTCCTGCTGTGGCCAAATTCTGAATCTCACACAGCACATCGAAGACGGTTACGAGAAGAAGCTTGTGACTGCAGCAGCTTTTATCAATCTTTCAGCAGCATATGACACTGTTAATCACAAGAAACTGTTGGTCAAGCTGTACCAAATAACGAAAGATTTTCACCTCATGAATGTAGTTAAAACCATGCTCCAGAATCGACGATTCTACGTAACTTTGCAAGGAAAGAAGAGCAGATGGAGAAATCAGAAGAATGGTTTGCCTCAAGGAAGCATATTGGCCCCGATGCTCTACAATATTTATACTAACAATCAGCCAACCCACCCAAAAGTGAGGAGGTTTATCTATGCTGACGACACAGTTATATGCAGTCAAGCAAGGAGTTTTGAAGAAGTTGAGAAGAGGTTGACAGAAGTCTTAGAAATACTCTCCAATTACCATGAGACCAATTGCCTGAAGCCTAACCCAAACAAGACTCAGGTATGCACTTTCCATCTGAGCAACAGGGAAGCAAAACGCCGGTTAAATATTGTCTGGAGAGGAAAACACCTCGAACACTGCAGCAATCCCAAATATCTTGGAGTTAAGCTGGATCGTACCTTTTCGTATAAGGTACATTGCCAGGAACTAAAAGGAAAAATCTATGCAAGAAATAACATCATAAGAAAAATGACCGGCACGACGTGGGGAGCTCAACCAGAGGTACTTCGCTCGACGGCTTTGGCATTGTGTTTTGCTACAGGGGAGTATGCTGTCCCAGTGTGGGTGGCATCTGCCCATGCGAAACACGTGGATGTGGCTTTAAATGATACCATTAGGATCATAACCGGATGCCTAAGACCAACCCCAGTCAACAAGCTGTATCCCTTAGCAGGCATAGCGCCACCAGGCATAAGACGTCAAGTGGCTGGTGAGATGGAGAAAAAAAAAAAACAGATGACGGAAGAAAGACATCCAATGTATGGCCATATCATCATGGCTTCTCGACTCAAATCGAGGCATAGTTTTAAGCAAAGAACTAAACCATTGATCCATAAACCTGAGGAGCGACGCCTTGTTCTATGGAGGGAATCGGATCAACTTCAAGAAGCCCCCATAATTAAGGAAGAGTTAACCAAGGAATATCACCTACCCTATAGCACCTGGAGGACTCTGAACCGTCTTAGAGTGGGAGTGTCCAGATGCAGAAGTAGCTGATGAAATGGGGATATGCAGATGATGATAGCTGTGACTGTGGAGACGCCCAAACTGACGAACATCTTTTATGTTGCCCAGATCTAATCGATGTGTGCTCCACAGATGACATTCTGATGGTCAATGACGAGGCGATACAAGCCGCTGTTTTTTGGATGGAGAGGATATGATTGGTGTTCTGGACTCGGAAAGTAAAGTATTTATTACCATTTAGTTAACTTATTTGCTGATCTTTTCCTGGCATTATATCTAGCATTTTCAGAGAAAAACAGTTTGTCACAGCATGCAAACGGCAACAATTAGTTAATAGTGGGACTGGTTTAAAAATTATAATGGACAACACAAGGAACTAGCAAGTAATTTGACAGTTGCCCTAAGAGAACATAGAGAAAAATGTAAGAGAGCTAAGCTATGTGTAAAAGTAACTAAACAAAAATCATGAGAAGACTATGAAAAGGAATCAGAGATTATAAAGGTAATATGAAAACTGAAACTAAACATATTCTGGATATCTGGAATAATAACTTTGAAAGACTTAAATGAAACAATCAGTGTTAGAAACTATTCAAGAGTAATGCAATCAAGAATACATATTAGAAATAGAAACTATCAATAGCCTGAAATGTGGAAAGTAAATGAAATTTGACCTGAAATGTTCAAAAATGGGGGTATTAAAGTTTTACAGTGGCTAAACAGCATAATTCAGAAGGTAGAATTCTGGACGACGAGTGGAGCCCTGAAAGTTCCCATCCATATAAAAAGGAAAATAAAACAATTTGAGAATGAGAGAGGAACTTTGCTACTATGCATTCCCAGTAAGACTTACAAAACGAACTTGATAAAAGACTAAGAAAATTTTGGAATAGAAGCATTGATAAGAATGCATTGGGTTCTTGCCAAATAGAGGTTGATATAAGATTTTCACAATTTCTCAAACAGCTGAGAAATCACGGGAATAGAACAATGATCTGTATTTAAGTTTTGCAGAGCAGGAAAAAAGCATATGACATAGTGAAAAGAGAATGCAGATAAATGGAACCTTACAGAGAGCAATGTAGCCTATATTTAAGTTATAAGGTAGCAGTTAAAATTGAAGGCGGTACAGGCATGTAGTTTGATGTAAAATTAGAGATATGAGGCAAGGGTACACTCTATCTCCACTTTTATTAATCACCCACATGGATCACATTATATTCTGATACTTGCAATAATCCTAGTATCAGAATAAGAGATATGAAACTTGGTTCTTTGTTTTATGCAGATATTAGTCCTAAACTAACCCAGTGCAAGTGTCCAGGATTCTTTGAGTAAAGTGAATAACAGCTGTCACATATATGGTATGAAATGAGAACAGGTAGAATAAGTAAAATATTTCTTCTATTTTGACAAATTTTTTAGTGAAGGTGGCAAAATTAATTATGGAAATAGACAATAAAATAAGCAAAGTTGGTATAGTGGACGCCAACTGAATAAATTTATATGGAATATGAGAGAAATTAACCAAAACACAAGACAGTGTTCAACCCAGTTTTAACTAAAAGATTGAGAGTTGTTAGAAACAAAACAGTTGATCAAAGACTGGAGACTGCAGATATGAGAGTTCTTGAAAAAATAAAATAAAATAAATAAATAAGGAAAGTGACCAGGTGGCATCAATATCACAATCATATTAAAAATGAAGATATTAGGAAGGAAACTTGACATCGTTGTATTCAAGAATGTCTGAGCAGAGCTAATCTAAGGTAGTATGGTCACTTACACAAATGGGAAAGAAAAGGTTTGAAAAGATCCAGAGGAAGAGCAAGATTTAGATGGGCTGATGCAATCAGAAGCACCTTAGAAAATGAAATATAAGATCTGACAATTGAGTCTTAAGTAGCACTTGTGAAATACTAGGGAAAAAAAAAAATAACTCACAGACAGAAGAAGTTTAACAACTTTTTATTAACTCAGGGATTTCAACCTGAATTAAATTGATCATCTTTAGTGAGCAGTCATTAATAAAGAAAGCAGAATAACAATGGATTTCAAAAGATACATGCAACATACTACTACAATACACTGCATTGCAAGATGTAATTAAAAAAAAACAACAACTCCTGATTGCATTTAACAAGAGCAAATGCTAAAATCTGAAGTTAGCAACAGCATTGTAGACATGTCCTAGCCCAGATTCTACAGTCAGTATCAATTCCATGCTGTACTATACCTGACTTCTCAGTCTAATTATAGATGATACAAGACTGAGAAAAGACTACAGGTACCAGTAGAAGTCTGGTTTAGCAGAGTTGGAATTGACACTGACCAGAGGATCTTCTAGTCTAAGATACATCTACTATACCAAGAGCTTCAAATTTGAGCATTCATTTAAAGCAAGTGATGAAATGCTATTACACTATCTCAATTTAACTGTAATGACCAACTGTCTTTTCTTAAAATTTGGGAGAATCTTATTCTAATTAGTTGCAAGCAGTAGTATTTTTTCTATTTTACTTGAAATCACATCTCACAATCTATTCTACTCTCTCTCTCTCTGTGTCTCTGTGAGTGAGTGAGTGTGCGTTCGTGCATCTTGTATCTTTTGAAATCCATTATTATTGTATCTTGTTTGAATTGTCTGCTCTCTGAAGATGTGCAGACTAATGATAGACTAATTTGGAGGAAAATTGTTGATAGGAAATTAGTAATAATGTGAACTTAATCTTGTGTTATATAGTATCCTGTGCACCCTCTGAGAGTACATATCAGGAAACTAATGATAATAAACACAACTATCCACTGCATTTGATTTAAAACAATAAAAATAATTTGAAAATTACAACAAAAAATATAAATGAAAAAATGTTTTCATGGGCAACCTGCAATAAAGCATAATTCCATAATTATGGAATCAGAGTTCATTAACTCAATGAACAATGCCACACCTTCAGTGAGACAGGTGTGATGGGAATTTCCCTATAAGTTAGTTTTATTAGACAAAGTTATTCAGTCATTTTCATAACTGGTTTGAAATCAGAGTCATTCTGCTTATTTTTGATGAGAGAACTGAGGACTTTCCAGCTCTCCTGGAAAGTCCTCAGTGGAGAGGAGTGAGTCATATTAAAGAATAAATTTCCACCCATTTCAACATATTCGGAAATCCATATGGCTCAACATGATAATTTCTAAAGAAGCCCTAAATACAGTCATCCCTCGACTTACGTCCATTTGAGTTATGTCCTTTCGAAGATACGTCTGTGATCCCATAAGGGAATAAATAAAATGTTCCACTTTACTTTTGAGCAAGATGCAAGCGAGCGTAAGGTAACGGACGCACAGTGGCAACAGTGCTTTCAACGGTCTCCCTCGGCAGTCAGCACGTGTCTTCAATAGTTCCTCTGTTAATTTTGTGTTTGAGAAATGGATTATTTGTGTATTTATAGTTAAATATTTCGTGAAGTTTTGTCCAACATATCCCCCTACACGCACAATTAAAACCTAGTGAAGAAGAATCACAGAAAAAGAGACAAGCAATTGATCTTGAAACGAAGTTGCAAGTTATAAAGCAACATGAAACTGGTAAGTCGGTCATTGTGATCGCACATAACTTCGGATGGTCTTATTCTAGTGATGACCACTTTGAAAAATAAGGAGAAAATCTTAAGAGGCTGTGAAAGGATCTGCTTCCATTAAATCGACAATAGTGACGAAGCAACGACAAAGTCCTATCGGTGATAAGGAAAAGCTACTTGCATCGTGAATAGAGGACCTGAACCAAAAGTGCACCCCCCCCATCATCTGTCTTATAGTGGTGATCTTCACCAAGTTGAAGGTAATGTTTCTCCAAACACTACTTAATTGATCCAACCGATGGATCAGGGAGTTCTTTCAGTGTTTAAGGCTTATTATCTGTGGAGAACTTTTTTACGAGCCATTTCTGCTACTGAAGGAAACGACCAGACTCTAATGCAATTCCGGAAAACATTCGATATTTATCGTGCTATTAAAAATATTGTGGTGGCTTGGGACGAAGTGACCTCTCAATGTATAAGTGGCATAGGGTAAAAGACATTAAAAAGGTTTGTGCATGATTTTGGAAGTTTGTAATAGTGGGCCTAGCAAACAATCTGAATCTCAAAGTGAATGATGACGACATAACTCAACTCCTAGAAAGTTCCCCTGAAGAGTTGACCAACGACGCATTGGTCGAACTGAAGGAACAACTGTTGCAGAAGAGGAAAAACGAGAAAAGGAAGAGGTAGTTAAACAATTTACAGTGAAGGGTCTTGCAGAAATGTTCTCAAAAGGACTGAAGACATAGACCCCAATGTTGAACGCTACTTAATAATAGAAACGAAAGTATAGGATGCATTTGCTTGCTATGAACAAAATTTATGATGAAAAGAAGAAGAGGAATAAGCAAAGCACATTGGACATTTTCATAAAAAAAAAGCAAAGGTTACACCAGAAGAGCCACAGCCTGATCATTCACACAGGGAAGTTAATGAAGATGTGATTGTGGAGGAAGATTTGTGTGATTATTCTCCTGTTTTATAGTGGCAGTCACACAATACAGTTTTATAATAAGGTTTAAAAGTTAAACTAACAGTATACTTATTACGGTTAGGTCTCTAACCCCTATAACTCCGTTGATTTAATGTATCGACTTATGTCCTGGCACATGGAATGGAACCCGGACGTAAGTCGAGGGATGACTATACTCTGTAATGGTCTGAGTCATTTGAATTTGAAGATGTGACTTTGGTTTTTGCCTCACCAACAATTTCCTTCAGACATTCACTGAGTTTATTATATATATATATATATATATATATATATATATATATATATATATATATATATATATATACTGGGGGGGGGCTCCACCCCCTGACGCCTCTGATCTTGAATGATGGTTCTATCAAGATTTAACAAGAACAACCATATCAAGCAAAAGCACACTTGTATTCTTGGCAAAACAGACATAATATGTAAAAATGCAGATGTTAACTTTGCTTAAGAAGGGAATTAAAATAAAAAGGAAGAAATTGAATCCTAAATTAAAATGAAATTGAAGAAGGAAATAAGTACTAGATTGTACTATGTTTAAAGTATTGTCTAAAATAGATGGAAATCTTAAACTTTCAAAAGTACCAATATTAAACTATGCCATGTATAAAATTGCGTATTGTCATGCGAACGAAAGTACAAAGGATGCTGTGTGACCGCCAAAAATGACGTAACGAACGATGAGTAGGCATTCGTGGAAGGCGCTCGAATTTCGCATTCCCCGAAGAGAGTGATCCTCGTTCAGCTAGGAGGTGACAGCCAATTGGAAAGCATCATAGACAAGCTTGGAGCATGGAAGAGGGCGCTATAGAAGAGTTTAAAAATGAACTCGTGGGGGCTGGAGGTTCTCTCTTAGTTCCTTCTACGTTTCTGGTTTTGGTTCCTGTGGTGTTTCCTGGCCGCGTGTGCCCCCCTCCCCTTCACACGTGGGTTACAGGCTCGTAGTTCCGAAGTGGATCAGCGCATGGCTGATATCTGATAAGATGCCAGGGCAGCAGCAGCGAGTTTATTGTTCGTAATTCCGAAGCGGGTCAGCACTGCTGATATCTGATAAGACGGCAGGGTGGCAGCGAGCTTATTGCTCGTAGTTCCGAGGCGGGTCAGCATGGCTGATATCCGATAAGATGGCATAGCGGCAACGTGTTTCTAGTTGCTGAGTGGCGCAAATCGAAGAAGTTGAGCACGAGATGACGACACTGTTTTGAGTTTCAGCCATCGGTCTGGTTCTAACCGATGAGAAGGCAGCAAAGGATTCCTTTTGAAGATGATATGTGTTAAAAGCAGCGTTGTGAAAAGTTCATAAGCCCAGAGGAAACAAAGGAAAAAAATCGGGACGAGCATGTGACTCCACGTGGTGGCAGATCACCGTACAGAGGGACAATCCACAACAAAGAACAGACGGAAGGATTGAGAAATCGTCTAACAAGGTGGTAACGTACAAAATCTTCATTTTATGTATTATCTATTAGTGATCAGTGTGAGAATATGGACAGAGATTAGAAAAGAAAATTAGCGAGAATTTAGAGACATTTCATGTGTTAAGTTAATTGAATTGGACTGGTAGTCTACGTTCTTAGATTGTCTAAACCCTAATTAATGTGTATGGGTCGTTAGTAGCACTAATTTAACACGTTCGCTGCCAGCTACGAGTATACTCGTAGTTGGTAAACCAGCCACACAAGCCAGCTACGAGTATACTCGTATGACGCTTACCACCAGCAACGAGATTACCGTACTGACCTTGAAGAAGTGAAATTGCTCGGTGTATGGAAACAGACTATGCTGAAGTAGCGTGGCAGTGAACGTCTTAATTTGATATCGGGAACCATGTTTGTGATTTAGATGAATCATGAGTGTATAAGTAACTTGCCTGTTTGATTACCACTGCCTTGCTTTTACCTGTTTTTTAGCGTTGATCTTGATTAGCTTTGAATATACGTGTTAGTCATATTGATCTAGTAGTCTGAAAGCATGCAACACTTAGTTGAATGTGAATTGATCTTTGTTAGCAAGTTTTATTTAGAACTTGAACAAGTGTTTTATGATGAATGTGTACTTATTTAACCTAGAGATGTAAGATTAGAGTATTTTGATAATTTGAATGTTCCTTATTGTTTAGCTAATAAATCAGAATTTTGATATGACATATTTTTGATGTGTGGAAGCTTAATGTATGTAATCTTGATAATTAATAAACATATTTTTCCTATGTAAGTCTGAGCATGAGATTGAAATTACCACTCACTAAAGGTCGAACCTATGAATAAGGGGAAATTAAAGAAAATTTAGGCCATGGCTGCAATGTTGAAGTTTTCTATATGCACTTAATACTTTAATAAGATTAGGTAATACTTAAACTCTGGGAAGGTTTCTTTGTACAAGAACTCTTCTGTACTAGAACTCTGGCTGGCGCAGCTAAAATAAATAAATTTTGTCAGAGTTCCGAAGAGAGAAGCAGCCCCAGAGAGATAGGTTAGAGATTTCAGGCTTAGTTGGTACGATAAGGATTTAAGATAGAAAATTAACAAGAAAGTGACGCCACACAAAGACAAGACAAAGGAAGAAGAAGACATAACAGTGCGATATTATGGGGCTTTTTTCTTCTTCGGTTCCTGGATTCCAGTTTTAGGAGGTTTGTCAGGGGATTCGTGAGGGAGCAGTGGGTCGACTACAGTGATGATGGATGGCAGGTTCTTTTCTTGAGAATGCTTGAAGATATCCAAGCAGAACTGATCGCGATATGACAGCCTATGCAGAATGTCCCATCGGAGAGAACGGAGAAAGTTTCCTGCGGAGCGATAGACAGCAAGCCACAGTCCGGAAAAGATTCAAAGAAAAGCATAGTGCATTGCCAAATGCAAAGACGGCCAATAAATATACAGTAAGGTAATCCAGATCTACATGAGATTGCGGCATGAAATCTGAAAGGATCCGGTAATGTAAAGATTTTCATTCTATGTTAAAAATCTCTTAGAAGAATCCGAAATTTGTGTATACTGTAAACTAAAGGACATTAATAGAGAACTTAAAAAAAAAAAAAAAAATCAGCTAACGCCGTTTTATTTCCGTATACCCTAACCTAACACAACATATTTAATGTCTGAAATAATGTGGGTTCTACGGTCGATTTTCTTGAGTTTACGGGACGAAAAACCCGAGTTTCCGGGAGGAAAAACCCGCTTGCCCGTGCCAGAGGGTTTTTCCTCACGTAAACTCAAGAAAATCGACCGCAGAACCCACATTATTTCAGACATTAAATATATTGTGTTAGGGACCACAAGCTGGCAGCACATTTGAGCTGTCTCTCTTCACTGTATACCGCTTAATTAGTGATAGCCTTGGGCCATCTATCTCTGATTGGTACCAGTAGAGATCGAACTGCCCACTCAGTCTCCAAAAGTTAGAGTAGGGCTAAATGGCCTCGCCTACTCCCGTATACGGAAATAAAAAGGTGTTAGCTGATTTTTTTTTTTAAAGTTCTTTTAAGTGAGAATTTGATTGGATTAGTTAAGGCCACATGGAACAAAGAAGAATTGTTGATAGGCAGTATTTTGATTGCGAATGGCTAGGCTTGACTAATGAAATTTAGAAATAAGATAGTTATTGATAGAGTATTAATGAAAGTGTTCAATGTGTGTTCTGTGAATAACTTGTGTAAGGAATTATATCCTAGTAGTGTTATGCTTACACTTAATCTTATCTTTTGTAATTGAAGGATTTAGCTTACTCAATTTTATTCTTGTGATTTAGTATGAACACCTTAACTTAGAGTGAGTTTTGTTCTATTGAGTATTTGAATTTTCTTAACTGTAATTGTTTTGTGTTTTTCCAATAAACATGTTTTGTACCTTATACCTGAGTTTATGCCTGATTACGAATTCAAACCGCCACTTATGAAATAGAACCTTTTGGCAGGAAGGAATTAGATATTATTGCTTAAGTGAGATTCAGGTCATGACTGCTAACTGAATCTGCACAGCGCTAGCGTAAGATTAATTATTGTGTGTAACCCTTTTGAATTTAGAATTGTTTCCCTGAACAAGAGTCTCTTCTGTTATAGGACATTGGCTGGCACAGCATAATATAAATTTTGCCAATATCCGAAAAGGAAATAGTACTGAATTAATATTTTAAGGGCACAACAGTAAATTAGAAAGCAGGCTATTTAGAGGTAGAACAAGATTTAATATAGAGAAAACAACAACCTAACAGTACTCAATTTTTAACATTACAGCCACTTAGTGTGCCATGTATTAATCAAATGAATGCTTCCAACTGAATGATGCAGGTAGAGAGTTGAAACTGGTACACTAACTCCCCCTATAGATAGTGCTATCTGTCAAGTACGGCATTTCAAAATTGGCACAAATTTTGTATGTAAGGCCGGAAACTACCTTGTATATATGCAGAACCTGTATATACAGAGACATACACACATATATCTATCTCTCTGTGTGTGTGGGGGGGGGGGATATATACAGGTTCTGATGTTCTTTGTCAATGTTGAAAATTTCTTCTTCAAAGAGGCCTTTGGGAAGAATGGACAACCTTCTACGTATCTTCCAATGTCACCTCTAGGCTGAGATTGGCTCCAAGCCGTTCCACTTCTTCAGTTTCATTTTGATGTTATTCAGAGGTTTGAAACCAACCCTTCAAAATTGGGCACACAAATGCTGCTACTACCCAATTTATATGACTTATCCTATCCCATGCTTTGCCAATGTTTTCTATACATTTCAGATTGTAACCTTTCCAAAATTATTTTAATGTTGGCTTGTTTCTCTATCAGTCTCCATGCAATACACTATTTGAAAATCAGTTTATGATTTTCAAATAGTGTATTTCAATTTTAAAGATTAAGATAACAGTCACTAAATTGAAAATCAGTTTATGATTTTCAATTTATCATCATCATCATCATCAAATTCCTGCCATGTACCCTCAAGGGGTGTACAGGATATGATAGTACTACATGAAAAAATTACATCATTACTAACTTCCTATCTACAATTTTCCTCCAAATCAGTCTGTTACTTGTCAAGACTCCAACATTATCAGATCTTATATTTCTATCTTCTAAGACACTTTTTACTGTATCAATCCACCTATATCTTGGTCTTCCTCTGGGTCGTTCTGCTGCCAACCTGGCAGAGAACACTTGTTTTGCTAATTTTTCCTTGTCCATTCTGTTTAAGTGACCATACCACCTGAGATTAGCTCTGCTAACGCATTCATGGATATTGACAATGTCGATTTTCAATTTAGTGTACTTCAATTTTAAAGATTAAGATAACATGCCAATGCACTGGTTAAATTAGTGAGGTAGTGTTTGGTGGCAAAAATTTCAATTATAAATCCTAGGGAATGCATTACCAAAAACGTTTTTGACTAAGTTCCTAAATCTCAAGATGCTGACCTACTACAGACATAAAATAATTCACAAATCAGTCTTAAAAAAATTCATGAGTCATCTAGTCTTTCAGTTACTGCTCTTTAAAATCACTGGAAGTCAAGGCTTAATCACATTCTTTAATGATATCAGGTTCTTGGAATGATAGATAATAAGTTTCTCTTCATTATAAAGTCTTCTGAAGCACTTGATCCTAACATCAGCATTAATTAAATGCTTCTTTGATGCCTTGGTGTTGTAGCAGCTTCTGTTCTTCCTTCATAATGCATATTGCAAATTATCCATAAGTTCTTTACAATTTCTCCCAAATTTGTTTACTGGAGTTTTAACTACTGATGCCTCCTATTCAAGCCTTGTCCATAACTTACTTTAATTCAAATGCACAACTTCAATCTTCTTTATTCAGATAACACCTTCTTCCAAATCATTTCTGCAATACATCTATAAAATCTCTACATAATAAATAAATAATTAAAAATAAATTTCTACAATGGCACAGCTGAAAGGATACAATCCACTTAATTAACATTGAGAATAATGTGGATTTGAGACAGTTTTGGTAACAGATCAGGCAGTTATAAGTCTTAGCTTTTAAGAAACTTTTTCTTTTACATAATCATGAATAGTAAAGTTATAAATAGTGATCTTTCAAATAATGCCACGATGGGCGACAAGGAGTTTTTTTTTGTACTATAAACCCTCACCATGTCATTCCACAATTTTCTGGAGATGACAATGATGATGTATTATCATTTTTTGGTTTTGTTGAGGAGCTGAGAAAAGTTGGTAATTGGTCAGATTTTCAACTATTGATTCTACTTTGGAATAAAGTGGTCGGAAGGGCCAAGAACTTTCTGTATTCGTCTCCTATACTCAGGGACATATTAGAATACACGAAGTTCAAGGACACCTTAATTTCCAGTTCTCCAAAGTAAGCGTGAGCCCAAACCTTTGGAAATTGCAGAGGTGTGCTCAAGAAAAAAAGGAAAGCGTTACAGACTTTTACAATAGATTACTGACCATTGCAAATAGTCTAAGTGTCTCCAAGGACTTTCCACCAGTTCAGGTTAGGAATAAAGGATGAACTAAAGGAGACTGCTTACAAAAAGAGGATCACTAATCTAGAGGAATGTTACCTCACTGTGAAGGAGAGAAAGAGGAAAAGCTTGGAGACATTTGTCCCGCTTCTAACACCAGCCAGGTTCATGCTTTAAAAAGGACAGATGATTCCTTTCTTGTGATAAGTGTGAAAGGGCCTAAGTACAAATAAAGGGAAGTCCATTAAAGATCATAAGGAAAAGGAAGAGGAACAAGGAAATGCCTTCAACATTAAACATATAACAGGAAATAGACTACTGACCTGGGTGAGTTATGCTCGATAATTAGACAGGAGGTAGAAAGGCTGCAGCAGCCTATGGTGGAGCGGCTTGATGCGGTGATTAAGCAGCTCGGAGAACTAACAGCAAGGCCCTCTGAAATCATTCCTCATTAAGAGGAAAGGAATAATGAGGTAAAGATCAGAAAAGAGCCCCCCCCCCACCCATTTTGTAACAAATATGGGCACAGTGTGGAACTGTTTTCAAAATAAGAGACCCTCCAACAGAAATACTAGATATGAGTCCAACCATGTGCTTACTCATCATGGTCATACAAACAGACCATGGAAGAGAGAGAAAGAGAACAAGATCGGAAAACACCCCACAAAATTCATGACCATTCGGGGCAAAGTTCAAAGAGTGCCTTGTAATGCCCTGTTGAATACCGGTTCCCAGGCCTCTGTCATAACAGGAAAGTTTTTTCAAAGAATAAAATCCCGTGCATGGAATTGTGTATCTGAACTGAAGAGACCTATTAAGTTAACAGGAATTTCAATACCCAGGGATATGTGTGTCAAAGAGAGTATATGAGTTAGAATATACTTACCAGAGTTCAATTTGTGCATCTCGCAAGAGTTATTGGTCCTCCCTAGGACATCTTGCCCGAGTGTACAAATAATATTAGGAATTGACTTTCTAGAGAAACACAAGTTCACTTGCAATTTTGATGCCAATGAGATCTCCCTAATGGGTATCATGCAGGCAAAGCTTTAGAGGATCAGGTAGCTAGAACATTTGATGAGGAGCAAATGAGTGACTATACTGTCAGAATTACTGAGCAGGCAGAGAAGGATAGAGATACATGTCACAATGACCACACCAGCATTTCATTAAGTTCATCATCTGAAGGGAGCAGTCATGTGGAAGCCTTAAATGTTGCCTGTTTTATCTCGAACATCCAAGTAGTAAATGATCAAGAAGAAACAGGAGAGCCATTGAAAGAAATTAAACATAGAACAGTTGAGGTAAATATGACTGAAAGACTAAGAAGGATCAACAAATCTTCTAACCAAACGAAGTGGAACAGGCCTAGTGTTGTGAAGGTCTAGAATGGAGATCCTAAGTACAGTTTGAATAAAATGAGAAGTCATTCATACTGCTCGAATACCAATAATACGAGGAGAGTTTTACTCATAGAATCTCGAATGTGAGGCATGGAAAGGAAAGTGACACCAAGACTTGGAGATCCAACAGAAAAATGCAGAACGAAGTAGCAAATCAGAAATTTGTAGTCACGTCTTCTCCAAAAAACATGCAGACACTGGGCTAAGGGGGAAAAAAGGGGGGGATTTCCCATGAGAA